>NC_031770.1:67472671-67505424 GCF_001522545.3 Parus major | reverse complement strand
CGTCCTCCTCCTGCTGCTGCCCCTGGTCCTCTGCCTCCTCCTCCGCCCTTTAGGAGAGCTTGCTTTGCGGTTTGCAGCGCTCTCCTGCAGGTTTTTATTGAAAACATAAAACAGGCTTTACTTCAGGTTGAGGCCCTGAAAAAAACCTTGGGTTTAGGTTTTTAAGATTCCCGTTGCAGTGTCTTTGTCTGAGAGGTGCGGATCCGGGGGTAAAAACCCCAAGATACAGCAAATATCCAAGGAGCTGGCAGTGTGGGAGATGAGCCGGTTAAAAGGCCACATGCTCTCACACGCACTCAGGGCGATGCTGATACATGTGCGTGCAGGACTGGATGATACGAGACAAATGTACAAATCTATAAAACCTGACAAACGTCCAATATGTAGAACACATGTTTCGCATTTTGGTTACATGTGTTTCGGGTTTAGATTTGAACAAAAGACAGGTCAGGCAGTTGCTACCCTTCATTTTTTCATTGTAATGAACAGGAAGCTTGCCTGTCTACTCAAGGGTAACTGGTTTCCTACTCTTTCTTTGTAAGCTGTTTATTTTTTCTAGCTCACATCTGTTTTCCTCCTTAAACTCTTTTTTCTGTGAACAGGAAAAAAAAAAATCCAACTACCTAGTCATCAAGAAATCTTGTGTCACAGAAGTGGTTGAAATAGGGTTGAAATCAAAATTATTTTCATTGTATCTAAAGAATAACTGAGCTGCAACTTTAATTTTTGACAGTTGTTTACATTTGCAAAACTAATATTTGGAAAACCTTTAGAACTGCAAAAATACTCTTATGAATACTTAGATTTCACAAAGGCTAATAAATCACTAGGAGCTTACTGGTGGGGCTTGTTAACAAACAACATCTCTAACTATTGTTATTTGAATGTATTTTGTAGTGCTCCTTCACTAATCCACTTCCTTAATTTTCTGTAGAACTTTGGTAGGGACAATAGCAGTTCTTCTGTTACTCCATTCCATGCTCTGTTTTCTACTGTTCACATGATTTTAACTTGCTGAGCATTGTGTCTCCCCACCACTGTGTATTTCACTGACAGTTTAATGTATTTGAACACTGGCAGATGTTCATGAGCTGCATGAGCTGAAGGTACGTCAGCAGTCCTCTTCTGTGCTGGGGGATACCAGTCCACTGCTGTATTCTGTTGTCATCTGCACAGGCAGGAAGGAGAACATGATGTTGTATCTGCCCTTCAGCTGAGTTGGTGAATAAACCAAGACATTTGAGCCTCTGGTGGATTTTGGTTTCTCCTAAATGACTGTGTTGTGTGAGATGTAGCACAAGTTCATACCTGGTAGTTCTGCTGAAGAGAAACCAGTTGTCCACAGTAGAATAGTGCAGAAAGCTGAAATAGTAATTTCTTTTATGTTTATTAAATCAGGGAGGACCATGCTTTGAAATCAGAAAGAATAAGAACAGTTGATTCTGTTCTCAAACCTAGAGCCAGTTTCTTGATCATGTGAAGTATTAATTTGATTTCTGAAAACATTACTCTCAGGAGAAAAAAAAAAAAAAAGTGACTTTCCTCTTTGATATAAATAGCTTAATCTGAGTGGTAGTCTTAAAGCCATGCAGACACTTTTGTGGAACTTGCATGCTTTCTGAGCGGTGCCTTTTCAGTTTCCCTTAGTTTCCTGCAGCTCACTTCTGTTTTCAGTTTTGTTTTGCAGTCAAGTGAGTAGGTTTGTCTGCAGGGTGGTACCAAAGTAAGACTGTATTTTCAGTCAAGTTTTGAGTCAGCACTGTCACAGGACGTCCCCTGCCCTCCTTCTCGTGTCAGCACAAGCATTTGAATAGCTGTACAAAACACTTGACTCAGAAAATGAGCCAGGTAAATGTGATCCCACTAAGAAATACGGGTTGATTTTAACCTCGATCAGGTCCTTGATCTGCCTCTTTATGTAGGGGTGTGAAAGCCTGTGCTTGCACAGAGGAGGAGGTGCAGTGCAGGGACTGAGATTGAGCAGCAGGAAGAAAGAGAGCACTTCTTCCAGAAAGCTTAGCTTGTGGTAGTTTAAGCTGCTGAAGTCTGAAAATCGGTTTAACCCTTTCAATAGGTGACAGACTCAAAGCCTGTTTCTGGATTTTCTACATTTCAATTTGTGTGTCAGTGTTTGTTTTTAAGAGTTGTTTTATGTGTTGTTCACTTGCATGTGTGTGTGCATGTGTGATATATAAATTTTCTTGTAGTTTACACTTCATTACCTGAAAATTCTGCTGTCTTAGAGTGTCAGTAATTGTAAAAAGAAACATCCTGGTTAGAGAGCACTACCACTCATTTTCTCTTGTACCTCCAAACACTATTATGTTCTCTCTCTAGGGTTTTATACAGTTTTCTGTTATAAAGCAAGTCACCCCCTTTCTCTGTTCCTCCAGTTGCTAAGCAGCAGCTGTTCTCCCCATTAGCCAGCCAAGTATTTGCATGAAAATAATCACTCTTGAATATATAACTGGTCCTAATCATGCACAGCTAAACAGCTGTACAATCAAAATTTGAGTATTAATAGTATTACTTATCAGCATAACTGATGACTGTCTTTTAAGTCAGAATTTCTCCACAGAGTAAAATCAATAAAGGTTTGCCCTGTTTTTTTAAACAAAAGGCATATCAGTTTTTATTTTTGTTTAATGCTTAGTGTGTAGCTACTTAAAAAAAAACTGATCTCAAAATTATATCTGCAGTTCACAAAAAATTACAAATGCAAATATAAGCAGACACAGAATCATTTAGTGACTAAACATGATGGAGACCAAGGGAAAAGCCACATTTTTCAAATATCTATTTATAGTAGCAAAATGCAACAAAATTTGATGATAAGAGTTTAAACTATGATACAAAAATAAAATTTCCAACATTACATCTTAACTTCAGAACCCACTTAGTTGTCCATGTTTGGGTTCCTATTGATTTCAAGGATGTTCAGTATTTCTGAGGTCTGTGATCTGAAATCTTGGAGTGCTTTCTCAGTCAGGGGATTTATCCACGCTGTTATTTCAGAATGAGAGCTGAATGTGGCTCACACATTCTCGGGTGCTGTTTTTTCAGGTGACAGAAACACAGTTTCTGCAGGGAGAAAACCTGGACACATGGACAAAGAGTGACATGTGGTCCATCCAGCTGATATCCCAATCTAGACAATCAGATTGTTTGCATTACACAGGAACATTATTTCCCAGTGCGGCCCCACTAACTAAGTGAATGAAGAAGATCTAAATCTTCACACTGAAATACATGGTACTACACTGTATAGTTCTGGCCTGCCAAACGTGTACTTGCTTTGTCATGTGTGACAATCCATAGTTTTAGACTCTGAGGCTCCATACACACCCAGTGCAAGAAGTCCTCACATGTGGGTTCTGACAAGCCTTGCTTACACTCCGGGTAGTTAAGCCCACTAAAGCCAGAATGTGAAGCAACACCATGCATGTGCATCAGACCAGCTGAAAGTCAATTACTCTCTGGATGTTATCAGATGAAAATCTAAAGACACTATGTGAACAGCAAGAATTGAGCAACCTGTGGATGCCAAACAGCCTCCAAGTGGCTCTTAGGCTGCTGAATTAATTTCTAGGGGTAACAGTTTCATTTTTAATCTTGGAAATAATGCTTAAGATCGTAATTAATGAGATGTATAAATTTGTTTGTTTGTTTTAATTCTCAATTACTAGCTACAGGCTAGGCAGTAGGCTCTGAGGTATAGTCAATGGCATTACACCATCAGTGTCATGTCACTAGAAACCTGATGGGAAACAAAACTAGGTCTCAATTATTAAAATATTAGAAGTATGAAAAAAGTGTTTTAGCAAAGGCTCTTAATAAACCTGTCAGGGCAAGAACATGTGATTGGAAAGTCAAAAATGTACTTGAAGGAGAGCCTATGGACATTGTATGGGACATAGGAAACAAATGATTACATAAGGTATGCAAAGGCATAGAAGGAAAAAAAAGATATATATGTATCTTTGGTGTAGTAACATTAGATTCTGTTTGGGTAAGTGTATTTTTTAAATAATTATTTGACAAAATAAAGTCTATTTTCAAAATCATCAAGGCTGGAAGAGGCCTTCAAGATCTACTAGTCCAACTGTCATCCAAGCACCATCATAGTCAGATTTAATCTGTGCTTCATATAAAGATTCAATATAGTGTCATATGAGGAAAAAAAGGAAGATGTATAATGTAAAGAATTGCTGATGAGAGGTTCTGATGGATTGTTTTGAGAGAAGGACTACAAAACTGGAAGTTGGCTCCAGGTAGAGTCTGCCCATTTAATGTATTTAGTGAAGTCCTAGTTAGCATATAAATAAAAGTTGCTAATAACCTTAAATTTGAAGGAAAACAGCATATCAAATAAGATCTAAGACTTTGGAGTTAAGAAAGAAGAAAAAGATATTTTAAGCCAAAGAGCACTCTCAATGTAGAATGATTAGATGTAAACTGGAAATGAACTTTCCATAAAAGAAGGTTTCTATCCAGTGGACAAATGGAATTCTTCTTTCAGTGAAAACAGGAGGGCAGAGCATTTTAGTAAATTTTAATATGGAGATTGATGAGATTATGCAAAAGGTTATATGATGTTTGCTGGTTAATGCACATGACTGCACCTGATTATCAAAATTCTAGAAGGATTGCATGCAGATCCCTGAACATTTCAATAATGGGCTCCTCTAATCAATGCAGACAATTTAGCATTAGGATAAATGAGTTTTCATCATCATTTTACAAAACACACTGTAAACCATGAAGATGGTACACCTTTCTGTTTCAGAAAATCTGGACAGTAGTATAAAAGGCAGCCCTTCTACAACATGTGGCCTTAGGTATATGTTCTTATCTGTAAATGAGTTGTGTGTACAAAATCACATACATAATCTTTATATGAAAATGCAAACTACCTTTGACCATTTTTGTTTCCTGGGTTGTATTTGCATTTAGCAACTTATATTTTGAACAGTTTTCATTGAAAGTTATCCTTTTCTTTGTTGTTTTTTTTAAATATTTTTTTTTCTAACGTTTTCAGGTCTCTGTGTTGCCCTGTATCAGAAAAACCTGCCACTGAATGTACTACAGGAAAATGCATAAGTATTCAAGAAAATTATATAAATTGAGATGTAAAAATTAATAAAGAATTTATTTTGTAACAAATTAATAAAGAATTAATGTGTAACAATGTAGAACTATGCCACTTCTTTTAAAAAAATTAGGAAGTGTATTTAATTGAGAAACAGCACATGCATCACATAAGAAAAGGGCCAGTAAACACTTAATTGTAAAGATGGGATTCCTGATCTGCTCTTTGCTGACAGAATTCTACATGTCAAGAAGTGATGGAGGTTCCCTTCCATGCTTGGAAAATGATCTATTGTCAAGATTGAAATAATTATATGACTGCATAAGGAATTCAGTTTAGTATAACAAGAACACACATTGTTGGGAAGCAGTTAACAGTGTAGCAGTAAGTGACATTTAGAGATTGCATATATGACAGTGAGAATTTCAAAGATGAAATTTGATTAAGGTGAACTGATTAAGTCTTAGATAATTGAGGAATAGTGTTGGGGTTGTTGGCATTGCTGAACCAGCATAATTTAAAAACCTGTCTATTGCTTTGTACTAATGACTGTAAAAGTTGGGAATGGACTCAAAAGAGAAAACAGTGTTTAATGACATATAACATTTGAATATTAATACTATTTCAGGAAACAGTATGTTCAGCAGTTGCTGGCAAGTAGTGGAGTATACAAAGAATAGTGGTTGAACATTTGAATAGCTTTTTTAAAAAAAAATCAAAGTAATAGATTTATTTTTCCAGGAGAGCTGCCAATCCCTCCATACTCTGAAATTTCTATTCCACACAATGCAGCTCAGGTAGATGATTGTAAGAATTGCTTTTAAACAGGAAAGTAAAACATAATTTTTCATATTCTAGTTCTGATGAATAGCTGAAGCATTTAGTTGAAAGTCTCCACTGAGAAATATGTCTAGTGTGAAGACAGTTAGCCCAATTGGTTCAAATAATAAGTAATTAGAAGGATGTCATAATGGAAAATTCTCAAGTACGATAACTGCCAAAAGCTCTATCATTCTTCTATAACTTGTGTAGCCAAATACACTAGTGTGTGGTTACTATTTGAATTTTTGTTGTTTTAAAATGGGAAATGTGTTTCTATGAATGAATCACAGAAATGGGGCTGTATGGTAAGGAGTGAAAGCCATTTAAATTTAGATGCTCTGTTTTTTTCTGCCATGTAGTCTGACTTATGGGAGGCATTCCTCATTCATGCATCAGACAAAGTGAAAGAAGCCTCAGCGCAATATGTAGATCACAAACAGCCATCTGTTATCCGAAAGAGGACTTGCTATAAGAGTAAACTTAAAATGTTTTAAGATTAGCTTAGAGATGGCAGAGCTCCATTAAATATTTTGTCCATCTCTGTTGGTATTGGTGTCCGTCATATATGAATGTATACATTACACTGAAGTTTCAGATGATTGCTATTTTTTTTTTATTAGGACAATTACCTCTGGTTTAGAACTCAGCATATGCTTTCTCCGAGTTCCTAAATAAATATGTATATATAACCTTTGATCACCTCAAATACTTTTTTTTCCTTCTTTGAAATAATTTTCCTGATCAAACTGAATGCTAAGAAAAAAGCATTTTGAACTTTATACTTGCTTAGCTTAAGGTAAATAAAGTAACTCTTGTTTAGGCTTGTAACATTTCCATTTGATTTTTTTCTAGCTCCCAAAGAATTTCTGTTATTTTTATGTGAATTCCATCCAATTTGCATAGATCTTTCTTGTAATATTCCTAGAACATGTTTGTGACTTCCAGACATGGTTGTAAAGAGTGTGGATGAAGAATTTATGTTTTATGTCTGGGCAACTGTGTGACCTCCATTTGTAGGGCAGAATTAATTACTTGGGTGTATTGATGTTTGGTCCACCACGAGGCTTGAAGGACTCTGCTGGCTGTCCACAAATAAAGTGTTGCACAGTCTGCCTACAGCCGTGTTTAGACAAACCATTACCTTCCTGCTCCAGGATACACTGCTTCCAAATATGCAACCCAAATCTAAATTAGTTGGTACTCTTACAAATCTATTTGTAGTTTCTGCTTGCTTGTTATCCTTAGATCTTTCACAAATATGATGCCTCTGGGGTATTTCCATCCCAATGAATATATTCCAGAATCTGTTCCAGAATATTTCTCTCAGTCTTTTCCATAGCAGTAGCTTGCTTTTTCTTGTATTCAACTTAATTTTACAGTTTTCTGGCTGCATTTTAACCTCATTAATTTATGTTGAAGTATCTCAGTGTCATCAAAGTTGCCCACATTATAGTCTCTTGGGGATTAATGAAGCTGTCAAATAAAAGAAGGCCTCACAATGGTTCCTGTGGCACCACAGGTATAGATAAATTACTGCTTTTCCTTTATTCCGCTTTTATCTTGAGCCCTATAGTAGTCACTGTTTTCTCTAAGCTGCAGAATTTTTACACAGTCCTTTGGGCCTCCTGCTCTGCGTTGCTATCTATGCAGCACATCCTAAGGTTTTTGAGCTTTCATTAGAGTACCATGTGCATTCCAAAAATTAAGTTTTGTAATATCTAAAGAGTTCCTTTGGACCCTGTATTTTGTTCTGGCTTTTGGGGGAAGTGGTGGTGTTTGTTTTATTGTAAGTTAAATATTGTCTAGTATTCTGCTGTCTTCTAAAGCTAACGTTTTCAGGCTTGCTTCATTTGAAATTAAGTATAATGCAATTGCAGAGTTAGGCTCTTACCTAGATGTTTAAAAAACTAATTTTTTGGCTACTGAAGCCTAGTTTCAAAAGTGTTCACTAATTGAATACCTTTTGCTAGTGTTCTTTTTTTCCTCACTTCTCGCACTGGAAGGGATGGTGTTTTTATGTTATTTTAATACTGAGATATTCGTATTACTATAAGTGTCACCCAATTCTAGCACTACCTGCTGAAGGATGACTCTGAAAATGCAGCCCCCATCAGCACACAGATCTACCTCAACAATTTGATTCTTAAAAATAAAATTAATTTTCATACCAATATATTGATCATTTTATGTCTCAAAGCATGAGGTGTATATATTATTGGAGATGCAAAATGGGGAAAAACCCCAAATTTATAGAGCAGATCTGCTAATCTAATGCAATGTGCTAACTGAAGTTTGTACTAATTGAAAGGCAAGACACTGTGACTCTGTTTCCAGATTTTGGAGAGGAAAATAATGTATGCTGCTTATAAACACGTAGCTGTGTACAGAAATTGGCCACGTTCTCTCTGGGAGCTGTGCAGTTAAGTGACTGTAACTGGATTCTGTTATAATATGGTGCATATTTCCTGCTGTGTTTTGAATAATCTTGCACCTATTTTACCTAGAAAATCAGTGACACTTGTTTTTGTCCAAAAGCAGGAACTTGATGACTTGGTTAATAAGATGAAACGACACTGTCCCCAAAGTCTGTGAAATATTAAGTACTATTCTATATTCCAACCTCTTCACACACTCCACCTTCACCTCCTTTTCCCTGTGCTACTTTGTAAGCTATTTTGTAGAGACAGTATTTTGTCCTGTTTTTCTGAGGATAGGACTGAGGCTTTTGACCTGTTTCATTTTTAATATCTAATAATTAACGGATGCATTTGCATTAGGACAGTGCTTTTTTGAAAAAAAAAAAAAGAAAGGTAAGTGAAATTACTAATGCATAGGGGAAAGTAGGAAATTATTATGCCATAAAAATAACTTTGAAAGTGTCTCACATTGTTCAGAGAGGGAAGAGAACATTCCAAGAAGTGATCACATTCTCATACTTGGCTTTAGACACATTCTTTACCTTTAAAAGGAAATAAAAAATAATCAGTCAGTAAATCAAGTGTAGCTGTGGGCTTGTCTGCAAAGCTGTAGCAACATGCTGAAATAAGGCCTTAGGACTGGACATTTGAAACAAGAATTGCCAGTGCCAAGGTCTCTTGTGCTTTGAGGAAAATGGGTATGTCTTTCATTAAACAATACTTTTTCTCCATACCCTGATTTATTTATTTTATTTTTTTCTTGATAATTTTCAAAAGATAGCAGCTATGGTGGCTATTCAGGATAGATCTTTAGGTAAACATTAAAATCAGACCGTATTTTTGTGCTGTAATGAATAAGCTTTTAAAAGCATTCAAAGTTTTTTTAATATCTATTTGTTTGAAGAGGAAATTGGATTTCTTATGAAAAATGTCCACCCTTTCTTAGTTGCTGTGGGAGAAAAAAACAAACATGTTTAAAGACCGCATGTTTTATCTGCCACTGTTTTTTGTGAGCAAGCTTTCAGTGCCAGTAGTCTGAATTTCCCCTCTCTTGCTCCAGACAAGGTTACTAGTCAGTTCCCCAATTTCTTATTTTTTTTCTTACTGGCAGAGAAGTGCTTTTTTTTTTTTTATTAGAAAAAAAAAAAAGTACTTCAGAAATTACTTATTTTAAAAAAAGGAATCCACAGCATCCATGTTTTTCAAGCTTATCCTGAGTAGCTTTACTCATTTATCACAATTTGAAAGTATTAGCATTTTTTTAATTAAATACTTCTGTTTAGAAGTAAATTTCACTCAGATAAAATAAAAATACAGCAGTAGTTTCCAAAGGGATGTGCATTACCTGGAAACATAAACAGCTTTGTCAGCTTATGTGCTGACAGAAAATGAGATGAATAAGCCTGTTAAAGGCACAGCTTTTCAGAAAATACTGTATTGTTGTTAGCATAATATATATGTTCCTAAGAACCCAAAACTTTTTAAGCTTATTTTATTTTAATAATTTATAAAATTATAACACTGTTACTTCCAAGGCTTAAAAATTTCAAATTATTTGGTATGGACTGTAGCATTAGAGTAGAATTCATAATTTCCTCCTTTGGATCCTTTTTAATGTTACTTACCATATATTGCAATTATACTGCAAAATGAAAAAGGACTGCTGAGACCTGCCTTCCAATGCTGTCCCTGACCACTGTGGGAATGCTGCTTTGGATGGCTCTTGCTCTTATGGACCTAAACTGCCCCCCAGCATGCTGGCCCAAGTGACAGGCAGTCTGGTGTTCAGGTTTGTTCCTTTGGACCATTTTACTAAATCAGATCAGGTTTTTAAAATGTGCCAATTTGCCAAATTCAGAACAAGACCTTTAGAGTTACTCAGTTCCATTGACAGGTTTCTTTTCTATGTGCTTCAAATAGAACCACGGAATGGTTTGGCTTGGAAAGGACCTCAAATATCATCTAGTTCTAAACCCTCTGCCAAAGGCCTTCCACTAGACCAGCTTGCTCAAACCCCCCCTCCAGCCTGGCCTTGAAATGCATTAATTACTTTTTAAAATTACTTTTCATAACATCCAAATAAATGAGTAATGGGAGCCTCTGCTTAAAGGTCCTTTGTCCCTGCTCTCAGTTGTATGTAAGCTATCTAATTAATATCCAATGAATTAATGTCCAATGAAAAAAACATAAGCAGGCCTAGGAAATTAAAATTTCCTCACTCTTTTTGTCCTCTAAGTCTTCCAGTCATCAGCAATGATTGGCAAAATCCCAAACGGGAGGTAAGAGATGCTTTACATACAATTACCTGCTGATTGAAGCATTCTCCTCAGTGTGCCAGGACTGTGAGACAGGAGAGGTTGGCTTGGTGTCCTTCAAATGGAAAGCCTCGAATCCAGTCTACTGTTCCTCTTCTGCTGCTGTTGAATAATGCACTGTTCTAACCACTTCACTGCTACATAAAAGTATGCAACAAAGGTATATGTCCCAAAGGAGGGGGAGATAACCTCTGCCAAGGGCTTAGTTCTAGAAAAGCTTATACAGCAGATGCAAATTTGTGCCTGAAGACTGAACCTAATTTTTTCCAAGGAGAGGGAGAGACTGAAAAGCAATAAATATCCTGTAACCTGTTGCCTGGGCTACTGTAAATATGTCTCTGGTTCAGGCTTTTAAGAAGGCGGGAGTTGTGGTGCATTACTGTCACCAGGTACTGCTGTTGGAGGGCTAACCCATCAGGCAGACACTGTGGCACCAAGTGGGAATAGCTGGGTTCTGCACACCATTTAGGTTGGGCATAAATGGCTGCACAAAGGACAAAGTTCTAAAGAATTAGGTCAGTGTGTTTTATATCTAATTAGGCCTCTAATCCTACAAACCACTTACAGTTTCGCATTATTATATGCTCATTGTGTCTTAAATGGAACTGCTCATTGGAGTTATGGGTGTAAATACATGCAGGAGCAGATCTGGGCAATCACATTTTGGTTTATTATTTGTACCACAGCACTTTGGTTGCAAATTTGGTATCTCTGATGTTAGCCATTCCTCAGAGAGGGTGAAGGGGTATCTGAAACTGAATATATTTCTGTGAAATGGCTTGCACTCCATTACTGTACCTGTCCAAACTAAACACTTACACAAAGACATATCATAGAAAACATTTCAACTGTTAAGAGAGTAATAAGGCATAGATTTTCATTGCAAAAGGTCATGAGGCTGCGGTTTCAGTGGGTAATGTGCTGCATTTGCATAGACACATATTCAGACAGTTAATGGTAGTGCAGAATGCTTTAATGATTTTCATTTGCATCAAGCTGTTCTCACCTCTTAGGAACATAATGGATAAATAGAAGAGGCCTTTTGTTTGCTCTTCATGAAAGTTACCAGTGATTAAGTGGTGCTGAGGGAACAGACTCATGCTCTCATTTGAAAAAGTAAACCAAAACCAACAACAAAACTGCCCATCAAAGCTGACTTCAAAGTGACCTACTTCATTTTGATTTAAAATGGCACTTGAGTAATTAATTTTAATATTATGCAGATTTCCTAATTCAAAACAGAGAAGTGGTCACTCTTAACTGAAAATACAGAAATAGTTACTACATCAGATGCAAAATACTCATAATTTGTTAGAGTACTCTTTATAGTGTTGAATTACAAACAAAGCTATATACACTTAGATCAGGTTTTCTTCCAAATGGATTCAGCAGTCATGTTTTTTATGAAAAAATGTGTCCAGAATAGTTGTGAGTAATTTGATCCTTTTTGCACTATGCTATGGTGTTTCGTAAGAAAATCCATGCCAGAGGCTTGCTAGAGAAAATCTTGTAATGATTCCATATAGGGCCTCTCTGTGAAAAACTTGTCCACACCCTCCTGGAATATAAAGGTGTACAGACTTCCAAATGATGTCTTGGACCCTTGCAACTCAGTATCAGCTTCTTGGGCTTCTCTGTCATGCATCAGCTCTAAAGTCCCGTCTTGAAAAGGGCTTAAAGGGAGTTATCTTAGTCTCCGGCTGTGTTAGGTTTTTAGGCATTTTCTGAAGGATTTCAGGTGCAGTTCAGTCTCTCAATGTGATCTTGAAAAAAATCTGAGTGGCTTTTTGAGAAAAGCTCTGTTCTTAAATACCTTTCTCTCAGAATAGTCATGCTTAAATTTTTGTTCCTAATCTGTAGGCACACAAATCGTGATTTCATTGCCCCAGTTTGCACATTGGTGCCTTGGTATCAGTATTTTATTATATTTGTCCAAATGTGCTAGAGTTTCGACTTTATGTGTCACACTGAGAAGCTCAGCCAAGACACACCACATCCCAAATACCCAAATTTCAGTAATCTCTACTCAGGGTAGAAGGGTGCAATGTTTCTGAGAGCTGCTAGAATGAACAGGCTTTCAAGTACTTGGGTCTTTTCAGTTAATGACTTCCAGTTCTTTCAGTTTCTAACCCTCTGGCTTCCAGATAGTGATCTTGAGTACTTCTTGTGGCATTCCAAGTCTGTCATTTAAATCAAGATATGGAACTTGACTTCATGTATTTGGAACATTCTCCATTTTCGCAGAATCGGTGAGATATGCAAATGCAGACCTACCAAATACATACTTTTTATGGCCCTTTTGTTTTGTATTGGCTTTGTAATTTGTTCAGTGTTTGACTAAGGGGTAATTAAATTTACAATGAGAATATATCGGTCCCTCCTTTCCTTCACTGATTTTAGTTCTTTACTCCTCCAGTTAATTTTCTTTTAAATCTGCCTTTGTGTTCTCAGTGTGCCATGAAAGGACTAGTCAACAGCATGAATACAGGGGCAGTTGAGGGAGATTTCTGTCTGCAATCAATCTCCCCACTACAGCAGGAGTGCTGCACATCCTTACATCTACAATAAAACTGGCTGAATTCAGTGACCACTGCCTGACCAGCATAATGATTCCTTAGCAATTTATGGCAGGTTTGGAGTGAAAGGATTCAGAGTTATATTCAAGAGGTCTGTGTATGCAAGGCTATAACTATCTTGTGTTAGGAGTAAAAGACCTTTTTGGAATTACATGTAATTTCAGTGTACGGTAGGATGCAGTGTCTTCTCACATGAAAAGAAGACCCATTATTGACATTGTATTTCAGTACATATAGATAAAAATGTATTCTATATGTATTATCCATGTAGATTTTTTTGCATTTTGTGTGTTTATAGCCTCACAGTGGCCCTGATCGTCTTAATCTTTGGTTTTAGTTATGCACTTGAATGCAACAAATGGAACTATAGCTTATGAACTATAAATGACTAAGGAGATATTCTAGAAGCAAATCCTAGAAGTGAAGGTGAAGCATTTTAGCTGATGTTGACAGAATTGCAGAAATTCTTTGCTGTAGTGGGAAAACTTTGTGCAAAACCATAAATGTTCTTATGGTTTTAATTGAGTGGCAGAAATTTACTTCTGTGTAGTCATCCCTGCTAAGAGATTCTTTAAAACCAACATTTTCCATTTTTCCTTGTTTATTTCTTTTTTGGCTAGTAGTTGCTTTCCTGAATTGGATTTTAAATGATGAATCTAAGGAGGATAAAATGCTTTTTGAAGAATTTGATCCAGATGTCTATTACTGTTTCAGTAGATATCTTTTAAGTATTTAGGGTGAATATGGTTTTTTGGGGAATTTGGGGGTTTGTTTGATTTTGGTTGTTTGGGCTTGTTGGGATGTTTTGGTTGGTGTTTTTTGTTGTTTTTTTAAATTTTTTTTAATATCCCAGTTAACTTAGAAGCAGCCAAATTCTTGCTGTGAAAGTCTATAGTATTTCAGCAGAGATTCATGTGGCCCTTGGGTTTTTGGACTGTATCATGTTGCAAGCTCCTAAAATAAGGCTGTTTGGAAAGCTACAGGCTTCCCATCTTTTTGTCTGGAAAAGTTATAAAATGGAACAGGCAGGCTTTTCACTGAGCTGCTGAGAATGCAGTTCTGGCTATGCAATCAGGACTAAATAAGGAGCAAGATCTGCACTAAAAATAGAAACAGAGGCTGATCCAACTGCAGCCTGAGTTACAATCCTCACACAGCAAAGGGCTGGTAGGTTCAGCTGAGGACACTCAGTTACAGAGAATCAAATAAACTTTATCTTGCCCCTTAAAAAACATCATACCCTAGCTGCTCTAACCAGATTTTTACCATTCATCAGAACTATTAATCATGCCTGCAAATTATTTAACATGCTTTTTCAAATGTAGATATTTTACTAATATTATTTTATTAGAGAGAGGATTATATTTGTGACACAGTAAGAGAGAAATGTGGGTTGGGTTTATGCAACTGTTTGAGGAACATGGTGGAAAAGGACACAGTGAGATTTACTGCACTTTTCCTCTCAGCTGGGTAAATACATTCTTATCACTGCTTTGTGCCTTAAGCTAACGTGTCCACTGCCAACGTGACTCCAGTTGGGCACAGTGAGCTGATTTGGGTATCTGGCCAGGCCTGGGCTCTTGTCACAGTCTGTGCAGTTCATAGTGTGTGCTTTGAGGGAAGTTATTCTGCTTGTTTCAAGAACAAAGTACAGAGCCGTGTAGTTCATTCCCGTATCCTCCCCTCCTCTTTGCTGGTAAAATAGTTCAGAACATATTCATCTTTCGTTTATGTATTTCCTTTTCACTAACACATACCTCATAAGCTTAAGCCAAACTTGCCCAGGGAGTTCAAATATACCCTTTGATACAGAATAGATTGTTATTTCTTATTTATTGTTAGGAATGTTTGGTTATTAAATATTTGGATTAAATGAGCTCAGCCTGCTACAGCTATGTTCTGCTTGCTTTCTTTGCCTGTTCCTGCATCTCTCCACGCAGTAATATGGCAAGCATAAAAAAACTTTCTGTTACTTTAGTCTTAAAAGGCAGAGAATCTGTAACAGACTCTGGTAATTCATCATAGAATTTCAATTATTCTAAATATGATTACATATGAAAATTTTAAGAAGTAGAAGACACCAAATCACTCATCTACTAACTAAATGTTTAAAAATGTTTTAATTAATTTTTGGTTTTCAATTAGCTGCAGAATTTGTTACTGAAAATACACCCTGTTAATGTATTTTTGCCTGTTAATCACAGGAGTTGCTCAGTCAAATTGGAAGACGGTGAGTGGAGGAGAAACATCTGGGTCATTTGACACATGCAAAAGCTCACATAGCAGTGGGAGTAAGTGGAAGAAGACCAAGGACAGAGATCATCAAACTTGCACAGTCCAAGAGCAAGACAAATAAAATACACTGTGTCATTGAGTCACAAATCAGTGGCTTGGTTAGATTTCCCTTCTTCAGTTCCCTCCACACCATAATAAGAACTACTATATTCCCTGTTTCCAGACTCCTATCCCAGTACCCCTGTCTCCTCTCTTCCGCATCCCATACCGAATGCACAGCTTAGCAGAAGCTGAGAGCAGCTGTCTTGCAGAAAGCCAAGCTGATCAACACCATCTTGTAGTTGGGGAGGCAGCAGCCTCATTCTCCAGCTGAGTTCAGAGTCCCTTTTTCTTGTTTTGTTGTTGTGTTCTCATTATGTGTGCTTATATTTGAAGACCTGTGTTTTCTAGGGAAAAAAAGGAGTGTGCACAGTCTGGGAGGCATGTAGAGGGGATATTGAGTGATAATTGCTGTGAGTGCTTTACAGTGAAATATGTGTATCATTGTGTTTTAGTCACATTCAAAACATACACTGATTGTCTCATTTTTTGATAAACTAAATCTTTATAAGATTTATAAGGTTATGCATTAGTTTAACAATGGGTTATACACACCTAGTTTTCATGTACTGTTAGCTATTTGAAAGAAATCATTTGGTGTAGTAAAAGCAATCTATGCACAGACATAGTAATTTTGCTGACTTTGTTAAAAGTAGTTAATTACTAGAATCAGTTTAGTGATAACACTTAAAAAGTCACACCCAACCCAACAAAGTATTGCTTCAATTACGTATGGAAAGAGGGAAATCCTTTTAATAACATATTTTAGGTAACTGAAAGTTGCACAAAGAGGAAATGGCATTGCTTGAACTCAGTTTCAGCCCACATAGAGGCTTACATGAATGTTGTATCAGTTTACAGTGAGTCTGGCTCTAGAGTAGAAAACAGTGGTGGTGAACAATGCATTATAACTCAAATGTTAACTCCAAAACTACATATGAACAGGTGTGAGATTCTACCTTACCTGCCTCTTCACTATTAATTCTGAATGTAATAAAAACATAATAAGTCCTTACATATGCAGAATGAATTAATCCAAATTAAGAATTTTTTTCTTATAAAGGATTTGTTGTTTTTTTTATCAGAGACCTTCTGAAGTACAAGGGGAAGTCGCAGCTGTTCTCTTCATTCACATGTAGTCTAACAAAACAAACAACATATGTATAGGTCACAAGAGTTTAGCACTCAGAACACGGGGATTTGTATATGGTTTTGAAAACTGTAAATAACAAATTATGCCTAACCTTTATCATTCTGGCTATCAATCTGATTTGTTAGTGAATGTTTGTGTTGGAATTAAGGTTTTCGTATATTGCAATGTTCAGAGAAATAAAAATTCCCCCACCAAATGCAAGATAGCAAGGTCCACATTTACATCCTCAGTCTTAATTCTAATTATCATAAGTCTTATAGATTTACATAATTACTGCATTTGCATAATCACTTAAGACCTAGATCTGTGCTCCAATGAAAGCAGACCTGAAACCTTTTAGAAGTTGATGCTTACAAAATTACATTTTGTACTATGAGGATACAGGCCTGAACTCAGAAATGGACATGATGCTCTTTCTTTAGGGCATGTTGGCATCTGGGCACCTGAGTGAGTTTGGTGGGTTAGTACAGGAGCATCCTAATGGTCATAAGCAGTCTGCTGGTGGCCCTTGTGCCGTAATGTATCCAGATAGAGCTTGGGGAGGAGGGGCTATGGATTATACCGTGTTTGCTCATGGTCCAAAGGACTTTTGGTTCAATTACAGTGTGGACACAGCTGTGGTGGTCTCATTTACCCTCAGAGGGGGGCTTTCAAATAGTGACGATTAAAATAACAAACCCCAAATGCATCACTCAGTTTCTTTTAAGTCAAGTGGGAAGATTAACTGGAAAATTCACACATACAAATCGATGTGTCCTTCCCCTTTTTAAAAATTTTTCTTGTTGAAGACAGTGAGCTACAGAAACCCATCAATTTGCACATGGTCACATGGATATTTGCCTTTGAGCCAAGTAGTGAATTTCCCTTTGACTTCCCCAAACCACAGAACCCTTACCTCTCTTTTTACTCTCAGAATTCTGTCAGTTGATGGAAATTGTGCTTGCTAGGCTGAAATACTAGAAAGTAGTTAAGTATTTCAGTGCAGAATAGGTGGCTGCTATTCTGTTATATGATAGGATAAATTAATTCCTTATAGGAAATGGGTAGCTTACAGGATATAGATTAGGTCTTGACACCACGCAAGTCATGACAGAAAGTTATTGTCGTTTGATAGTTTTTGGATGGCCTCTTTATAGTTAAGTCAGACTTTTAAACCAGTTTCCAGTGGACAAATATCTGAACCAGAAAGGTCATCATGATTGTTAGCAATCTTAGGTAGCTTCATGTCAATGGTGTGAGAATGTGACATTACTCTCTGTGCCAGGAAGAAATTAAATTATGGTGTTTGCATAAAATCTTAGTGTTGTGCTTAGTCCACAGAATATCTGCTTAAGAGATTTCAGCAGATACTCCTCCTCCAAACACAGACAGGAAATCAAAAACAGTTGAAGGCATCTTTTCAGAATAGAGTTGCCCTGAATGGACATCTTCAAGCACAAGCCAAGAAGACAATGATCTCCATGTTCCAGGGATAGTTGTTTCCTTCTATTCTTTCCTGTCAGTCCTTCTAATTGGCAGATTACTTGGCAATATCAAGTAAGACTCAGCAAAATTAACTTTTTTAATCACTACTTGCCAAAAGAGTCCTGCTTTCCCAAAATCTGAAAAGAGTAACTGTAGAACTAATGGAGTTCCAGCATTTGGAGCCACCAAACAAAGGAAGGGTTTGGGATCTGTACTTAAAATTTTTCCCTCTCTTAGCCTGCATGCTGGATAGCTGTTAAGAAATGGAAGTACTGCTTTTCACTCTTTCTTGCACAATGGTAAGATCTCATTGAGGCAATTCTGACTGGCAGAGAAAATGAGATTTTCCTCCTAGACCTGTGAAATATCTTGAGTACATTTCAGGAATTGCTGCATGATGTTTTAAACCATCTTCTGGCTTTGAAGCAGTGGCCAGTCCTGAGAGGCCAAAGAAGTTGAACTTGCAGCAGTCTATATTCAGTGTCTTTGCCCACCTCACTGTATTCTTGAAGGTTCTTGAAGTGTACATCTAAGGTAAATATGGTAGTCCCTGCTTCAGACTGGGTCTTGTGTCTGGAACCATCAGCTCACAGAAGTCGCTATCCTTGACGAAAAATTGATGGCCTTAATGACTTTTGGCCATCACTTCAATGACAAGAGAGATGGAAAAATCAAGCTGATCCCTCTTCTGTGCTCTGGATGCTTAAGAGCACTTAATGGAATCCTCCAATTTCTGTCAATGGTGGTTACAGAGCTCCACCTGAACTAGAGAATTCATCTTTCTGTATTCCTCTGTCAAACCACATTATTGGAGTCAGTAATCTCTTTACACTTGGGATGTAACAAGTGCCCTGTTAACTACAAAAAGTGAAGTATTTTAAGATATTCACTTGACTTTTCCTACCTAGTTATTGCAGATTGCATGTCTGTTTTCAGATTGTTATAGCAATTCCAGGTAAAGCATTAGATCATACTCTGTCAGAGCAGCATCTGTGCTGACAATTTCAGCAAGAAAATTATTTATCTTAGACATCTAGAGCATCATCCTGAAGCTCTGTCTTCCCAATTCAACAGATGTTATGTATATTAACAGCTCTTGATGGGTTGCAGCATAAAGTGTTGCTCCTATTGCAACCTCTTAAGAATCTTGAGTCTGCCAGGGAAGGAACTAATGATTGTTATTGAGTGCACTGCAGTGAAAATACAGATATATGCTGCATGTGGATAACTGCTAGGAGGAAAATAGAGAATGAGTTACCTCTCAGTAATGATGAGTGCTAGATGTGCACATATCCCACACGTCCCCCTCTCTCCTTTTGTTGCGCTCCTGCACCCTTGGGATTCTCACACACAAAGGCATGCTGAGTGTTCTGTTGTCCAAATGAAAATCTCCAGGTGCCTCAAGGCTTACATGTGCTGTATCAGCTATGTCAGCTCTTGCAGTCCCATAAACAAACGTGCAACTCCAGCAGATATGCATATATACCTCTTATTAAACCCTGGTGCTGTATCTTAGCAGTCATTCAATTACAGGAATAAAAAGCTTTCCTACAGGTTCTTTGTGCAATGAAAGTAGCAATACCAGATAGCATAAGCATGTTCAATCACACAAAGGATAAAATAATTTAAAATAATTTTAAAATACACACATAAAGCAACAGTAAGAGTACCCGAACAAACAATATTTGAAATAGTGCGAGTTACTACTTCTAAGATATTTTCCTTAGACTCCAAATCTTGAAACTTATTAATGGAATGTGGCATCAATAAATAGCTTGTTGTAAACCCTTGTCTGCACAGCAAGTGTGCAGTTCTACCGTCATGTATAAAATTTAAGAACACAAGCAAAATTGCCAGCAATCACCAGGCTAACAGTTATAAGACAACAGTAAGCCAACATCGCTAAAAGCAAAAATTTGGACCAATCTGAAACTAAAATTGCCGAGATCACATCACTTTGCTCTCGAAGAATTCTGTACATTTCCAAATCACAGCCAAGCAAAATACAGGTAGACATCTGTCTGCAATCTGCATAGTTGCAGGCTGTGTCTTGTGCTAATTCATCCCTTAAACAATGATATTTCTGTGCAATCCTGTTGTTGTCATACATTATATACAGTGGGTTAAACTTCTCAGTATCTCATAAATAACAACAGTAAATTAACCTGAAGATTAGACAGTGCAAAACCTAATAGGAAAATAATGATTCAGGAGACTAGACAAAAAAAACAAAACCCAAACCAAAAAAAAAGGTAGAAAACACTGAAAATGAGAGAAGAGCAGAGGGGAAGCAAAATAATAAACTCTGATGAAAGAGTCCATGCCAGTAAATGTAATATCCTATTCAAGAAAAAAAGAGTGAAGCACTGATGGGAACAGAAGGGCATGTTCATCCAAACCCATTATAGGAAAGCAGAATAATTGCTCCTCTTTTGTTCTTTACCATGTTTTAATACTACTGTCTGAAGTCATGCATTGTAGCTGTTGAGGGAAATGTATACCTAGAATTTAAAAGTAAGCATATGCCATAAGAAGAGTCATCAGCCACAGAGATAGGAAATAATGATTGTGGTCATTCTGAGAGAATTCATGGGCCTTCTGAAAGCCAGGGATCAGATTCAGACTTGATTCCCTCAATTTGGTTAAACAAGCCACAACTGTTTCCAGGTTTGTTTTCCTGTGATTCAAACTGCAGTCTTAGCTTTGCCCTTTTGTCTCAGTGGAAGATCAGCATGTACATATGAACACAGAATTATTTTCTTTTCCATAATGATCGAACCCAAATGTTATTTTACCTTTGCCAGCTTTGTGTAGGGTGGTGTGCCATCTTGCATATTTATTTTCCTGGAGTGATTCCCAGAAGTATGCTATGTTTTTTCTTGCTCATGTCTCACTAGCTTTATTTATGAGTTGAGCACACCAGGTTTGCAGTCCCTGGGGACAGGCCTACA
Source organism: Parus major (assembly GCF_001522545.3). Classification (NCBI taxonomy): domain Eukaryota; kingdom Metazoa; phylum Chordata; class Aves; order Passeriformes; family Paridae; genus Parus; species Parus major. The sequence goes on along the minus strand of NC_031770.1, from coordinate 67,484,303 downwards.
AAGGAAATCTGTGGACAGTATTTAATACATACAAATATAAGACCAGTAAAAAGGCTGCTGCTGGATGGCACTCCAAATTGATTCACAGTTTCAGACTAGATCGTGGATAAGTTAGCATCCATGGTTTAAAGCACAAACACCTTTACCTGTTTTGTCATGTTGGTGGAAGAGTCTTTTATCAAGTGAAAATAATTGAATGTGAAAATTTTTGCTTGGTTTACAGATTTAAAATTCCATTGTTCTCTGAGGACTAGTCTAATAGCAGTATTGTTATTGATTCTTACTGATTGCATAGAACCAAGTTTTAAAGGTATCTTTTCTTGCTATTAGATACATAATTAGCTTTTGCTGTAAAATAAATCAAGATAAGGCCGTCTTTCTCACATGCCATCGCAACTGATGAGATCTGAGAGGTGTACTATCCCTTCATTTACAGCTTGCAATCCCATTAATTGAATAATAGCATGACCTGAGGAAACTTAATGGCTAGTAAGGGTACATAGGAAAGCTCACATACAGTTTGATGTTCATATTAAACTGCTGTTGTGTTTACAGGTTGGCTGCTTGAAAAAAAACACAAACCATTTTTACCATTCTCTAGGACTTCTTTGAGATGCTGTAATTGCTGGACCATTCATTAAAACAGAGCAGATGGATAAGCATTCTGATGGTCAAGGCAAGGCAGGGCATCTTCCCTGCCCCCCCATCACAATGCTGTAATTCATCTGACAAGTCCACTTGATATTCCTGCCTGTGTTCTTCATCTGGTGAGTGTTTCCTCCCTCGATCTCATTTTAAGAGCTGCACTAGGTGTGATGAGGCTGTCGACTCATGTAGCATGTTAACACATTGGTACTTTACTTAAGGATGCTCCTAGACTTGTTTCTGGGCCAGCTCTAGTGTTGGTGCAAACTGCAAGCACAAGATCTCACTTGCAGGGCTGTCTGTGTGTCTGTGCACATCTGGGGGTTTGGTAAGTGGTATTTAGTGAGGTGGTTTAGCAGGCTGCTCGATGCAATGGAGAGGGGATGTGGCACTGCTCCTGTGCATGGGAAGCAGGTGCAGTGGGGAGCACAGTTCAATGCCAGCCATAGCCAAGATAATTCTCCCAAGTGCTGTGCCAGAGCAGGCTTTCTAGTGATGGTGTGCAACTTCTGTGCCAGGCTGGGCACTGTTCCCTTGTGGCAGGCAGGAGGGAAATGCAAGGATGATGGAAGAATTAGCACTGCCAGTTTGGTTCCACCCTGTGGCATTGGCAGCTATCAGACCTGGTGGTGACAGGCAGGACAGAGCTGCTGAGGTGACCTGCCACTGACCACCCTTCACCTTCTTGTTTCTACTGACACCCGAACTGCCAAAGCAATTCACTTTAAGGCAATTCACCCAGTGACTCTAAAGAGCTGATTACTCAGTGGGATGATATGGAGCAAGGTAGCCTGAGGACATGGATGAGGACTGTGGGCTGGCTTTGCAGCTCCTGCCATCTCAGCCACTGCTCTGTAAAGTCTGGGATCTGGACTGAGGGAAAACCAGTAGCTAGCTTAAAGGAAGGGGATGCCCTCATTAACCCTTAATTAAGGGTCCCAAGTAATACCAAATACCTCACTTAAGTGTCAGCACTTGTCTGTCTCTCTGCTTGCTTCTTGACATCTTTACCACACGCAGCTGAAACAGTTGCCTTCTCCATCCTGACGCCTCAAAGTGCCAACAGAGCTCCAAATCCTGTTCTGTGTAGCAGACCCCTGACAAATAATCAGGTGCTAGATGAGACCAGCAGGCGTGTCTTGTTGCAGCTGTTGTCTATGGTAGCAGGAGCAGGTGGGTGTTGCTAGTCAAGGAGAAGAGGCAATTGGGGTCTTTCCTTCATCTCAGTCACAGGACCTGAAGAAGACTTTCTTAAAGGCATCCCATCCATCACACAGCTCCAGCTGACACCCATGTCAGGGATATGGCACTGGCCTTGAAGAAGCAGTGCTGTAATTTATGCAGGCTAACAAGTGCATACATCCCATGCTTCATGCCAGAGCCAGGATACCTTTCGCAGAGGTGCTGTAGCTTAAGCAGATACAGCTTGGGAGAATGAAGAAGAGAGGCTGTGCTGCTGAGAAGGAGGAGCAACAAAGCTTGCTTCTGGGGTGAGGAGAGAGCAGAGCAGATGCTGATGTATTACCCTAGTTCACTGGTCCTACAGATATTGGCCAGACCAAAACTGCAAGGGATGCTCTCAACTATGGCCTGCTGTTTTTAAAAAGACCAAATTAGCATGTTACTTGTGAGTTTATGTGCAGGTTTTCTTCAGTTCTTTGGGTGGGTTTTTTTTTTCCCTATAGAATCATAGAAGGCTTGGGGTTGGAAGCAGCCTTAAAGATCATCTAGTTCTAACCACTGCCATGTTTGTTTGTATTATTTTGTGTTCTTTAATAAGAAAGCAATCATTCAGAAGGATGACTAGACTTTCTTGCAAGTAGTTACATTTAATCTGCCTGGTGACTTGTAGGAGAAGAATTGCACTAGTTTGAACTGGACTGAGTAGCAAGGATACTTTAATCTGGGGCAGCAAAGAGAAAATTGTATAACACTGTTGTGCTGTCCTGAATGGGAGAAGCCAGTGAATTGCATGATTTTTCCATCTTTGCAATCAGTTTGTTATGCAGAAAGGAATGCCATGGGATTCTGCATTTTATCTGCTGGGTTTTCCCTGGCAGCATCTGAAGAAGTTCATTATAAGTGTTTATCACATGATCCACTTAATCAAACCACTGAAACTCGGAGAATAAGTCATTCTAACAAGACCCTTCAGAGCTGCCTCATAAGCTACTTACTGATGTACTCTTCCTTGGTGAGTGTACAATGAGTTTCCTTGTATCCCAGTCTATGATACAGGAAGTTCATTATCCCCAGTCCGAATTCAGACGTAAAGAAAGGAAGCAGTGCTTACAAAGAAGTGACAGATAATTTGCAAAGGATTTTAGTTAGCCACTCAAATCCCAGATAGAGTCAGACTGTAAGCTCTTCGTAAGAACAGCCTTCTGGTATCCAGCACTAGGCACAAGGCAGCTGTATCTACATAGCTGCTTCTAATGTTGTAAAATGCAGGCAACACACAAAAAAATTATGAAAAATACTTCTTCTGATTAGAGGTTCCCTAATGGAAGTGTGTGAGAGAAAAGAGAAATCAGAACTGGAAGCATGCTTTCTATTACAGATAGTCAGATAGTCAGAGCTGATAGTCAGATAGTCAGATAGTCAGAGCCGATAGCTGGGCTGATGTGAAATGCTTCCAAAGCCTTTGCTAAACCCCTGGGTGCACCAAGGGGTCGAGGCACTGAGGCTTGTCTGACAGGCTCAGAGCTCGCAGACACACTGTTTGCAACCTGTGCTTGTACCCATATGGCTGGTAGGATAAATGCCTTTCTTTCCCTGTGCTGTACCTAAGAAATGTCCTGGTTGTAGGGAGCAGGTAGGTCAAGGACTCCTCTGCGTCCTTGAAGGCGTTAATTTTACTGAGCTCTGCCACAAGCAATGTGACACCAGATTTCCTAGCATTCACTGGATTTTCTCACCAATGCTGTTTCACAGACAGTGTGTCATCAAGGCTTGTCTTCTTGCTCTCTGCAAAAGACCAGTTTGGGTATCACCACAGATGTAGACTTAGACCATACTTAATATAAAAATGTCCTGGATAGTTTTCCCCAAGCACCACCCTCTCAATACAGTAGCACTGCTGAACTACACCTCTTATTTCATGTCATGTGAAGGCAGTACAAGGTCACACCAGATCCAGCGTTGATTTTGTGTAGAGATGCACAGGCTGAGCCTGATATGGGTCTCTGGATGAACATTTTTTTGTACTGAAAAAAACTACTGTTGGGCCCAGGAACATCAGACGGAGACAAGTTACTCCGTAAGACATCAAAACCAGGGAAGTGTGCACAACTGAGAAATATGAGCAAGAGAAAAACAATAACCTGGTTTGATGAGAATGGTGCTTTTTTCCCTGTATAGCTCCAGTAAAGCAAGTCACAAAATTCACACCATTGTCTGGGCACTGCTCTGAGGGAGTGGTGAAACCTGTCTCTCCAATGCCAAGTCCATCTGGCCCAGAGCTTAAAATTCAACCTGTTAATTACTCCTGGGAATAATTAACTCCAATCTGGAATGAGCAAGAAGTCTTGACTGCATCAAACAGTGTGAGGGCCTGAGATGTTCAGTTTTCATTTCTTGGGTTTTCCATGTACTGTGTACCTGTCTTGTCTTGATGTAGCTGTCTGTCTCTTGACTGCTGATATACTGATATATCAAATTGTCATCGGTATGGCTGTGTCCTCAGGAGGGACTGTGCTGCTGTAGGAGGTTGGTTTCCAACTACTAAGTTAAAATGGGACACAAAAGCCTGGAGGAAAATACTGTTTTTCTCTTTTTCCTCTCCTTTTTAAATATAGTAAATGCTAAGCTATTTTACCTCTTAAAAAAAAGAAAAAAGAGACCAAAAGAGATGAGTCTATGCTAGCTGATTAGTTTTGCTACTGCATTCAATTTTATTACAGTGTAATTCCCTTCCTCTTTCTCACTTCTTTATTGTACTCTGTTGGTCTTCTCAGGTGCTATTGTGCCTATTTTAAGAGCTCCCCTTCATCTTTCTTTTGGGATAGCCTTACTGCTGGCTTTCTGCTGTTTCAGCTTCTACACAGCTGGTGCTTCAAGGAAAAAAACTGTCTCTTGTAAGGCTGTGAGAAGAATGGACCCATAAAAGTCAATAATTTTTGTATGTACGTGGTTCTTTAATCAGTAAGTCTTCAACAACCTTACCTAAATGGCCACTTTGCTATTGTCTCAGCTTCTTAGCTGAGGAGGCTAGAGAAGAGTGAGTGGGTAACTTTCTGCTGTCTGCAGCAGTGCAGTAATAAAGTGAAGAATAAAACTTCTGTTTTCCAAATGATTCTCTACTCTATATGTGGGGAAAGCCAGTACTGAGCATCTGGAACCATTAACTGGTAAGGATATTTTTAATCTGCTGTAAAGAGGGGTGTTCAGTTGTCCTCTGTATGCTGTTGGTTTGGCATTTGGGAACCACTAGTGCCTTATCAGTGCTGAGGCTGGATTTCAGTGTCTCTGTACAGTCTGTTTGGAGGGAAGTTCTGGGAGGAAGACTGTGGTGGGAGCATCTGGCTGTGTGCATTTGCACATGTGTGAGACGCACACAGCGCCCACTGAGAACTGATGCTACCAGATACTGACTAGACTGGGTTTGGTCAGTGCCAAGCTGGGTTCAACTCCCTCTCCCAGCCCAGGGATGAAAGATCCTTTAATGCACTCGCTGCTTCTGAGATGTTCAACTCAATCACCAGTAGTGTTATCTGTTTAGAAGTCTTTCTCGCTGAATTTCTTCTTTTGAAGACTGCAGGGTGTTTTAGCAGTGGACTGCAGCACCTGCTGCTTGCTGGAAATCCTGAGGCTGGCATGAGAGCATTGCAGTGCTGAACGTGCCAGTCACAATGCATCACATTTACCAGATTTTCACTGGGCGTAGCTGATGGAAAACAGAACAGACGTGCTGTAAGGACTGTCAGCCCAAGTAAAGGAAGGTAGTTTTGAAGGCCTCCAATATAGTATTTCCAGAATATACTTCCTTAGAAAGAAAAGTGGAAAATCCAGAGAATGAAATTCAGATATAATGAGTTCACTGCAGGTAGTGCTAGTTGTGATTTTTTAAAAATCAATTTCAGTTATTAACTATTCTAGTAGTTTGAGGGGGAGCGTGGGATGTTTGTCCAGTGTCTGCCATTACAGTACCTTCTTCTGCATCCCAAGAAAACCCACACTTATGAGTTTTTCTGGAGCTTTCCAACAGTGTGCATTTTCCCATTCTTTGAAGAGTGGTACAAGTCAGAAAGAGAGGCCTTCATCTTTCCAACAGTCAAAATAGGTCCTGGGAAGTTTCCTACTCCTTGACAGGTCCCCCTTCCACAACAGCCAGTCCTGCAGGGATTTACATCCACTGGGTTCACCCAGGTCTCACCTGAGATTCCCTGGATCTGTACATTAGCCCCAAGGACTTGGTGTCTGCAGAGGTTGCTGTGAAACTCCCCTTACCTGAGGGGTTAGGTGGGCAAGCAGGCACTTGCCCCTCACCCTCTGGAAACTGGAGAAGTCCCTGATAATTTTCAATTAAGAACATGTTTTTTAAAACCCTGCCTTTGCTTTTGATGACATTTCTTGCAGTTTGCATGGATCAGTGCAGTGACATGCAGTGCTCAGAGCCACGCTGTGGGGAGTATGTGTGTCTGTGTGCATTTGTGTATCTACATTTGTTTGGTCCAATCTACATCAGCGAGCCCTTGAAATGTAGCCTAGCTGGCAGATCTAGTCAGGCTGGGAAACTTAGCTTTAGATGGCTTTTTGTTTGTTTACAAGTGATCTTGGCCACAGACAGGGACACACAGCTGGTGGTCTGTGCACTGTTCCATGATCAGGCTGAGGCTGGGCTCCAAGCCGATGAAGGCTGGAGTGGGGCTAACCAATTCCATCTTATTCTTGGCCTAATTTGGAGGTGGATTGGACAGGCTGCTACTCTGCTGCCTTCTTCTGTGGTCTGGCATCTCAGGGCCTGGTTTGGCTTTGCCTGTGTGGGCAGCAGCATGCAGCGCCCCTCTGCCATGGCAGTGGAACCTCTGCTTACTCAGATGTCCTTCTCCTGCAGGCCAGAGAACACCTCTTGCTGTGAGCAATAACTTGTAATACAAGTACCACACAAATACAGGCATTTCTCTTCCTGCACTGGTTGTAATATGCAGGTGGGAGAGGTGTGATGTCTCAGAGAGGGTTTTGCAAGTGGCTTTTGTGTGATGTTCATGTGCCAGCATGGTTCATGCTGGCTGAAGGGACTGCATGAGCATCCACTGGCACCACTCAAGGAGAAGTGACACTCCGGAGATGTGTAATGATACCGATGTGCTGTGTGCCAGCCTGGACCTTCTGCAAAAGACCCATGTTGGGGGTTCTGGGGAGAGGGAGCAGTGCCAGCCCATCAGCATTGTAAACTGGGTGCTGTGGCAGTGCTTCCCTGCAGCAACATCCTGATAAAGGATGGTGGAGGAGAAGGCTGATGAAAGCTGTGACCTTCCAGGCAGATCTGTTTCCCAAGCACAGGTTAAACAATAGCAGACTGCTACAGATGTGGGCCTGGAGGAACCTGTTAAACTAAAGCCAAAGTGTAACGAGAGATGTTTGCTTTGGAAGATAATGTGTACCTGTTCTGCACACTGAGGGTGAGGGAACTCCCTGAGACATGTTTTACTTCATTACCACAGTAGACCTCTTGCACTGTAAGGCCACAGAGCTCAAAATTCTTCCCTCCCACGTCCCCTTCCCTTTTAAGATGAGGGGTCTCTATCAGCTTTACCAGCACCTCCATCTGACAACACAGAAGCATCCTAAATGGTGGGAATTGCTCCTTTTTTGATCTCATTGCAGAGCCTCCTGACCACACTGCCCAAGTTCTCTGTCCAGACTGATGCTGTTACTGAGATGCCCGTGTCTCTGTTACCTGCAGCCTGGTCAGAGGCTGGAGATGAGGGAAAGGTTCTCAGCAAGGCACCCTTTGGTGGAGCTATTTTAATGAACCAGTTTCATTATCTGCCTTCCTGCTGGTCCTGGAGGGGCTGCAGGGAAGGATGCTGCTTTATTTTCTTAAATGGCATCAAATGATGGCAGTTAAGACCCTACCAGGGGCAAACGAGGGTAGCATTTCTTGTTCTGTATACAAGGCTTTATTAAATTAACTTTGTACTTGAATCACCCTACACATCCCCCTCTAGAGAGGCCAGTCTAACTTAACTGTGGGATAAAATTTTGCAACCCTATTTTTGTCACACAGGTGACTTGCATAAAAAAATCTTTACATGCATTAATGTCATCTGAGTTTTGGCAAGCCTTCAAAGCAGGCTGTCTCTAAATCCTCTATTTCTACCTTAATGCAGCACTCATCCCAGTGTTAAATATGTGACTCTCTTGCCTTGCTTACTTTCCATGTTAGGGACAATAGATTTCCTCTCCCACACACCCCTTGGAAATGTACAGGTGCTGTGAGACAAACCCCTGGTGCTGTCACCATCCAAGAGATGCCTTTTGCCTCTGTGGGTACCTGCAGCTTGGCAGCTCCAGCTGGGCAGCAGCACTGCCAGCCTGCAGGATGGAGTCTTGCATACTTTCAGCTACTTCTCTGTTATTTGCACATAAAGTTAATAACTGACTCAAGAGTTCATCTACAAATACATATTTAGGGCTGCTCTTGGTAAATTTTCCCTCTTTCAGTCACAAAGCTCTTGTATTCTGCAATTTCCTTTGTGTATTTTCCCTTAACCCTAATCCATTTTAACATTAATGCATTAGTTTTGAAACAGCTGGTGTATTCTCAGCCTCTTCTTCTCCCTTACCTGCTGATTTTTTTATTTTTTTTTTCTTTTCTCACAGTCCTCTATACTTCTGCTGTTTGCAAAAACCAGCTTTTCTCCTGCCTCTCCCTCTTCACAGCTCCCACCATCTGTCTCTCTACAAATACAAAGCTTTAGGGGAAATGATTCACTAGGCTGCTAGCTCATTACTCACACTCTCCCCATCATGGTTTCTGTCCTTGTAGCATGCTCTAACTAATGTAAAGATCAATGAATCCTAGGAATTGTTATTCGATTAACAAACCAAAAAAAACCCAAAAAAATAAAGGGAAAGAGAAAAGGCTCCAGCAGTTAAATAGATTGGGCTCTTATAACTTCTCAGACAGCAAAGCTTAGTTTTATTTCCTCACTCTGCTAGTATTGTTTTGCAGAAAAGGATCGTTCAAACAGAACAGAAATAATCACGGGACCATTTAATGCAACCTTGTGCATCACATGATGCAGGAGTTACTTAATGAAATTCTCTGGCCCAAACCAAGCAAATCTGTGGCAAATCTAGAGCACATATTTTCGGATGACAGCCAAAATGATGAAAGGAATTTACTACCCAGCCTCACTAATCATTTTGAATGCTTAACTGCACTCCCTAATACGCTGCTTTACAAGCAGCAAAACTGACACAGCCTCATTCCCTGCATGCTTCTCTCCTCCAGACTTGTGGAGGCTGTGTATCGCAGAAGGCCTCCCAGACCCTGCCTGGGCCAGGGTGGACAGCTGTCCACCCCTGGGAAGAGACCAGAACCTCTCCCTACTCAGCATGTGGGTTTGGGGGCTGCTCTTTGGGTAATTCTTTCCATGAAACTCACAGGCACTTAATATCTTTGAGCTCTCCCTATTAAATGTGGCAGAAATTGGCTTGGAGGCTCAGAAGCCATTTGAGACAGACTATTTCATAGTGTTAAAACACTTCAGATACCTTAAAATAACAGAGGCAGCCATACTGAGCTGGCAGAGAATGCCAAGACATTTCAGATTTGCTCAACCTAGAGGCTGAGCTCAATGTAGTGCACTCCAGGTGACCCCAAATGTTGACCCACATCCCACTCCTTTTGTCTTTGTTGACCATTTAAGACAGATTTCTGTCATGATTTTAGGCTGTCGCCACATACTAGAAAGTTATTTTCTTAATTGAAAATTTATCCCATGAAAAACAGACCTCCCTTCCCCACATGTAAGTAGGTACCAAGAAGTACCAGTGCCTAACACAGTTTTATTGTGCCTTCTTGGGAAGCTGCTGGCATGTCAGGTATTAGCCTGATTATATTTCAGTTGCTGAGCTTCTCTTTTGAAACTGGAGTTGCAAGAAGCACAGCAAATACCACAATCAAAATCATAGGAGTTGACAACACTGAATACATGCTTCTCTTAAATGGCTGCAATTATTTGTGCATAAGTCTGCTAAAGGAAAATCTGAGTTTTAAGTTTTTTCTCCGTGAACACCACAAAGCATGTGCTGCATCAACACACCATGCTGGCACCACCTCCATGGAAAGCTAATTAAATAATTTGGATACTGTACGAGGAGTACTTCTGGGCTAATTTTCTTTCCAGGCTTGCAATCACATGTACTTTTTTATAAAGCTGTGTTTGGGTCCTTTTATGACAAATATTAGAGCTGAGGAGGATCTTTGTACTACTGCTCTAAAGAATAAGGGCTGCAGAATTTTAAGCCAATAGGGTTCACTGTTATCTCAGTAAGGTTAAGGCTGTTAAAAACCAAAAAATCCTCACCCAAGTCATGCTTATGTGGTCTGTAATTTTAGCAGACGTGATGTTGTTGAGCCATCCTGGTGGCCAGCACCCTGTGGCTTTCCATCTTTGATTATTTTATTGTTCCATACTGCATACTGCAAGTTGTAGGAGTCAATGTTCTTTCTCTTAACAATTGCTGGCTTTCCAAATGCCAATTGTCCTTTGACATGCTCTGTTTTAAATAAGGGCTGAAGAGCAGTAGTGAAGCTAAAGGCCTGCCATAAATATACTGCAGTGTTCCATGGCACTGACAGCACACACGTAGTGATGCATTCAGCTTTCCTTTTGGGGACTATTGCTGCAACATGCTGGAGGTGTGAGGGACCAAGCTGTAAGGAAAGGGAACTCCTGAGATTTCAGATCTGATAGTCCTCTAATTGAAGACAAGTCTCTTTATGCAAGACAGGCTAAGGAAAATCTGCCTTATCCAACCCGTTTCTCTGTTGTCCCCAGCAATAATAAAAGTGGACACGGTATATAAGATTGCCTTACAAAAGGCAAATATATTTAATAGTGTATATACAAATTAATGGTTCAATAATGCTATACAAAGCAGGAATGTCTTTAAGGAAACCCTGAGCAAAAAGGAGGATGTAATTTTTATATTATACTTACTGCAACATTATTTCTGGTATTTGTTTGCTATAATAACTAATAAAAAGAATATGTTAAAACCAGATGTTAAAATAAAAGTGGGCATTCTTTCCATTTGTAGCTTATTTGAAAATCTAGAAAAGAGAGTTCTGTCCCATCAGCTTTGGAAATAGATGTTTAACATGGTAGAGAACAAGCTGAGCCTGAGTAACCCAAGACAACCAACTCCTTTAGCAGAAAGAGTGTCTTCTGTCATCAAAAAGAGCCATCTGGAAGAGTGCTGGCTCCCTGCCAGGAACAACCCTTTAACAACCACTCGTCATGTGCTTTAAGTTATAATGTTCATAGCGGCACAACCTGGAGTGTTGGTAAAGGTCCTATTGGAGGAGCAACGTATTCCTCCTCACGCAGTAACCGCAAAAGAATATTCTTCTTATTCTTTGGCCAGTTATAAATGTGAGTGTTCTGCAGCCAGGTAGGCACGTGTTCCTGAAAAAAAAACAAGGAAAATAAAAGCTAAATCCCATAAATCCTTTTGAATCCCTACAAGAACCTTTCAGATTCTGTCAGACCCTGCCAAGGAAGATTTCATTTTGTTCTAGGCACTTCCTGTAAAAAGAAGAAATGTTAATTTGGCTTCAGAATTATATTTGGGTTCCTAAATAAATGAACTTTGTGTGATCTCACAGCTTGCCTGTCTCTCTTTCTCTTCTGCCATCACATTGGCTAATTTCACCATGTTTCAAAGGAAGTCTGATGTCAATGACAGGCATTAGAAAGCTTGTGAAAACAGAAAAAAAAGAGAAGAAGAGAAGAGGAGAAGGGGAGAGAGA
>NC_031770.1:67419429-67472306 GCF_001522545.3 Parus major | reverse complement strand
AGAGAAGAGAATTTCAGTGCCCCTAGCAGGGAAATCTTCAGTGCCACTTTAGTAGCTACTAGAGGATCCATACAATATGTTCAACATTGGGAAGAGGATTGGTAGGGAAAGACTGGGACCCCACAGGAACATTTCACATGCTGGTAGCCCTCTCCCCTCCCCTTGCACCTTTCTTTGCCAAGTGTTCTGTGCCTTCTGAGCAGAAGGCTGAGGCTGATGCTGACTTGAGGAGAGACTAAGGCATCTCCAGATTAGTAGGGTCAAACCTCCACCAATCCCCACATCCTGGAAAAGGTGCAGTGCTTCACAGGGGTTGGCTAATGTCCATTAACATAATGAAGCCGGGACCACCATGGCAGTGGAGAGTGACAGCTGGCTGATAGATACAAGTCTGCTCAGACCTCATGTTCCCATGTTCCCACAGCCTTGGGAGGCTTCCATATGGACAGCCTGGATGTGTAGGGGTGAAGGGCTATTATAATACCACTAATTAACAGAGGGACAGGTCCTTGAACAAAACCAGTTTATGGTTACCATGAGACAGAGATTTGTTTTGGAATTGGAGACACCAGAACGTAACCAAAATGAGCAGGTTAAGCAACATGAGGAGCCAGGACATCCAACACTTGGTCCCTGGACCTCTTATTCAGCAGTGTTTTCCCAGGATAGCCCCTGTTAGACAGTTCCTGTCAAGCTAGTGGAACTAGCTCCAAGAGGACAGAGCAAAAAGCTGCTGGCGTGCACATCTCTGGCACCTTGCCAGGGGATGCCCTGGCATGGGCTGCACATGTCCTGCTGCCAGCAAACAGCCTAGCTGCATTCCAAACCTTTCATTCCCATGATCATACTTCTCAAATTGGCTGTATTTTCCTTGGCCTGTACAGCTGTAGGAACAAGGCAGCATCGCTTTCCCTGCTCAGGGAGCAGTTTGTGTTAATTGACGCAACCACTCTGTTAGAGCTACGGGATTTATGTATAGGAAGAAGGAGGTAAGTCACACAGGCACCTACAGATCCATTACTATGAACTCACCTAGGCTTCTGACTGGTAGCTTCTGACCTAAGCTTTGTGACTGGCAGAGGTATCTATCAAACCTGGCCTTTCTCCAGTGGCTGAGAAAGGATAGGCTGTGGTCAGTGGTCTCTCTAGAGAGGAGGGTTGTTCTTCCAGATGGACATCTCACTGCACAAGGGTAAGATCCCACAGCATTCCCTTTGGCAGGAGCAAAAATAAGGCTTCTTGCCTCCACCTGCTAGTCTTTTTATTTTGGCGTAGGAATGGATTTTAATCTTCATGAATTTCTCTCCTTTGACAAAACTCTTTGGAATTGGCCAAGAGACTCAAATGTTTGAGGGAGAAAGAAAGATGACTATGTTTGTATGCACATGCATACACCATTGTTACGTGGAACTTGCTTCTCTGCTAAATCTTGTTAAAAGCTACAGAAGGAAATGCAATTAAATACAGCGGGGGTTTTACCAAATGAGCTCTTTCTCTGCCTTAGATAAGAAACTACATTTTTTGGACAAAGGAAATACAGTAGGTATAGTCAGTCTGGACTTCAGAAATGCATTTAATAGAGGTCCACATCGGTAAATCATTAGTTAAGATGGAAATTAGTGTGAAAAATGTGTAGTAGGGAAGAAATCAGGAAGTGGGGATATAATGAGAGAGGCACTACACATCCAGAGACAAGCTCTGTGCCTTGCTTCCAAAACTGCTCGTGCAGCTTTGTTTAATACCCTCCATAATAAAATCAGTGAAAAAGCACCTGCACATGAATCAGCTCTGGCAATAGTTTTAATTTGAAGGAGGTGTGTAGAGGTAAAGGATAGCTATAACTCCTGTTTCTATCCAGAGTGAGAAATGGACCTTTCCTTGCCATGCAACAGCATCTGTCATTGCAGGTGGGAGTAATGGGAAAATGTTTACTGTCCTTTACATTTTAAAAATTTGTCTATCTGTGAGCTGAGAGGAAACTCTCTCTATGCCATAGGGAAAGTATCCGATAACTCCACAGTTCAAACTGGCAGGAAGAGGGCAAGTGTATTACTGAAGAGGACAGGACTGTTCAGGGCTGTGCCAGCAGAGCACGGTTTGGTATCTCCTGTCTTCCCTGGCACCAGCCCTGTTCATCTTGCCCCTTGGCTGCTTCCAGAGGGAGCCTCTAGCATGGGGCAATCTTGGCTTAACGCTTTGGTCATCAGGTGGCCAGGTGAGGAGGACACCTTTCTGTGGATTGTTGTCATGCAAACCTTGAACCAGCAAGACCTATGTTTCCTTCAGTAGTGTGTGACTGGAAGCTGGAAATGCCAATTCCACCTCAACTGTGTTTTGTGCAGTCCTCGCCTCATTATTCAGTTTCCTAATGAATGCTCCTTGGATCACACAGATCTCTTCCTGTTGGAGGTTGACTAATTTTCACATACCAGCAGTGCTTCATGATGTGCTGTGTATGAGATTAATTCATCTAATAGCCCCATCCCTAGATGAAACCTCCAAATCTTCATTTTCTGCTCTTTTCCACTGCCAGCTATGCTAATAGTTGAACATATAAAGGGCAGTATAAAAAAGACAAAATTGAAGTAATTTGCCTGCCAACATCATCCAATTGTACATATACTTGGCAGTTTTTCAGGTACCTCACTTCCTCCGACTGCCTCCAGACTTCACTACTGCAACCTGTTCAGGCTCTGATGCTCTCCTTCCACCCATGATGTCCTCAGTTACATTACATTTAAGTAGCTAGGTGAAGGTAGGTGATGTAGCAAAGGATTATGTGGAGAAAGAGACTAAAGCTTAACAGCTTTAAGGTAGAAAATGCTGATCTGCATCATTTAATGAGAAAGGCACCTCTTGAAAAACTGAAGGGTTATGTGGGACTACAGAGGATAGACAGGAAGCATGTCTGGAGCCTGATACTTTAATAGAGGGAGCTGGATAAACCAATCCTGGAAATTCACATATTGTTCTGTCTCAGAGCCCCAAGGCAGCTAGAGTGCCTCATGGGACACCTCTGCAACCCTTAAGGTGCCAAGTGGCTCTAGACTGTGTGGTCTGTTCACATGGTGGGCACTCAAGTAGCCCCAAGGTTAGGAGCCCTTTCCCCCCACCAAAGACTGACTACTTCCCTGCCTTTGGCCTGCCCAATTCCCACCATTGCTGTCTTCCAGGTACGTAGTCAAGGTAAGTAGCAGTCTGGGATCATTCAGGAAGGGGTCTGAATGACATGAAATACCAGAAGTACTGTTCAACCCACAGGACCTCACATATTTTACAAACCCAGGGACATATTTTCAAATTTCTTTTATCTTTTCATCGATCTTAAATTGGTACTTAAATAAAGAACTTCATTACACTAAAATCCACAAGTGTGATGAGACTGCACAGCTCTATAACCATTGATAACATTGTTTAAATTTTGACTCATGTTCCAAAATTTGGATACCCAAAGAAATATAAAGAATTTTTCCACACTTTTCTAAAATGCAGCTGTACCTAGGGGCAACATGATAGCTACCCAACAGTGACTATAAATACAACACAGGAGATTGAGGAAGCTATAGCCGAAGCCTTTTATTATTTTTGTTTTGGTAAAAATCCAACAGATTCTCTCAGTGAGGTGGAAGAGATGGGAATCTTTTGCATTACTTATTTCTTATTCTCAAATGTATCTTCAAAACAAGTAAGGAGGGCAGATGAAATGGCAAGTCCTAAAAAATCTTAGTTTGCCTTCGATGGGCCCGTCAAAGTTCAAGCAACAGCCTAGTACTTTTATTTATTATCTTTTTATATTATACTCTTTATATTCTCAACACACCCTCTACCAGACCCTCTCTTCACATCAGTCATAAATCTTGCCCATCTCACTCATCAGCATTACATTTGGACAAAATTATAAAAGGGTTAATATAAAAAGCATGCTTCCTGGATCGATTGCCTCTCTCCATTTAAATTCTTTCAGTGCTCAAGGCAATTTGAGTTTTAGTTGTACATTCATCACGAGAAATACATTTATACACTGATTTATATTGTGGATGAAATGTTTTTTATTTGCATGTACATAAACCTATAAACTTTGGAATACATAAACCTATAAGCTTTGGAATATTACTTGTGGGCTATTAAGAACCAAGAAATTGAGTGTCTGGGTTTTAAGATTCCATCTGCTGCACTGTGATCAAAATAATATGCACTTAATCATGTGGCAAGTACATAAGCATGCAGGTATGTTACCTTTTTTGCATTTGGAAAAAGCACAGGGATGAATCTGAAGTTCATACTTCCTTGCTGTATAAACTCAATCTGCATCTAGAATAGAACAAAATGCCAGTTTAATTGTAATGACATGACAATTTTTCTCTGCATGCATCTGAACCCTATGTATAAAAGTATTCCTTGCTTACTTAAACCGCTCTTCTGTTTAAATGATTTGATCTATTGCTGGTGGACTCAGTGTTGTTTGGTTTGGCCACTTAAAGTAATTCTTCATTGCTACAGAAAGGATACAGGAAAGATCCATCACCATTTCTTGAACATTTAGTTTCATGGTGAGAAATAATTGTGGGTTTAGCTGCAGATGCAATCCCATGAAATCCATCTCAAACTGGTGAAGCCTGACTTGACCAACACCCCTGTTTGGCCTACAAACTGGTGAAAGATGTCAGCCAGAGGCCAGGTCTGTGTCTGAGCTAGGGCCCAGCCTGCTCCCCATGGCCCTGGACACAGGCATCCCAGGGGTGGTACAGACAGCAGAGTACTGCTGAGAGCTCATCTGCTGGTGACAGCTTCTGAGAAACCTGACTGCCGATTCAAACTGGGGGATCAGATAGGTTACAGTGTGAGAAAGGCTCCAAACTGCAAGACTGCAAACCAAGGGAGAATGGATCAGCTTCATGGCTCTGTGGGCTCTTCTGGGCTAAATGTCCATCCTGTGACAGGCTGAGGAGATGGGTATCTGGTCCTCTGGCAAGGTGCACTCCCCAGAAGCTCCACATTGCATCTCTGGCCCTTGCTCTGCAATTCCATCCTTCAGTCAGCTTTATTGCTGCCTGAGAAAAGACCCCAGGATGGCTGAAGCAACAGGGGCTGGTTTAGAGGGAGGAAGGTCAGGCGCTGTTAGATAAGATTGTGCTTAGGGCTATACAAGGGCTCAAGAAGGTGAAGGAGGGGAAAAACATTGAACAATAAAGAATATGAAGAAATAAGAGGAGCATGTTTAATAGGATTTTTATTCCTTGAACCTCTTAGCAGATGTTAATGAGTATATGGAGCTGATGAGAGGAAGGATTAATGAATTCCAAAGAGGGGTGTTTAACTATGGGGATTAGGGAAAACAAAGCAAAGAACCTGCCATTTGGAGACAGATTTGTCTTTTGAGAAGAAGAGACAGTCTTTGTAAAAACAGCAAAAGCATGTCCTTGCTTACCATCCTGTGGATGTATTTAGTATGTAAGCCGTGTTCATCCCTGTCCAGCTGGGATTCAGCCCCTTCCACATCCTGTTTGTATTTTGGACTGATTGCTATGATTATCATCACTGTCTTCTGTTAGGGAGAAAAGCACTTTTATGAAATTGAGAAACGCAGCATGTTTGGTAGAGGCAGATCGGAAATCTGCCAGTTTGTGTTTTAAGTGATCTTTGTGTTCCTGGCAAACACAAGAGGATCTCATTCATTCTGGCAGGAAATACAGGAGAACTCACACACTCGTTCTGCTCGTTATTTCTCAACATCTCAATATAGAAAATCTAAATGTCAAGAGATGTATTAGCAGCTACCAGTTGACACTTGGAATCCCTGTCATAAAAAGCTACTTTTTATCAGTGTAGAGTGTCTATGTGCATACACAGAAAACTTTTGTCTTCAAATTCAGACCCAAATGTTTTCCAACAGCTTATGTAGAAGTGCATCTATTTAGTCATCTATGGCTTTTTATACAAAAAGCTACTGAAGACAGTGGTCTGTGGAAGCTACTTTTAGGGCTCTCAGTGGCGGAAATGACATCTTTTCTTGCTGATCTTAGTGACAAAGTGTGCAGAGAGGTGGTTGTGGGGGGGAGCATGGGCTGTTGTGGATGGCTTGGGCACGTTTAGGGGTACCTGGCAGCTGTCATGATGAGCTGCTCCTCCATCTTGCTAGGACAGCCCAGATCCTGCCTTTGACCTGTTTAACCCCAGCCCCACACTGAGCTCTGGTTTCCAGAGAGGGGCCATTCTTTACATCTGGGAGATACCTCTCCTCCTTAATGGCAGGCAGCAGATGAAAGCTTCCTACTTGTGTTTACCTGAGGCCTGCGCTTCATCCCCGGCACATCAGGCTGTGTAAGGCTTCCAAATCTGTGCGTCACAGTCAGCCTGGCATGTAATTAACTCTTCCCTTCTGTGCTGTATCAAGAGAGTCTGCCCCAACACAAGGTCAAATATGGTAAGGAGCCATTATCCCTTACACTGGCTCAACATACTCCAGAATTACTTTTGCTTGTGCTTGACGTGTGTAAGCATTTGCAGATGTTGAGGTGTTGAAGAGACATGCCCAGTTGCACACTTTCTTCTGCTTGTGTCCAAGCAGTCCCTTCCTCCACACACACGTAAGGGTTTTGAAGTTAGAAACTGCCTCTACAGTCAGTGAGGGAAACCAAACTTTTCCGGGGTGGGTAGTCAGAGAAACATCCTCAGGTGGAGACAGATTGTTCTCTGCACATACTGGTTTCTCCTACTGACTGTGCACAAGTCCCAGAGGAGATCTGCCAGCTTGTATTTTAAGTGATAATGATGTTTTTGGCAAAAGCAAAGTCACCCTGTATTCTGGTTTCATTACCTACATTACACACAGTGAGCCCAAGCCTAATTTGTCCTGCATGGACACCTGTGCAGGGGTGGCTCAGATGGTTGAGCTTCCTTGCTCAGGTGGAAGAGAGTCCACCACTTCTGTCACCCTGTTCCTGAACCATGGAGGACTGGCCAGAGTGAGTTAGAGACCTGGTGGCTACTCAGCAGGGTGAGAATCCAAGGAAGCCAGCCCATGATGGCTCCTGTCCAGTGACGGAATTGCCAGTTTGCACCCAGCTGTGCTGGTATAGTCCGACCACCTGGCTTGATCCTAAAGAAGATGTGCACTCACTGCTCAGGGGAACTTCAGAGGAAGCTGTTGCTGCAGGGGACAGCACTGGCAGCAAAATAAATCTGTTTTACTGCTTAGATATATGTAAAGTGATGAGAGCAAATCTATATATCAACCAAGAAAATATCAATTTCCAGTTTAAATGTAGGATGATGTATCCAGAAGAACATTTACATTAGATATCCATGTAAAAGCTACAGGTGAGAAGGATGAATATTAGCCATGACCATGCAGCCTGGGATGAAATACAGATGCCACTGTATAACCAAGCACAGCTAAACCCCACTATTTAAAGAGGGGGTGGAGGAACAACTTTTCCAATGGCAGCTTCAGCATGGATGTAACAGACAGGATTAGAATTTGGCAAGAATGCCAGGATTAGCACTTCATTTCTTAAAGAAAGAGCTCTGGGACCATGAGATACAAAGATTTGCCTACACTCTCTGAAACACCTCTGCCATTTTTACAGGGGCAGGGAAGACAACAGTAGGGTCTTGCATTTTCATTCTGTCCCTGTTGCATATTAGAATAATTCAACCATTTTCCTCAGATCACCTCTGCTATAAACAAGGTTAAATTGCCCTTACATACATCACCTAGGTAGCGCTCCATCCACTTAATGATGTCAATACCTCGTACCGTGTCCTCAAAGATATCAATCTGCAAGAGAATGGAAGTCTGTGGTGAGCATTCCTTCACCTTTCCTCCCCATTTTACGGCACTGATAAAGGACCTACTCCTTCCCTTGTTTATTACAAGCATGCCCAATTCCCTTAGGAAAGAAATGTGTACATGCATTTCTCCCCTTTTCTGTGCAGTCAAGCTGGAGAGGCAGCAGGCAAAGAGGCAGGCACATCCTTGGGATCCCACTCAGCTGGCCCTTTGACTGGCTGTCCTGCCAGCCCCCAACTCCCAGGCATTTTTTACTGGAAACAACAAGGTGCTGCTCACCTTCTCCATCTGTACAGCTGAAAATGCCTGCTATTTTCTGACTGCAAGGTTGTACTGAGTGTGAAGCTTTAGCTTCATATTGAACTAAATATTCAGGGTGTGTGGTGGGAAGTCAGCCAGGTCGCTGATAACTGGGTGCAGTCACCCAGACTTCAGTGACAGCAGAGCAGTGGAGGACTTCATAGGACTGAATACCAACACTGCTTGCTTCTCTGCATGCCCAGTAAACTCAGAAACCATCAGTTAGTGACTGTGACCAATGGAGTAAGTAACATCTCCAAGTCTTCGAGACAAGAGTCATGATCTGCTCTCAAGTCTTTCTTTTTCCTTTTCTGAATGCAGAGAGCCCACTTGTTTCCCTGCTTTGGGGCTATTTTGCTGTATCTATTACTCTTCAATAGGCTCCAAGAGTTGCCTGTCCAGCAAAGGTGCTGTTAATGAGCCTTCTAATCCGTAAAGCTATGGTGCCCAGAAGCTTTCTTATGACTTGGTCATAGTACAGAACTGCTGGAGAGAAGTGTAATTGCAGTCTCTGTAAAAAAAATTTTGATTCATCAAAATAAATAAGCATGTGCAAAGCCCCCCCACTGAGTCTCATTCAGTTTAATGATAGCCACTTGCTTAAATGCTTTCCTGAATTGGAGCCAAAGAGTGAAGGTTGAGGGGTCAGATAGCATATGCTCTTGAAATAAGAAAATATGAATCAAGATTTTGATGAACACTGAATCCTAGAGCCTCTGTGGGCCTCTAAGATGAAGCAAACTCATGAGAAATTCAGTTAAAATCTGAATGGTTTATGGGATTAGACAGTATGACACAGACCTTTTCAGGCCAATGATTTTTAGAATCCCTTTTAAAAGCATAACAAAGCAAAATCACTTTTAAAGGGATAACAAAGCAAACGAAACCATGAGATGGGCTGTTTCATTAAACTGTGTGAATTTTAGAATCTACTTTTAGATCTTTTATAGCAGAAAGTTATTCACATCTAAAGAATCAATGATGTAATAGCATTGGAGGGAAAAAAAAAAGGTAGGACAGGATGAACATTAGATTGACCTTTTGTAACACTGATATTACAGATCAAATATGAGACAATATTAATGGAATAGCTCACAAAACCTCACACTATTGCCCATCTGGTGTCACTAAGTGAAATTTTCCAGGGTCATTATTAAAGCATATTTCAAAGCACAAAATTCAGTAAAAAGAGGAATAAACAAAAAGGCAGATCATTTAAATTACAGCATGCAAAACCAGGGCTAGTTCAATCTATTTGTATCTTCCTTAGCCTACAAAACGTGATGATAACCAGAAAAACATTTCAACGGACAGTGTATTGCCACTGCTTTTTTTAAAAAAAGCCTCTTTCCTGGTTGAAAGTCATTTTTTCCAGAAGGAATACTTACAGCAGTTTGAAATCCATTTACAGACAGGAAGTTCACAAATTTCATAACCTCCACTGCCGTATCCACTGAGTAGGTTATAAAGACTTTGCCTGGGAGAGAGAGTCTGTATGAATATGTAACACATTTAAATACACCAGAGGGTGAGACTGTCACAACCCTCCTTCAAATACACCATTCAGGGGGTGAGACTATCACAGCCCTCCTTTTCTACCACGCTGCAGGTTCTGCCCACTTAGGTCTCTTTGGATTGTTTACGAAATGGATGTGGGATGGTGCAGTGTCTCAGTGTTGAGACCAACCCCCTGTACAAAACCCTGCTCTAGATTTGAGCTCCTCCTGCCTTATTGGCAAGCTGCAGAGGGTAAATCCCTCTGCTGCTCCCTCTGCCCTGTGACCAGAGCTGCTTTTTCCCAGCACTTGGGCATACCTGAGCCTGGGCTCTCACCCTCAGCTCGTGTTACCTGCACTAGCTGCAGCCAGCACAGCTTTCCCCAGACCCACTGGTACGACACAGAGCTGCAAGGGCCCTTATGCATGTCATTCTGCCTCTCCTTGGAGCAGCATTAACCCCCTGTGCAGGCAGGATGCATGGCTGGTGACAACAATGTCCTTGCCCTTGTGGGAGGGGTTTTCATGGATTTGCATCAGGGTAAACCAGCTGGCTGATCTAATCCAGCTGTGCATGTACCACAGATGACCCTGTTTTACCCAGTAATTCCTCCATCTAGGACATGCTAACTGATAAAGTGGGGTCTATCCAAGAGTGGCATCTGGTATCATGCCTCACTCCTACAGGCCAGAGAGATGCGAGATTTGAAAGGTGATACGCAGAATGGAGAACA
This sequence comes from Parus major, assembly GCF_001522545.3. NCBI lineage: Eukaryota > Metazoa > Chordata > Aves > Passeriformes > Paridae > Parus > Parus major. Next base: position 67,461,984 of record NC_031770.1, on the reverse strand, counting down.
AAGGAAAAGTTGAAACCTCAGGAGAGCCGTGGAGGGCTCTTAGCAATGGTACATCTCACCTACTAGTCAGCTTGGCATTCAGAAAGAAGCTATTTTTCTGAAACCTGACTTTCCCTTAGAGTTGGAGGATGACTCTATCTGTGGTGCTGGTGGCAATAGAAGCATGTCAGGCAGAGCCTGTGCTGCCCTCAGCATGTCCCAGAGTCCTCTCCAGACTCACCAGTTCAGGGAGAAACTAAGGTCAAGGCTCAATATTTTTGTCTAGTTTGGGACAGGCAGAAACATTTTATCCCTCAGGCTTTGTTTGTTATTAGCCTTTTACTGTAAGCTCCAGCCCCTCTTGCCTCAAAGCAACATCCTGTTTAGAAAGGAGTCATGAAAACATTCTAAACACTATTTATTTTTTGTAAACAAAATAACAAGCAATTAATGGCAATTACCCTTTCAGGATTCAAGGGGGTAATTCCATCCCACCAAACACAGACACTCACACCCAACAGATGTGGTGACACTTGGTATTTTCTTTTCTTTTTGTCTTTGTGTCTTAATGTCATTTCCCCCTGCCTTCTCCTCCCCCTTTCATCACCACTCTGGAGCTCTCTCACCTAAAGCTGTTAGGCCATGCTGTAAAATCTTGCACAGAGCAAATTTGCTAACCACTTACGCAACTCCTCCGGCAGATTGCTGGTTCTCAGAGTTCCCCTGACTGCAGGGTTACTGAGAGGTCTCGGGACAGCAGCTGGAGATGGAAAATTGTCAGAAGGACAACCACATGCTTCATCCAGGCCACACGCCCTGGGGGGCAGCTGACCATTAGGTAGCTGGTTGTATAGCTGGTTTCTAGAAAGAAAAGCAATGGAGGGTTTAGAAAATACTTATTTTCAGGCAAAATTCTGAATTTCTTTTTCTTTTAATAACACACTAAGAACCTTATCTGCGTATTAGCTGTGAAAGCTCTCCTAGAAATGCTTGGCTCAGCACATCTGCTTAGTTATCACAGTGTCTTTGGAACAGATACCTTGGTGACAGGCTACCACAAGAAGCAGTTTATCAGAGAAACAACATTAATCACAGGAAGTAAGTCACATCATAGCTGAGAGCTGTTCAGCTTGCAATTAGCAGAGGCAAAGGCTGTTTCTGAGTGAGAAATAATGTTGTGCATGTTGTTATGCACGTACAGGAGCAGGGTGGCCTTTGGGTAACCTCTTCCCATTATGTAAAGGTAAAGAATGCTTCATGGCACCTCAGATGCTCTCACCATGTCCCGGGGAGCACAAGAGGCTCAGAGAAATTGGGAAAATGGGTCTACAAGGGCACTCCAGCTCCAGCTCCAGAGGGCCTCCAGTCTTGGACAAACCCAATGTTTTGCCAAAGGGAACAAAGTTAATTTCTTGACCAGCAATGGCATACCCAAACAAGGGTTTCTCATGTCAGGGACTGGCATTCCAGACCTGCAATAACCTTGCCTAATGTCTTCTCCATTGTAGTAAACAGACAGAAAGGGATGATTTTAGGAAGCTTAGCAGTTCTCGTCCTACTACACTTTGGCTTCAGATTGTAAGTCAATGGGAAGGTGAATCTATAATAGAGATTTTTACATGAGGTGTACTTGCAGTCTGCTGGGTTGAATCTGTTGGATGAGTTTTATGTTTCTCTGAGAGCTTTTCCCCACACAGCCATGATGTTTAGTCAATCAAGACCACTCTCTTTTTTTTTCTTAGGCTTCCTTAAATGAATGATGACAGGCTGGTCACAGCATGTTTTCTGTTGTCACATTAAGATTTGGTTTATTCATTTTGGTGCAGATGTTTTCTGTTACAAAATACTCTATAGGCAAATATTACCAACACATAACTGCTGTTCCTGGAGTCAGCCTGCAAGCAGCAGCCACGCAGCCGCACGACAGACCCCGAGTATTCTGGATCTCTTTTAGCAGGAGAAAGTACTAATAAAAGCAACACATGCTTCATCAATGGCCACAAAAACACTACCCAGTGGCTAATTTACAGATCTTCCTGAAACTCCACCTTACCTAACAAATGTGCGAAAAATCAGGAGTCTGGTTTTAAATTTTACTACTGCAAAGGATACCCACTACCCCCCAATATTTTTATATTTTCATATAAACTCTTCAGTGCAATTCTCTCTGCTGCAGGTACTCCCTTATCTTGCTGTCACTTTTCTGTTACAGCCCTTAACCTTTCACAGGCCAGAGCAGAATGCTATTTCAGCGGTCTGCCCTCTTTTGTCCTGTCCAACAGTTCCCTCCCAAGACCATGTCACATAAGTGGACATTTTCAAGTACAGATGCCTGTAAGTTTAACACCTCTGAAAGTATTGTGGCACTTGAATAAAACCAGCCTGATTTCAGATATTCTCAAAACATGAAGCTTCAATTTGTTTTTAGATAGCTGAGTCTGAAGGAACCCCTGCATGAATAGGATTTGCCATCTGCTAATAATATACTTGTAAGAATATAAGGCCTGGTAAATTAATATTTGAAAATCAGTCAAAAAGCCCTGGATGAAAGGTTATCAGATCATTTTGCTATGAAAAATCATAGAAAAGGCTGCAAATTGCAGTGTAGAAATATATCAGCAACTGATGGAATTTTCTCCCTTCTTCTCTGCACCACAGAAGAGGTAAGAAGGAAATCACCGGACACCAGTGATTGAGTTGTCCCAGGCTGGTACAGTGTAAAGCTGAAGATCCCAGCAAGTCACCAAATTGACCTTTGCCCGTGAGCAGGAGAGCTCTAAGGTTTCAACTGAGATATTTTTCAGCCCCTCATCCCTTTAACCTTCAAGCATTTATCTTCCTTAACCGTGCATTTCAGGGTGTGCTCTAACAACATATCAGGTATCCACCTTTGAACTCCTTTAGGAAAGGGTCAGGCCCCCACTGGGCGTAAAACAGCAAATAAAGAAAGCAATCCAGCATCTCACATGTACTTCTGCAGCCTGGGCACGCTCACAGTACAAGGATTCAGAATTACTGGTTGAAAGCCCACAAAATCAGATCAGAGGAACTTCCACTTCCCACAACCCCCACCCTGCCAGGCACACTTACGGGAATCGAGGAGGACCAGGGGAGGAGCACGTCCTCTGGGGTGGTCGATCTCCAGTGCCTCTGGGAGCACGATGGTTTGAGTAATTTGGGATGACTTGCTGGGCCGGGCGGATAACTCTCATGCAAGGTCCAGGAACAGGAGGAAGTGGTTGCGATGGCTCTGCAAAATGTTGGTGCAGAGCTCTGCCATCTGGGAGGGTGAGAAAATAAAGGCAGCAACTATCATTTCAGCCAACACATTTTTGCCTCAGTTTGTGTTTATTCCTTCCCAGGCATGTCTCGGGAAACTGAGCAGTTTGGAGGCATTTGCAGGTATCTCGCTCTGAAAGAAGCCAGATGAAGGGATGTTTTAGAGTCTAAAGCCTGCTACTTCCCATTCACATACGGCACGGTTCAGATCCCTGCTCAGGGCTGGGCATTCAGGGCGGCTTTGTCCCTGCACTTACTGTGCCTCAGTGGTTTTGGTAGGGCTTCTTTTTTTTTTTTTTTAATTTCTTTTTGGCAATGACTTGTGAAAATGAATCATCCCAAAGTTCTCATGAAAGCAGATGCAAAATCCTGGAACAAATCAGTTTGCAACACTAGGGCTAAACAGACTGTGATTATTGTAAATGAAAAGAGGAAAAATAATCGCTTAGTTTGTTACTTCACCCTGTGTGAATTTTCTGTCAAAGTGACATTTTAAGGACTTGCTGCTGCTCCCATTGCCATCCAAGACGCTGCAGGGGAAACCCAAAGTGATAATTTTGCTCAAGTAATTCTGAAAACCTTTACTGTTGCTGGCCACACGTAATACTGATTAATAACTATCGTACAGTGGAACTGTTGGCATAAACTGAAAGAGAAAGCAATGTAAGCTGTTTGTTTCCCAATTGGGGAGGAGGAATTTTTTTTCTCTCAGTCTTTCTGCTTGCAGTTTTCATTAGGCAGCAGCTCTGTGCACTTCCAAGCTGCTGTGTGCAGATCAAAGTCCAGCCTGACAAGGCTTATTAGCACTGCATGATTATGGTGTTATGAGCTGTCTCTAAAAGCTGCAGTACTCAAATGCTCTTTTACCCCAAAACTGTTTTTTAAATCATTTTAGCTATTTTTGGGTCATGCTTTCCTTTCCCTAGCAGCCATGAGGAATATGTATATATTTTTTTAAGGGGAGGATAAAGAAAGAGAACAAAGCTTTGATGAAATATTCCAATTCTGGGAGCCAACAACTAAGAAAAAAGCCCTCCAACCAACCCCATAATTACACAGATTCCTGATGAAATTGTGAGTCAGCAACATTGCATTTGTTGAGATTGTTTTAGGAGATTTTCCCACACCCCCCCTTAACTATTTGCAACAGGACAGAGTGAAAGGGTCTGAGAGAATCATCTTGCAAGTCAGTATGATTTCCTCCTGGATTCCTCATGACCAGCTCTAGGGAAGGTGGCAGGGATCTGGGACACTCAGTTTGGTTTGGAGGTTTTAAGGCCAGTGTTTCACCAGCTTCCTTTGGATCTGTCTGCTGCTACAGCAGATTGGATGCAGCCACAGTTCAAAGCACAGCGTGGCCAGGCGTGTGTGCCCACACACCCCCACATCCCTCAAAAACAGATATCGGAAAAAATGATCCCTGGGCACACGGCATTGTTGTGAACATTTCTTTGACTTCAGAAACAGTTTCGTTGTTGTATCTCAAACAGCAGGTGCCCCGAGCCAGCTTAGAGCCTCTGGGCACAGTTGCTCTTCCCCAGGGGAGGCGTGTTGCAGCACACAAACTGCAGAGCTTTGTTGTGGGCTGCCACTGCCCAACAATTATCTGAGACACAAGGAGCTGTCAGGAGGTGATTTACTCTGCACCAGGCATGTGAGAAACAAGAGTACAGTTGCCAGCTTCTTGGTCCTGACCAAATCTGCTCCAGCCATCTGAGTTTATTTTACTCTTTTTGCCCTCTGGATATGACTGGAATGGTAGTGATTTTCCTGAAGAAAGCCTTTCAGAGCTCCTGCTTTCAAACAAAATGTCCTCATTCAGTAAATGTCCTATTTCTCAGATGCCTGCTTGTGGAGGAGGTAAATGGAGGTAAATAGTGAGGGGTGTTGTGCAACCAGCTTTTTGTCTGCTTAAAGCTGAACTGAAAGGAGGAGGTAGGAAAAGAAAACCAGAGGACATTTTAAGCTGTAAATGTTGTTGAAAGTCCATCTGTAGCCCCTTCCCCTTTACAAAGTTCCAAAATCAGAGCTGGAAACTGAGTTTCTGAAACCCTCCTCTTTCATATACCTGATTATAGCACATTGCTGGAATGACAAAACTCCTTAAACAGATGCAATATAAATGCTGTGGAGTCACAAAAATGGTTAAAAAAAAAAAAAAAAAAAAAAAAAAGTTTATCAGAACAGGCCTACAGTTTTTATTACAAAGGCAGCCCAAAACAGGTCAGGGTCTCATGAGCCTAATGTAATATAAATTATATCAAAACAATGATATTGCTGTTGAATGTTCAAAGCTCACTTCATAACAGATAAAAATCTCAGAGGCTGTAAAGGAATACTAATTAATAGCAGGCTGTAAACTGTGCTGTAGTCTCCCAGAGCCAGAACGCCCATATTGAGGGAGTCACATCAGCGCTCAGCGACACAATCACCAGCAGCTGAGAGGGCTCCATTTTAAGTAATGAGCTTTCATTTCAGCTGACAACGGAAAAAAAAAATGAGGATGATGGATGTCACGCTCTTTTCACATAGAAATAAAACACATGGGTGAGTCTGGCCATAGTGCTGGGAGATACTATTTATGGAGATCAAGGGTAACCTCCCGTCCTGATCCTGGCAGGAAATTCTCAACTTTGGGGATCCAAGGGGGAGCAAGCAAATCTATGAAAACAACAGGAATTGAGTCGGTATAGGAGGCTGCTGAATGACTGATGCAAGGAGGAAGGAAATGACTAGAATATGAAATAACAGCAGGGAGAGGCTGTGCATGCTCAGCGTGACCGACAAAGGCTGGTTTCTAGGCAAAATCATTCGCCTGCACTCGACGAGTAACCGTGACCTCTTTAACTTAGAGGTTCAGAGGTTTTGCAGCAGAGAGTCCAGCCACATAACCCAAAAATCTGAAATTGTAAAATGGACTGCAGCTAGATGCTTAAAGAGCTTAATAATCGCATGCTGTGTTGGGAACATGCCCTTGGAGAACCATGGCTGAGGCACACCCAGAGAACCTCCTGTGGAGCGAGAGGTGCTACTCACATGGGCCTTGGGGGGGCTGCTGTGCTGGGCAGCGGTGCCTGAAGCAGCCATGGGCTTGCGAGGGGGTGTTGGGATGGGGCAAGTGCTGGCACAGAGGGCACTGCTGATGCTCAGGTCCCAAAAACTCTCTGGAGATCAGTGGTCCTGGGAGGTCCTGGGGGTTCAGCACAGACACCAGTGGTAAGGGGGGCTCCAGATGCTTGATGCCCATGACGTCTTGTGACTGAGAGTTGTACCCTGTATCTACAGTCCCCAGCTCTGCCAGGAGTCTGTTTCCTGAGGGTTGCTGTGGCTGTGAACTCCCTTGGCTGCTCTCCTCCAGTGAGTCCTCAGGAACATCAGACAAGATCTGTTCTGATTTACTGGAGTTGTGCCTGGTGTCAGCCGAAAGCTGTGATCTTGCCTGCATGCTTGGTTTGTCCATCCCTATAGAATGTGTCTTTGAGGGAAATACTCCTGATATTGATTCCCCAGGGGAACAGGAATGTCCACCTCCATCAGGATCAGTATCCTTTGATGACCACAAGCTGCTGTCAGGCTCCATGGACAGTGCTGAATGACGACATGCTGGTGCTCTGCAAAGGCAAGATGGATTGGCCCGAGGTGTTCGAGCAACACGTGGGCTCTGGGCCTCCTCATCCTCCATATCCTCTCCAGAAGGCTGAAGAGCATTTTCCAAGACGTGTTCAGGTAACTGGGACCATGGCATGGATTCATCCACTTCAACTGGTATGCTTCGACCCACAGAAGTACCTGAAAAATTGAGAGAATTAACACTGGAGGTGGACAGGCACACAGTCGAACGCCTCTCATCCATCATCATCATTCAGTGACTGTGAGCTGGAATACTGAAGAGAAATATGTATTCTTTAAATTCTTTATACTTTAATGCTTTTTAAAAAGATGTCAGAAAACAGCAAAAAGGTCTGGCTGACTTTTGGCAAAACAAGAAAGTAGAGGGTTAGCTGGAGTGAAGCTAGTAGAGAATTATAGTTTGGACTAACCTGACACAAAGGCCATTTCCAAATTTTTTTGTTGAACCAGAAGTGAGTCAGCTGCCTTACTGCAAGACCAGACTTTTTCAGCAAGCTGGAAAACAAGAGAAAGGACTCCTGTGAACATGGTGCAGTTTCACATGGGCAGCAATCCTAAAATAACTCTATCTCAGATGCTGGAAAAGAAACAGCAGTTAAAGTTTTGGAAATCGTGTTGCGCAAATCAAGTGTTTTTAAGGGATTTCTGAAACCCACTGTTCCTGCTGACACTGGAGGGGGACAAAAGCAGATGAACCATCTCCCAGAAGTAATTCTAGCACGTGACAGTAGATCAGACTTCTTAAGTTTGGAGGTTTGGTTTAGGCACAATCCAGGCAACACAACCATTTGCAATTAATTTACTCCTGACCTTCTAATAACAGCTGATGCACTGGATCTAAACTTCACCACAGACCTAGCTGGGTAGTTTCAACTCAAAATCTTGTTTCCAAGTGCTGCTGCTGATATTGTACCATTTCTTACTGTCTATTATCACACAACTCATTATTTAAATTGCTGTAAATTAAAAGATAATTTAGAGAGATTAGTTATTGGTTGGATTTTTTTTGCCTCTTTCCTTCAGAACTGACTTGGGCCCAAAACAACATTATCAATTATGAATTCCTTTTGGGGCTGCTATCAGTAAATTTGGTCCAGCCAAGTGACTCCTGATGATGGATGCCTCTGCTTCATCCTGAGTCAGGATGACAACAGCATGATGGGTGAATGCTGAGCAGGCTTCAGGAAGTGCAGCCATCTTCATCCTCTTACAGGGTGGAGCTCACCTTCCTCCCAGCAAATTCTCTCTCCAACCATGGACTATAGAAAAATGTGCTTGGTGCTCATCATTTCCCCAGCCATTCACCTTCTATCAGATTGAAGAAGCTAAAATCCCAAGTAGGAGAGGGGACTAAGCACTCAAGCAATAGGAATGACAACATTTGGCAAAAGAATCTGGTCTGAAAGCCTGGTGGAGAAAGTCAAAATCACAACATGTTTGAAGAGCTTTTAGTGATCCAAGGGTTTCTCCCAACTTACAGCATCTTGAACAAAAAAAGTCAAATGAACAAATTTAAATGACCACTCTATAAAAAAATGTTGAACACAATCACAGAGAGGCACAAAGGAGTGTCCCACACCTTTACCCTGGCTTTCACAGCGATTCTGTAAAAGCAAATGTTGTGCCCCATGTTAGAGGGCAAGGTTGAGGCTTTACATTTTTGCTGATCAGATCAAATGACACATACTTCCCCCTGAAAGTACCTCTGGCACAGAAAATTCTGGGTGTAACATTTGCTAGGAAGTAGGATATAAACTGTGCTTTGCTGCTGGGCTGCAATGTAAACATTCCTCCTCTCTGTAACTTAAGCCCCATCTGTGCTGAAGATTTGCCATATATTCATACATACCCTATGTTATATTAAGCACATCCACAGGGAGAGTTATCCTGGGATAATTACAGTGGGATAATTACACTGGTAAATTTTCCCATGTAGGCAAGTCCTCAGAGCAGCTATTAGCTGCACCAGCACAGCACACACGCTGCTGCTCCGACAGCTGCAGTCCCTGCACGAGAGCGCTGGGTCTGGTGCCAAACCAGCTCCTGCCATTCCAGTGGCCAGGCTGGAAAGGCTGACAGTCAGCTCCCCACCATCACATCTCTCCCTGAGGTCTGCACCCCTTTTCCTCTATGCCCAGTCACAAACACCAGCCAGCTGAGTCTTTTCTGACAGGCATAACTGATGTTATGGAAAGAGAAAACCTCGAGCTCTCAGCACCAGCGCAGGACTGTGTCAGGATGTGCTGTGCTGTGTGAGGGTGGCAAAGCGCCCTTTGCCTGGGACCTTTGGTCAGATGTCTGTTTAAATGATGACTGCCCTGGGGTGGTGACTCAGCAGGGCAGTTCAGCACAGTCAGATTTACACCAACCAGGCCCTAAAGCTGCTGAGCGGTCCCCTGAGAGAGAAGCATCTGTGAAGGAGAGGTTGTCAAACGCTTTGCATAGCAGCTGTCTTCTGCTCACCTCGACAGCTTTGTAAACCTGACCCTTGGATCAGCTGGCCTTGGAGTGCCTGCTCAGACACGCTTCAACTTGTGGGTATCTCTGTACGTTTGGTCGTAAAAGCGAATGACGCGCACGCTCCGGCAGCACAAATCACACTGCAGACTCTTATTCCCCTCTGAGCATCTCCAGTAAACTGGTTCCTTGCATAAAATTCACCCTGGTGTTCACAAAGCACAACTCAGCTGTGGACTGGAGTACAGCTCCACCTCATGCATTGTCTGATCATCCCTCCATTCGACATAATCCTTAGCAAACATGCAAACTAGACTTTTCAGAAACAAATTTGCAATGCCTCATACACCAAGATGGTGTTTTGATAGTCTCTGAAATAGCTGGGTAAAAATGCTAGAAAACACTTTGAATTCAGATCCCCTATACTCAATAGCCTTTAGCACCATGATAAGAAGAACAGATTTCTGTGAAGAAACCAAGATCTCAATCCAGAGCTCAATGAAGTAAATGGAAATCTCTCTATTAACCTCCATAGGTTTTGGATTGGGTGTCAGATGGGATTTAAAAGTTACTAAATTCCATTGGAGGCTACAACCTCCAAAGTTTTTGGTCTTTTTTTAGTTTCATTGCTAACATCTAGCTATCTATGAAATGAACTTCATGAATCTACTGAAAGAGACAACATGGGCAAGGAAAATTCAGGTTTGCTCTCTTGAAGTTTATTATTTAATGTATTTAGTCAGGGATATTAAGACTTGATTAAATCATCAGCCACCAAACTCTTCAAATGTCTTATTTCAGAATATTTAAAAAATTTTTTTCCTATTAGCTTAACCTCTGAATGGATAAATGCCTCTTCATCTCCCAAATCAACTTAATATTTAAAAGACAGCCTTATTTCCTTCCTGTGTAACTTGAGCTTAAAAAATTACTCAAAATACCTGAGTGAAATAATTTGGTCAGACAGAAGAGACAACCAAATCCACCACTTACGTTTTTACCTGCAAAAAATTCCTGTTTGTTCAGATTGGTTTTTGCTTAGATCCTGCTGCAAGATGTAGGCAAAAGCTGAGCTTTGAGATCCATGCACAGCCCCTGCTCCCACAGAGTTGAGGTAGAAGGCACAAAGGGGATGAGGGCTTTGGCATCAAGAAAGTAGGAAATGTGACTTCATCCTCCTCCTCCTCCCTCAGTAGCCCTGGCTGGAGAGAGGAGCTGTTACAACAGCAGAGCTCTGCCTGTAGTGATGGCCCCAGGGATAAATTAACCCCAGGACATGCTGAACATTCTTTGAGCAACGCTGGCAATGGCATGTGGATGGGAATTCCCAAGAGAAATCCCCACATTGCTGAAAATGTAACAGATTATTCAAAAACATCCTCCTCCAGCAGCAGTACTTCAGGGTGTTGATTCTGCTCAGCTGAAGATTCTTGGCTTTTGGAAAAAGACCCAAAAGAGCCCATTATCCCTGTACTTTATGTTGCCTTGTGCTGCTGAGTTTCATTTTGTTTCCTTTGACTTTTCTAGTTAGATTATCCTGCAAATACAATTAGGCATAGGGCAGAAAATTACCTGCTTGGTCTCCTGTGTTGAAGAACTGGAGGAGAGGAATGCTTCAGCATACTGAAATACCCTCAGAAACCTGTAGCCTGATCCCTGCTCTGGCACAGAGGCTGCTGGAGAGCAGAAATCGTGCCCAACCTCATTTGGAAAGACACTGCACTTCAAGTCAGTTCATGATATTGCCAGAAAACGTCAAGAATTTAATATCCCCCCTGCACCTCTGACTATTCAGGAGATTACTGATAACCAGCTGGAGCCATTGCTTATATTCCTGCTTGTAATAAAGTGAGGAGGCCCTTCCTAGAGGGACAGAGCCTGGACTGCTCCCAAAAATGTCAAGGGAACTCTTTAATCCACTCTTTTTCTTTCCTCTCCTTATACAACCAGTTCTGCAATGTGCATTAATTCAGCAAATAACCTTTGTGGGTGGGTGCTCAGTGATTCAAGCTCCTGACAAGAACCCCTTTCCAGCTTCATTGTGAGGCTTCCCACACCCAGAGAGCTTCTTCCTCTGCTTCTGCCAGGGAGACAGGGGAAGTCACCCCAACCTCCTGCTCAGAGCCAGCTGCTGCTGGCCATGGCCACTCCTGGAAACTGGCAGGGAGAGCATAAATGAAGGGGAGCAAATTATTTTGCAGGTCAGTAGAGATGGGCCTGAGTACTCAAGTTTGAAGCAATGGCCAAAGTCCCCTAAAAATCCTCTCACGGAGGCAAGGGGACAAGGGGAAGGGTGTTGGACTCAGCTCATCTGTACTATTTTCTTGCAGCTGATTGCAAAATCCATCAGGTTTCATCTGTTTTCTAGCATGAAGACTTGTCAGGATGTGCTGTCCCAAAACACACACTAACCATCTATCTGCTTCTGATTAGAAACCTTCTGTCATGAGGAAAACAGAGGAGAGAGAGACTGCAACACAGCCATGGTTGTGCTCTCTGCCGCTTCTGGAGAAGGGGAAAATACCTTTACTCTTTTGATCAAAGTTTTATTTGTCTACCTTGTTAAAACAGAAAACATCAGGATGAGAAAGAAACCTCACCTTCCTTGGTGCACAACACACAAGGACAGGGCTTTTTATTCACCAGTCACAGCATTTCTGAAATGGCATGGGTAGAGATTAGCTGAGATCACAAGCAGAGGGGGTGGGGAGAACAGACAAGAATTTCTTGATTTCCAAATAATTCCTGCATACTTTGGCTGAATCCCTTAAGCTCCCTGGTGCTGCTGATATCCATCTGCAGGATGGGAGTAAGTGGATGCAGAATTTGCAAGCTGCTGTGAGGATGCCCATGATGAGATCCCAAGGAGTGCTATTGCCATGGGGTCAGATAAGTGTGCAAGAGCACTTGCTCTACGTGCAGCTTTCTCTACGGAAGCACTAGAAACAACTTCCCTCAAAAAAAAACCCAGAGAAATCCTTACAGGAGGAGCAAGTGCAAATGTGGGAACTGGTTTGGGTCCACAACTTAAATAAGCACTGCCAAGGAAATCCAAGCTTCAGAGTTTCACACTTCACCATGAGAAATTTTGGCTGCTGTCATCACAGATGCTGACCCTCTCCCTTGGGTACCCTCCACAGCAAAGACTAAGGCAACGTGTCACATTCCTAGCCCAGACTTTTAGCCCTCTAGGACAAGTAATGTTTGTTTTTATGACTTCTGGAAAAATTAGAAAAATAATATGAAAATAATGTTCCTCTGGCTATATGGTTGCTCTCATGTACTTTCTGAAGCACTGGCAGGAAAACCTATGTGTGCCAGGAGAATATACTTCAAATCCTGCCTGCATGGCAAACATCACATTCTCTTTTGCAGCACTAATGCTGCTTGACTGGACAGTCCATGGTGCAAAGGCTAGAGCAGACCAGATATTTTTTGCCTTTTTAGTGTGGACATCGATATACATGTTGAAGGAATGCTGAGCAAAAAGTAGTAAGAAACTAGAAGGGTGACATTTCCTAGCAGAATCTGAACAGGCATCTCAGATATATCCCTGCCAGTTTTCTAAACTTCGTGAAATATGAAAATGTCTACAATTATCTTTGCTATCCTTAAAAATGTGACTGTTTTCCAGAGGGTACTTCCCACCCATGTCTGGTGCTGACAAAACTCCCACAAGCACTTAAGAATCCCCAGTCTGGGATATCCCATGACCCCGGGACATCCAAAACTCCTGTCACATAACTGGGGCTGGCTCAGTGGGGTGGGACGGGGGATCACCCTGAGAGCTATCAATTTCCTCAGCCTGCTTTCCTATAGCTTCATGCCTTACATTGAAGACTATGGTTCCTAAAGAAGCCCTGGTATTTCACAGGGCTGACGTCTCTCCCATCCCTAGCCATTCTCCCTGCTCTGCAGCACGAGGGCTGCGAGGTGCGTGGGCGGTGGGAGGCTGAGGGAAGGCTGAGGGAAGCCTGCGGGACCTGACGTGTCTCCCTCAGCTGGCGTGAGAACTGCCTCGCTCACTTGCAGTCATGAAACGTGCAGAAATGTGTGTATCTTTCAGACATGTACCCTCTGCCAAACTTCAAAAGCCACTGCTGGGGGTGGGGGGCACTGACAGACACGAACACCATAATTGCACAGGCCTTGCTTCCTGCCTTAAGGAAAGCAGAAAGAAAACTCAACTCTGTTGGAAAATAAGAAAATAAAAAATACAGCATGCTTCCAGACACTGCCAGCACTCTGCAAGGGCAAGGCCGGCTTCAGAGGCTGACAGCAGTGCAGGCAGCAACATCATCAGGATCTACCCTCCCACCCTGGCATCACCCACCTTGGATGTCACGGCAACATCTGGTCATGGTGGGGCACTGGTGTGGCCAGTCCAGGCCTTGAAACCCACCCAGGGCTTGCAGGAAATGGGAATTTCTAATCTCGGGGCTGCTGGTGGTGGCTGAGGGCCAGTATGCCCAGACGTGCCAATCTTGGTGCCCAGCCAGTGCTAACCCTACAAAATCTGTATCCTGAAACTGGGTGAAATGGGAGCAGGTTTTATATAGCTGATTTTATCCTAATTGAAAAGAACACTACCTCCTTGCTCCCACTTGTTCCCATGCCAAGGCTATAGAGGATGGAGCAAAAAGGGTCTGCGATCCTGTCTGCTTCACACCTTGCAGCTGCCTCTCCCTCACCAGGTCTGTGGACCTGTCCAGTGCAGCCCCAGGTCAGCGGGGAAAGGGAAGGGAAGGGAAGGGGAAGGGGAATGGGAAGGAGAGGGAAGGGGAAAGGAAAGGGAAAGGAAAGGGAAGGGCAAGGGAAGGGCAAGGGAAGGGCAAGGGAGAGGGAGGAGAGGGCCATCTGCCAACACAGCACCTTGAGCCTGCCGAGCCGGGTAGGGCGGGAGCGGGATCAGGCCTGGCCGCCAGGCATTGCCAGGCAACTACGTAAATAGGCAGGACAACATTTCGACACCAGGCGTGTCCGCCCCCAGTGTTTACCCCAAACCCCTCCTGATTTAAAAAAAAATATAATAAAAGAACAAGAACCAACAAACAAACTGCAGCGAAATGGCTGAAACATGTTGTAACCATCTGTGAAAGTCGGGCTCTCATGACACGAGAGAGGGGGGAGAAAGCGAGCGAGACAGCAACTGGAAGGGGGGAAGGAAGCCCCAGCGAGAGCCCGGCGTGGGCCAGCAGCTGACGGCAAACAGGGGCCGAGAGAGGCGGCACCTCGGGCACTTCTTACCTTGCGGCCGAGGGAGGTTCGCGCTGGGCTGCCCGAGGAGAGCGAGAGGGCTGCGCGCCTCCTGCGCTCCCCGCCGCGCCCGGGGCTCCTTCCTCAGCCGGCCGGGCGGCTTTCCCCTCCTTTTACGACAGCCTCCCTGCCTCTCCCAGGTGAGCGGCAGAACTGGCTCTGCAGCAGGAAGTGGAAGAGGCAGGCAGGGCTCAGCACGGCGGCGGCGGGAGAGCCGCGGTGGGGGAGTGACACTTGGAAGCTCGCAGCTCCCTGCGCGCCGCTCGCCGCCTCTCCCGTGGGGAGCCGGGCGGCCCCTGCCTGAGCGCCGCCGATAAAGAGCTCAGGGGGAAGCCCGCTGTCATTCCTAAACCGTGTGCCTCGTCGGGAAAGTCATCCCTTGCTTTCAGCCCTCGGTCGCTTACCGTCAATGCCGAATGTTCAATCGGCTGTGATTCAGACTACAGAAGACAATCACATGATGCGTGTAAGAACTATATAAAGAACAAAAAAAAAAAAAAAAAGGGATTTTTCGTCTGGTTCTTTCTTTTAGGTTAGATTTCTAGACACTTCCAAGTTTCTGCACTCTCAAGGAGCAGAAACCCGCTTTTCCTACAAGCTGAAACTTCTGTATTCTCGCAGCTCCTGGGTGAGCCGAGCAGCTCCGGAGATCCTGGGTGAGCTGCCCCAGGAAAGCCCCTCCGGCCGCTTTCGTCCCAGCCCACACCACTGTCCTGACCCCCCACTCAGCGCATCTCCCTGCCGAGAAGCTCCTCCTGGTCTTCAGCCTCATTTTCTTTAACCCAAGAAGGAGGTTCACTCAGCTGCAGCCTGGGCTCCTCATCCTCCAAGTGATGAGCACAGGCGGACACCCCGTGCTGCCTCAGAGCCTGGCAGCTCTGCCTGCACACACAGGGACAACTAAACCATCCCCAAAGCTCCTGGCTCTGCCAGTGCCACCGCTGCTCCTGCCTGTGCCCTTCCTGGGACACTGGGGCCGGAGGAAGGGGTCGCATGCCCAGCATTCCAGCCCCCGGGAATGGCTCTCTTGGGATGCCCACCACTCTGCCAGCCCCTATTTCTGGTCCACAGGCAAAGCGGTGACCCAGGGAATTATTTCCTCTCATCAGGGAATGACCACCCACATTTTTGGAGGGAAACCCCAAGCAGCTGGGAGCAGCATGTGCCTCCATCCGAGCACTAAGTATGATTGTATTGATGGCAGTGCAGTGATGCCCTGCAGCCTGGCCCCAGAACTGGCCTTCCCGACCCCTTTCTTCCCCGCTTCCTCCCTCCTGTGCCAAGGCAAGGGTTCCCTTTTGGAGCATCCTAAAGTTGTCCTTGACTGCTGCCAGACTTCCTGGACAGTCCCTGCTGGTCCCAGCCAGACCCAGATACGATGAGCACTAGATGCCTGAGGCTGGAGTGGCTGCATTATAACCACAGTCATTTGAGTCAGATGGAGGTTTAATCCCTCTGGCCTGGCCTGCGCTGCACAGCTGTTTTGCACCACGAACACCCTGACAGCTGGCATTTTCATCAAGGCTGCCTGAACCCTGAGTTGTACCACTCTGGGCTAGGGTGGCTGCCTCTCGGGCCAGTTTTCCCACTGGCCTCCAGCCTGGGAGCAGTGATGGCTCCATTGCCACCTGTGTGCAACAGTGGGTGAGGGTGGCGAGGGGCCCACGGCCACACAGGAACCAAAATCAGGACCTTTGTGAACACTGACAGGATGGAAGCAGGGAGAGAGAGTTGCTCTGTAGAGTGCCTGACCTTCCTGGGATGTATGTGAGGGATGTATGCAGTGTTTGCTGTGTGATGACCCGCTCCTCAGGGAATGCAGGCAGCATGGGGACTTGGCAGGCAGAGTGTCCTGTGGAAAGTTGCATCAATACTCTCATTTGTGCCGTTCCTTTGTAAAAACTCTGCTATGGAGTCCCTTTATGTGGTGGATGGCCTCCCTCACCAACAATGGGTATGGACAGTCCTCTGTTCTCTGCTGGTCAAACCCTGGACACTGGTTTGTAACATCCAGCAAACAACACTGTCTACCTGCCACCTCTGTAGACAGCTGCCAGTTGGCCAGGAGAGGAAGGTTCTGACTGTGAGATCTGTCCCTTGTGCGAGCAATCCCAGGTCCAGAAATGTAGAGACCTAATGGTGTCTGCAGATGTGGCCAAAGAACCAGTCTCTGTCCCCATTTTAACTTGCCAAGCCCCAGAAAACAACAGAAATTTGGAGCAGTTTCCTCTCACTTGAGCTTTATGTACTTTATTAACAGCCTGACCAGGAGAGGAAAAATAACTTGAAAGTCACACTCTGCTGACTCTGTTAACAACACTGTCTGCAGAGTGGGTATCAAAGGTCCAGCCCGAGCCTAAGTATCCTCCTACAAAGCTGTAGAAACTGCTGTCAATTAACTCCTTTTTGGATTAGGAAACTTGAACAACAGATACCCAAGTTTATTTTAGCATTTCAAAAACCACCCTCATCTCCAAAACTGAAGCCACCATAATTGCCTTCTGAAGGCCTCTTTTATATATTTGAAGTCTTCCTACCCTACTGGTTTCACTCACTGAAAGCCAAATAAAACTGAGCTCTCTCAAGTTAGTGTCTCATTTGTACATTATTTACAAGCAGAATGTGATGAGTCATATTGGGCTTGTCATAAAAAGGACAGATTCAAATGCAGGACGGTTTTCATTGGCAAGGCAAGTAACACAGACCTTTTTCTTCTAAAAATGCTCCTAATCCTTCAGGAGTCGTAATATTTCTTTTTTCTTTAGGAAGAAAGTGTTGGCATCGAGTGCCCCTTCTCATATTTCCTACCATATCTCTGTATTTGGAGAAATAAATCATGAATGTTTTTGCTTCCAAATGATTAAATGTTCAAATAAAGCTCTGTCTTGTTGCTTCTCTTTTAACATTGGTGCTGTTTATTAACCTGGAGACATTGCAGTGAGCCTTTAACCCTGTCTGCCTCAGCATAACATGCACGATGGTCTCACTCTGGTTCTCTGCATGTGGCTTGTCCCTTGCTGCTTTTGCACTGTGAGGAAAACTGGGGCCTTGCTGTTTACATTGCTAGGCACATGCCTGCAAAAATATTTTCCACTTACTTTATTTTAAGGCTCTTCCTTTGGCATTTTTCAGTCACACCTGGAGAGACACCTGAAAGGAAAGAAAACCGTACCCGGATGTTAGCTTGTGCAGTGCTTGTAATCAAACCCTGCATAATGACAAAAGGCCCTCCTGCCATTTGTTAAGATTTTCCCCACAGCATTACGTATCCTCTTAATTAAGAGCAGAAGCTAAGTAATACCTATTTTACTCCCTCTTGCATCCAATTAGTCACCCATTGATCATTCCCCACTCAATGTTTGACAATTAACAGAGCCCCCGTTCTCCACAGGATAGGGATGTATAGGCCTTCAGAAATGACACGTCCAGAATAACGTGACGGGAGGTGCGTGGAAGAGTAATGGGGCAGGAGGTGGGGGGGAGGGGAGGAAAAGGCCACCCAAGTGGAACAAAAGACATGTAACATATGCAAATGTTCAATATGTGGAATGTGTTTTATACACTGGATGTATATGAGGTCACAGACAAAGCTCAGCTGGCAGCCGCACTGCTTTTGGGAGGCATGGGAATTTGAGGGAACACTTGAGCTTTCGTGTGATCAAATGTAACTAGTCCTCTCTCTTTAAGACACAAAGCTGTTTCCCATGTGGCTTGTTGCCTTTGCTTTTTTAGGAGGGCAGGGTTTAGCATCTGCTTCTCCATTGTCACTGGGACTATGGGCTGTAGCAACACAGCCCCGGCCAAGCCACCCCAAGACCCGTCAGCAGCTCCACACAGTTGTGCCTGAACTGCTGCCAACAGAGCATGGCAGCTCTGGGTGTCCAAGGGGCCTCCAGGGAAGCTGCAGGCTCCTTCGTCATTCCCACTCTCTCCTGGAAGTCTGTCCCAGGAACAGTGATGGGCCAGGCCCTCTGTGGTGCCTAGGAGGGCTCTGCTGGGACCCCTGCAGCCCTTTCCCAACACCAGGGACCCTTCCTATATGAGTAGCATCTTCTAGCTGGGGAAATCCAGCAGCCTGTGGGATTGACAGGCAGCCCAGAGCCTGAAGTGCAGCAGTGAATAAAGCTCAGGGAATTCCAGGGCTCACAGACAGGCCTCTGTCATGAGGCTGAGCCCCAACAGTCACAAAGCAGCCCTGCGTTCTTTTTTCTTTTTCCAGATTTGAATTCATCCATTACAGGGCTCAGGAATTTTGTGTGAAGCTGTGACAATAGGTAGCTGGGCAAACTTCACAAGGCTCTGGGTGCAGGAGCTCAGCAACAAATGCTGATGAACAAAAAAGCAAACCAGAGCCCTTGGCAAGCTCTAGCTTGGCTGTAGGGGAAGAAGGATAATCTCATTTCTTTACTCTCTGCCCTTTTAGCTATTCACAGAGCTTAAATGCCGAGTTATTCCCAACAATGAGCCAAACAATCGAACTTCCATCTGGCCTGGTCAGGCAGAACCAACACTTGCCTCGCAGTCACAGGCCACACCAGTCCTGTGATTTTTTTCCCCATCTTGACCATACACTATTTTCCTCTACGCTGTAGCAGAGAAGATATTTACATTTGGAAGCAGAAACCGCAGTTCACGCTCCTCAGCCTGCTCTAATCTCATCACCCAAATCCCTGGGCACAAGGAAGCACAGGCGCTGTGAGCACAGCTGGTGCTGCAAACACAGCTGCTGCTGCAACCTTTGGCTCTGCCTCTCCACCACACCATGCAGCGCCTACCAGCTAATGACCTGCTTTTCCTGGGAGGACAGTTCTCTCAGCACTCCTGCTCGCTTCCGCCACAGGCTCCAAACTGCAGCCATGCCCTTGGGAGAAACGTTTTCTCTCCCCAACTTTAAAATCAGCTGCAGGCTGCTCTTTGCAGTAGCCAGAGACCTGCAGCATCTCCAGGCTGTAGCTTGCTGCTACCACCTCTGCTGGTTTGGGAATAGGGATTGTAACAGATCATGTAGTGGGAACCAGCAGGGGAAAAAAAATAAAAAAGGAAAACAAGAAGAAAAAAGAGCAGCTCTTTTGTTGTTAACATAATTTTGTCCTCTAATCTACTCATGTGCCAGTTTTACATTTTTGTTAAGCATTCAGCTACAGGGGAGGAATACAAGGAGATAGATTGATGTTTGTGAAGATGTCTTATGTATGAATTGCCTTTTGAGTTACAGATAATTTTACACACACACACACACACACACAAGAATAGGCTCTGTATTAAAAGTCAACAGAAAAGGACTTAAAGGAAGCCAGCATTTCCTCCCTAACATTCAAAACGAACCTCAGCAGCCTGATTTTAGCTGTCAGAAGTTCTCCTGAGAAATTTAGCAGCACTGAGAGGGAGACACTAGCACTCTACTCATGTGGCAATCCCAGCAAGGGGCCCCTTTTCTGCAGAAAGGACACGGGTTCTGGTTTGGTCTGTGCAGGAAAGTCTGAAAATGAAGTGCCCCTTTCTTCAGTTAAGATGGCAGGGAATGCTGCTCCAGTTGACAGGAGTCCCCTCAGTGATAAAATATCCCTGTGTATGAGTCACAGGAAATTATAATCACTGCTTTCCAAGACTGCAGAACACAATGAGATTTCTGAGCTACAAACAGACTTCAATTATTCTTGAAAGACAGACAGACCCTCAAACTGACACAACTGGAGAAAATAAATATCCTTTTGTCTGCACTGCTGGTGGTAATTTCCCATTAGACAGGAAAAGGCTTCTTTGATGAATGAATATTGTCTACACTTTAGAAGAGGAGCTACTGTATATCTCCTAATAGCTCTTGCATGCCTGGGCTCAGCCTTGCATGAGGCCCTTAAACCCCTTGGGTACAATGTGGTAGCATTCATTAGCGTGCTGCATTTTTTATTGCAGCACTTGAGAAAAGGATGTTGCACGTTAAAATAAATTTGAGGAGCTTTCCACTCACCTTGAAGTTATGTGGCAAGATTGAGATATTTAGCAATCTGCCTTCTTGGGCTGCAGGTAGTCCTTTCCAGTCTAGAGGCTTCAGGAGAAAGACTCATGCTGGAGACAAATTTTCCATTTGTGATTATTCTTGTAATTTCAGCAGTTAATCACTCTCCCGTTCCGTGTTTACTTTGTTTTTCTACAGTGGTAATTAAATCAAAACCAGATTGTCACCCAGAACTACACTGAGCACTGTTCACAAAAGCCAAAGAATATCATGTTAGTGCCTTTGACAAACTTCTGTCTTTTTCAAAGACCACCAAGTCTCACATAATTGCCTTCTCACAGAAATAGAGTAACCATACTAACCATCCCTTTTGCAGCAGTGTACCATTTCCAGCTGCCACTTTTCCTGAGACCGGTCTTGGATTAAACTTGGCTTAGAATTGCCTGTGTCACCCCACTGAGTCCTTTCTGCTGCTGGTAGGTCTACCAGAACACCTCTTCTGGAACTCAGCCACCACGCCATGGATCGGTTGGGAATCAGGTGGGCTGGTGGGGGGAGCATTAGGCCAATTGTTTTTATCTGGGTGGAATGTACTTAGCCTTACATGAAAAAAATATTGGAAGGAAAAGGAGATCCTTAATCTCTAAAATTCTACTTTTACAGTCACCACACAGCTACCTGTGGTGTGTACACAGTGCTTAAGAAAAGGCTTTTATTAATTTATAGCAAAAAAACCTAACAACCTTGTTTAAATTTTTTGCTAATGTTTTTATTTGAGAGATTAAAAAACCCAAACAACAAAACTCCCAACATTAAGAAAAAGAAGCAGAAGAACTACCGATGAGAAATGGTCTGGATTTGCCACTCAACAGTGGCACCAGTCTGCACACAAGCCAGCTGCAGGCAGAGATCCGGCAGAGACCAACATGGTACTCGGAGACCGAATGCAATACAAGAAACAGCAAACCCAAGAATCAGAAATAAAGGCCATAAAACCCCAACAACGCCCCATCTGAGTCTTACTTCCAATCAGAAACACAGGCAAACTAATGTTTTAGGCTTGTCCCGCAGCACAGATGGAAACTGCACTTAAGTTTGTGGCGTAGCAAAGGCTGCTAAGGAACTTGGCAGAATGGCCGTGCCTCGCCACCGGGCTCTGGGCTGAGGAGGTGACATTTTGGCTTCGCCAGCCCGCTGAGTTACTATCGAGTCCTCAGTTCCATGGATGATATTTTAAGGCAGGGGGGTAGCTGTGGGAAAAAAAAGAGAGCCACGACTTGCTTTGTAAGTACTAAGAGGAAGCTAGAAGTCCAACAAGGATCATGGCCTCTTCAGTACTCCACAGCTACAGGTACAGCAACATTGAATATATAATGTACATAACATTACTTATAGACTCTACATGTAAAACGTTAACCAATTTATCATGGAAATCTGGTAACAAGCAACATTGCCATATAAATTCACACTTTGAGAAAGGCTAAGTGTGGAAGCCTCCTTTGCAAGAGGATTTTCAGTCAAAGGTTTGTATAGAAAATATTAAAACGATGACAATTTGTTCTGTGAATCTCAATTAATTATTGGGTTAGTTTTCACAAACGAAGAAAGGTTCTCTTTAGAAAATGTGTGAATCTTCAGATTATGAATTCACAATCTAAGTACTAAATAATTAAAAAAAAAGTTTCAACTGTCAGGAAGTCTTAGTTGGCTGCAATCTTTTAAAGCGGTAACAGCAATACAAGACATAGAAAAGCTTTTCCTGCAAATTGTACATTTACTTGTAAATGTAAAAGTATTCATGTTAAATGCAACAGAACTAATAAAGAACAAAGTGCTGTAGAAGAGAGAAATGAGAGACAAGCTATGCATTCAGCCATCTTCCTTACAGTTGAACTCCAGCTATTTAAAAACACATTGACTTCGTAATTTGGAAAATGATGTCCCATAGGTAACTGGTCTGCGTACTCCTATGAAATATGATGCCCCAAATGGCATGACACCCCTTCTTGAAAAGTTTTTAATCTCATGTCCACCATTAGCTCCACAGTTTAAACAAAAAAACAACTATCCAAATGTAAAATGCTCTTTTTTTTTAATTACTAAATTAAGAAAGTTAAACAGTTTTAAAATGTAAACTTGCGAATAAACCATAACAAAATGTAATTAAGACTTTAAAATTTGCAACTCAGTATTAAAAACTCAATAGAAATAGAAAGGAATTTTTTTTGTGTTTTTTGGTTAAACGTAAGTAATTCAAGGCTGGTACAGACAACTGAAAAGATAATACTTTGTTCTGTGCATCCCCCATGAAATGTAAAGAAGTGCATAGTAATTCCACTGGAGAACTTGCAGACACAGAGAAAGTAATTTCATTAGCAGTACAGGACACTTAACACACTTATTTTACAATGGAAAAATGTTACACATAAAACAGAAAAATCCTAGTTGCATGACCAATAGTTTAGCGGGGGGACATGGCTAAAATGCTATTATTTTAAGACCATCTGAATGTGGTTACACTGCTTAATAAATCTTTTTGAAACGTTTCAGTATACATGTTTTGATACAAGAAGTCCTTGCAGTTTCAATTTTCCAGTTCAAACGGTGATGGTGTAGTTTTCTTGCTTTAAATATGTTCGTTTTAATTTCAAGAACAAATCATCACACACTTGTCAAACATTGGAAACATTACTGTAAATACAGCACGTGATTCCTGAAAGAGCAAAGTTACAACCATCTACAGGTACATAATCATAAACAAAAAGTGCAATCCAATTTAAAAAAATCATGCTTGGCAAAAGCCAAAAATTAGATCACTGGCTTTCAGAATCCCACCAGTGTTTTCATGTCTGCAGTAAAATTATCGCTTTCTGGGTACAGCTGCAGCAGGAGTCATTCAATTCCAAATGAGCCTCCTCTGCAACAGCACCCATATACTGTATGTACAGGTATGTATATATATTATATATATTTTATATATAAAAAAGCAAAAACCCAAACACCTGTCCTGATTTTTTTATTTGTTAAAACATGAAAAAAAAAAAAAAGGTTTTAGACAAAGAGGCCACTTCTGGAAAATAATACTTTTAGTTGAATCAGGAGAAGACTAGTTAAAATCACATAGGTTTTGCATTTTAAAAAAAGGAAAGCACTAGGATCAGTTATTGGCACTGAGTTACTATTTACAATGAACAGAGGTTTTGCAGTTTACATAACATCAATACAATGCAGTTTTGGAGTCTTTGATTAAGAAAAAACAAGTGTTTTTCTCCTTTTCATCCAGGACATTCAGATTGTTAGGACAAGTGGTCATAGGCAAGGGCTGTGGAAGTTCCCAGCTTCAGCCCCTCCTGTGCACTACAGTGCTGGAAGATGTTGCACT
Source organism: Parus major (assembly GCF_001522545.3). Classification (NCBI taxonomy): domain Eukaryota; kingdom Metazoa; phylum Chordata; class Aves; order Passeriformes; family Paridae; genus Parus; species Parus major. The sequence continues at coordinate 67,438,045 of NC_031770.1, read as the reverse complement.
CTGGAGAAGCTGATCACAGAGTTGGAAGGTGGAGAGCAGGTGGGGCAGGGCTGAGAAACACCTGGTAATTCATGACAGTGTCTGGAAACCAGGAATTTACAGGTTGTCGCCAGGCTGGTACTGGGGTTCTGTTGCAGTGAAGTAGTCTTCAAGAAAACCCTGTAAATATTCAAAAGTTGGACGCTCCTCTGGGTCTTTTTTCCAGCAGTGAATCATAAGCTCATGCAAGGAGATGGGACAGTCCTGAGGACATGGCATCCGATAACCTCGTTCTACTTGCTCCAAGACTTCACGGTTATTCATGCCTGTGAAGGGCAGACAAAAAGTAAATTGCAGAAAAATTAACCACGTGTAACTATATCTGCAACACAGGTGGTTTGCTCAATCATCCTGAATTCTTTTGTTAAAGACAAGTGAAACACAATCACACTGATGTCCTGTTTCAGCTCCTCACCTACTGCAAGGTAAGCTGGATTATTTTCTTTTTCAGTAAAGGGTTTTAGGATGCAGTGATGAGCAGAACACTGCTCCCATGGTTACCCTCTTGGCTTACTCACAATGGGCAGGATTTGGTGCTTTCCCTCTCTGACAGAAGGAACTGTGAAACATAATATGTGATGTGCTTAAGGAAAACAAATGCATTGCAAAGAATGGAAAATTCAAAATCCTAGAAATTAAGATGAATTTCTGAAACCCTCACACTGAGTGTGGGCCTTTCTGAAAGCATCCTGTGAGGTCATACTGCAGGGACTTCAAGACAAACTCTGCTACTCCTGGCTATCATGGTTGTCCAGCAGCATTGCCTTCAGTGTCAGGCCAGAAGCTTACTGCTGCTGACCTGCAGTCCCTCCATCTGTGCTGGTTAGTACAGTTTCTATCATATTTGACTGTTCCCAAACCAAAACAGAACAAAGCTGCTCACAAAACAAATCAAACGCCAAGTAAAACATCTCCACTAAAGAACCACGTCTCTCTCTCTCTCTCTCAAAAGAAAATAGTAAGAAATTGTATTACCTTCAGAGAATCATAGAAACATTTAGGTTGGAAAAGACCCTTAAGATCATGGAGTCCAATTGTTAACCTAACACTGCCAAGTCCACCACTGAACCATGTCCCTAAGCACCATATCTACAGACTTTTAAATATCTCCAGGTGACTGATCTTGCTAGACTCTGAGAGTAAAGCCAGACCCTTTGCTACCTTCTCTTTTCTATGTAACCCCTTGATTCCTCTGCTGATGTGCTTTTCACCAAACATTAACTGCAAGTCATCCTCAGCTTTAGTTTAGAGAATTCTTCTCTCTCCCAGTACTCTCTTTTTAACAGTACTAGGGTAAGACTGGCACTGCAGGCATCTAGAGGTGTTTCAGAGGAAGTCTGCACACTTTGTGCTTGTCCTGCCCCAGTCCCCTGCTGAAAAATATCTGCAGAATTCATTCTCCTGCCAAGCAGCTCTGCAAGAGAACCAGCTTCATGACTGAATCTAAAAACCAACACCCTGATGTTGTACCTTCTGTTAGCTTATCCTCTTCCTAGCTTTCATGACACTGTCCTTCCCTGGGAATCCTCCAGTTTCTTTTTGCAGGACATCCTTTTGAGGAGTTTGCTTGTCCCACCTCCAGAACCCAAACCCTCATATTTCTTGTAAACCTATTTGTGAGGAATAATTCAATCACCTTCTTCAACACAGATTAATTTGTCCATTCTACACTTTGACTTGTAGAAATGCCTGGTTTTGGCTGAGATAGAGTTAACTCTCTTCCTAGTAGCTGGTACAATGCTGTGTTTTGGATTTAGTTTGAGAATAATGTTGGTAAAAAACTGATGTTTTAGTTGTTGATAAGTAGAGTTTATCCTATGTCAAGGACTTTTTAGTTTCTCATGCTCTGCCAGTGAGGAGGTGCACAAGAAGCTGGGAGAAACTGTACTGTGCATCATTTGTTTTTCTTGGCTTATATGACTCTCTTTTTTATTTCCAATAAAATTATTATTATATTTTACTTTATTTCAGTTATTAAACTGTTATTATCTCAACCTCTTGGATATCAGCAGGAGGATATTACCCTGCCAAGATTAGAAGAAAAGGTTTTACCTTTTTTCTGATTCTCCTCCCCATCCCACCTTTGTGGGGCCTGGGGGTGGGCAGTGGGAGTGAGTGTCTGTGTCGTATTTAAGTTACTGGCTGGGGTTAAGCCATTTCATGGAATAAAATCCTTACACTACATAGCATGTAGGCTGGTTAGTTGGCTGTAACCTTGGATTTAGTCTTTAGTCTGTATCCTTGTGTCCTGTATGTGTTGAATTATTAAGGATGCTTAGAAAGAAACGTCTGCAAAATTCAGCCTTTCCTGACTGTTCCCATCTAGATTCTCATCTCATGTTAGGATTACAAAACCCCTTTTCCTCTTATCTTGCCAGGGTAATTTCCTCCTACTGATATCCATTTGCAGTGTCTGGGCAAGGATCATATTCCTATCCTGTCACTCTGACTACCCTTGGCATGGTCCCCCCACTTATTGTATTTATATTTAGGCTCTCAATTATCCATGTTGTGGTCACAGCATGGATCTGCTTCGCTTACTGCAGCACTCCCATTTTCAAACATGAGGGGTACTTGGTTCAGCTTCATATATGGGTTTTACTGCAAGGGAAGGGAAAGGACAAAGGAGAAGTAGGGCTTCTTTTGCTGCCTGTTGTACATGGAGGAACCTCTCCAAAAAACTCTCATACTCTTACTTAATTAAGGCCTCTCCTTAATGCTCCCTTTTGCAGGGATAATTGCAAAAAGAAATGTTAGATTACTGATTTGCAGTACTCCCTAACCTGCAGACCAACCCTTCAGCACTGGTTTCTTGTATGCTGCATCCAACCACCACATTTTTGGTGTTAGATGCTTATAACTAGAACGAACTTTGAATGGCTCCTAAAGTAGACCATGGTTAGGTCTTCAAAATTATGAAAACAGACTAATAACAAGCCTCTGTAGACATCAGATTATGCCTAGAGTTAAGGTTCTCTTATATTATTGACTCTAAACTGATGTTGTTAGGTTACAGAGGCTCACAACAGACCAACACACACTGAGTAAGTATTTGGGTGTTCCTTACTATCCAGCAAGAACATTTCCAAAGATACTTTACTTTTTCATTAGACTACAAAACAACACTACTGGTCTGTTAGACACCACAAACCCCCAAACTTTCTGGCCTTGCTGTTTTCAGGATACTACAAGAAAAAAAACATGTTGTGTTCTCAGTATTAGTTTTATAAATTTGTGTTTTGAACAAGAATCTGCACCTTTTTTCATACCTTTGTCTTTGAATCAGCTGAATTACCTTGTGTTTTGGGGTGAGGACTTCTGCTGTGCTTCGCTTCCCTTACACATTAAAGGCTGTGAAAATAACTGTTGCTGGTAACTCATCTATTTGTATATAGATAACCACTAACAAACTGCATTCTTTGCTTTTAGTTTGGCAGTACATCCTTAAGTACAACATGGATGGAAGCAACAGCAGCAGTAAAGCTCCTTCCCAACTGATTTGTTGTTCTAAGATATCAAATGTTTGGTATTTTTATCCAGTGCTTTACTCAGTGCTGCAAAGCACACTCTGAAACCTGATAATGAACTGTGTGCTGGAAGAAAAACCCCGAAGACACAGAAGGGGGAGGAAAAACATAAACAGCGCTTCACTTCCCTTTGTTTAACAAAAAGGTAGGAAAAAGAACATGAAAGAGGCATTGCTCTCTGAAATCACAGTCATTTTTATGTCCCTGGACAGTGAGTCAAGCCAGGCTTTTTCATCACAGTTTAATCCAGGAATATGCCCTTCTTTTCTTTTCGCCTTTCTCCTTTCCCTTCCCCTTGCAGTAAACCCCGGTTATGAAACTAAAGCAAGTAATCCTCATGTTCCTGACTAGAATTCATACATCCAGCAAGGGCTAAAGCAGCTAGGATTTGCCAAAGAACTTCTGTTAGTTTTGACATGAACCGCTAATTTAAAAACAAAGTTTCAAAGACTTTTATTTCTAAATCAATTGAATTACCAGTCAGGCTTATAAAAATAGCAGTGCTTCAGGTATACATTTTACCTCTTAAACGGCCTATTTATGTTTACAAACCTATTCTATAGACTTATCTTATCCTGCAAGTTTTAGTGTTTCTCTTTTGATAGCAGGAGTCTGTCATATCTGCACTTCTAGCACGACAGAGAGAATATCTGAGCAGTCTGTACAACTCCTCTCTCTCCTAATGAATACCCAGGAGTTTCAACTCTTAATAAATAATAAATGACATTCTGCTTGCAGTATGCTTCCAGACCCCTTAAAAGTTTATCCTAAAATCCTTAAATCTGTAAAATAAAATACTCAGCAATATTCTTTTGTTGGGTACAGCTATTCTACCTGGGCTGGGGTAACACCTGGTATCAGTCTGGGCTGTGGGATGAACACAGTGATAGCAGGTCTGCCGAGAAGGACGTGGGGGTGTTGATGGAGGAGAGGCTGGACCTGACCCAGCCATGGGCACTCCCAGCCCAGAGAGCCAAACCTGACCTGGGCTGCATCCAGAGCAGTGTGGGCAGCAGGGGAGGGAGGGGATTCTGTCCCTCTGCTCTGCTGAGACCCCACCTGCAGGGCTGCATCCAGCTCTGGGGGCCAGCACAGGAACGACATGGAACTGTTGGAGCGAGTCCAGAGGACTGTGAAATGAGAAATAGCTGAGAAAATCAGGATTGTTCAGTCTGGAGAAGAGAAAGTTCTGGGAAAACCTTATTGTGGCCTTTCAGTACTTGAAGGGGGCTTGGTAGCCTGTTGGGATAGGACAAGGGGTAAAGGTTTTAAACTTAGGGAGAGTAAATTAGGATTAGGTATAAGAAAAAAGGATTTTTACAATGAGGCTGGTAAAACACTGGAGCAGGTTGCCCAGAGTGGTCATGGATACCCCATCCCTGGGAACATTCAGGTTCAGGCTGGACAGGGTTCTGAGTAACTTGAGATATCCCTGCTTATTGTAGGATTGGACTAGATAACCTCTTAAAGGTTATCTAGTCCAATCCTTCCAACCCAGACTATTCTATCATTGCAGAATTATATGAAAATTCAGCTTGTGCTCATGATGTTTTAAGAACTATGATTTGGCCAAGAAGAAAACATCCAGTTCCCAAAAGATGGCTTTTCCATTGGCTTTTTATTCCCTAAGAAGACCAAAAATCAAATAACCTCCCACCATCCAGCTTTATTAATGAAACCTTCAATAATCTCAGGATGCTACAGGATATGACCACTCTAATGCTCAGAACAATAAAAATCTACTGCCTATATAAACTGGGGACAGAAATGAAACACTGCTTGTCTTTTCCTAGGAAAGTTGTAGGGACTATAAGTTACAGTGACTTCAAGAGTTACTTTAAGAGTTGCTGCAACACAAAAAAGGATGTGGAGTTTCCAACTGTGGCTAAAGAAAACACTGGAAAGTACTTCGGGGTGCTCTTAGGAGCTTGACTAGATGGAGCACAGCAGATGTGCAAACAGCATGGATCTGGGCAATGCTGCTCTTCCAAAAGACAGAAAACATTACTGTAACTAGGGACTGTCCCTGCATTCAAACTAATGAGCTATACAGATTACTTTGGGACATGTGAAGTCCAGTGAGGAGAGCAATTGGTTCAGGCTACTTTATTATCACTTTCTTCTCTTAGACTGTAGTGGGTTGACCCTGGCTGGATGCCAGGCACTCACCAAAGCCTCCCTCTCTCACTCCACTCCACAGCTGGACAGAGAAGAGAAAATATAATGAAGAGTGAGCTGAGATAAGGACCAGGATAGACCACTCACCAAATACTGTCATGGGCAAAACAGGCTAGAACTAGAGATATCAATTGAATTTATTGCAAACAAAACCAGAGCAGGATAATGAGAAATAAAACAAGACCTTAAAAACTCCTTATCCACACCCCTCTCTCCTTCCCAGCTCTAGCTCCTCCCCCAGCGGTGTGGGGAGACAGGAATGGGTGTTATCATCACTGGTTGTTCCTCCTGCAGCTCAGGAGAGGAGTCCTTCCCCTGCTCCAGCATGGGATCCCTACATGGGAGACAGTTCTCCATGAACTTCTCCAGCATGGGTCCATCCCATGGGCAACAGTCCTCCCCAAACTACTGCAGTGTGGGTCACTCCTCCATGGTCCTTCAAGGACAGGCTGCTCCAGCAGGGGCTCCTCTCTCCATGGGCCTCCCAAAAGGTCACAGCCTCTTCTCAGGCATCCCCCCACTATGATAGCTTGGCCATGCAAACCCACAACACAGACAGAGAATGATAATCCTTCCTGACCCACTGCATGCCTTCAGACCAGTGATCAAACTAATACAGTTCACAGAAGGGAACAGCACAGCTGCTCCTAATGGAAGACAGCCTCTGAATGCTGTTCTTACTGAGTGCAATGCAAACCAAGTTATTTCAGTGGAAAAGGAGGAACAAGTTTTAAAACTCTGGAAGTCATGCCACTTCACTTAGAAATCAAGGCCTGAAAACCTCCAACATTTCCTCATCCTCCAAGCTAGACTATCAATATCTGTTTTTTGCTTTGGTTTTGTCTTTTAAAATAAGTTATTATTTGCCTAGTATAACATAGAACATTGAATAGATGCAACCTTGAGCTACAGCATTTGTGAGTGGAGCTTCCTTGCTTACAAATAAACCCACCTGACATTATCTATCCTATGTGGTGAGTACACACCTTTCTTAACCTCTTATTCACCACGATGATGTTAGACCCACCTACCTATGCTGGCTCACTGTTATGTACTTGGCCCCAGGGTTGGGTACCACATGCTCTCTGGCACTCATGGCCCAGCTTCCCCAGGGATGAGGAGACTAAATACAGCTGCCCAAAGGCTGCAGGGCTGCTTGGAGCCCAGACTCAAAGACCTGCCTGGCCAAAGACAGCAACGTGAGTAGCATCATGGTATAGCTGTCATACTAGAGTTAAAATGAAAATGCTCTTGATGTTACAACTGCCCAGAAAGCAGAAGGGGCAAGGTCAGAGGTGCTTGTTCAGTGTGACTGAGATTTTTGCCTATCCCAAAGGTAGCATGTTAAAAACCCACAAATTCTTCAGCTACTGCTAGGGAAGGGCATTTGTCAAAGAGAAAAAAGACTGACACTGAAAAGGGTCCACTAAGCAGACTATTTCTTAAGCTTGGCTCCTCCTCTGTCCCTATCTGTTTTTCATTTCTCCACTGTAATAGTGGAAATAGAGCCTCTGTGTGAAAGACTGTGAAAGTTGCTTATTCTAATCTGTTGCCTTGTGAAAAGGATAAGAAAGCATCAAAAAGGGGCATAAATTAGTTATCATAGTGGCCCATTATGACCACTGACAGAGAACCAGGTTGGCTGAAGTATAAATATGAGGACACCTTCCAAAAAGTAGGTCTTGCTTGTGGGAGCTATAAGGTTTGGGGCAAGGCTTTATTATGAACTCGATCTTTATCTCCACCAGCAAAATGTTTACTGCTCATATATCTCAACACTGCACCAGCCTCTCTTCCAAAATGGGGCATCAGGACAGGAACTGCTTGGAATCTGTAAGACAAAGAATGCCAAGTTCTGTTCCACCCAGTCTGTTTCCCTCCTGTAAACTGCCTGGCTTTCCCCTCTGTCCTACTCATTGTGCTTCTCCCTCCTTACACAAGATTAAAACAATGCCTGGTTCCAGGCATGGGAAGGCACGAGGTATGGTGTCCTGCAGGCATGGGTACCACCCCAGGACTGGGATGTGTGCTATGAATCATCTCTCCAGGCACTAGGAGCTTGTCAAGCAAGAGAGCAATCCCTTTGTCTGAGGGCCTCTCCCCACTTCCCCCAGCCTGCTACAAGCTGTAAGCAGGAACATCAGGACAACATGCCCACAACTATCTCAGAAACTGGGTATCATAGCAGACAGACAGCTCCATGACCCTCTCTGTTTCAAGGCTGACACTTTTCAAGGTCACATCTTGGGTACCGAAGTGCTGGCAGTGCCAACAGACAGCATTCTTTCACCTATGGGCTGTCTACCTGGGTGAAGAGGGCTGAGTCTTGCCTCTCAGGGTGATAGAAATCCCATTCTTCCTCCTTGTGCAAGCCATGCCATTATTGGCAAGAAAAGCCCCGTGGGTGCATCTGAACCCTACTCCCTATCTCAGACAGGAAAAGGTATTCATGAAACTTTGTCCTTCACTAGGTCCTTCCTCTTCCCAGCATGAAGCAGGAGATGGATGATTCCTTTCTGCATTAGGGGAAAAGAGACTCTTTTCTACGGAGCTCAGGATGCTTTTGTCACCTTGGGAAGTCCAAGCTCACTTTTCAATCCACTTACAAAGACAGATCCTTCTGAGAAGGCCCCAGTTCCCTTCTACCATGGCCTCAGCCTGTAAAAGCTTTCCCATTTAGGGTCTGGGAAATGAGACTGGACTGAAATCTGTAAAGACTTTGGATATTCAAATGTAAGATCTCATGTAAAACTGGCAGAGGGGAGTGATGGTGACCGTGAGAATGGTTAAGACCTCCCAGATGAGCAATAGGGGAGTCCTGGTGGGAAGGAATGGCCCTGGCATAGAGCCTGAGCAGGGTGTAACCAAGGCAGTACATGTCTGTCCAGAAAATTGCTAAGTGATATGTAACACACAAAAAATTGCTTCCAGCTACTTGGTATCTTCCTAGTGCAGGTGGAGGAGAGTAAGCCGGAAGGACTTTGGGCATGTGAGGGCTTTATGTAGTGAGGGATGAAGGGGTAGGACGGTGCTGAAAGGGGAGAGATCCCACTGCTGTCTTTGATGTGCTCAAGCTGCCACATAATAAAACTGTCCAGAATTTCAGGACACAGCCCATGCCTGAGATTACTGTCATGGCTCCTACAAGAAGTTATATATTGCAAGCACTTAAATGCACATCCTGCGGACTCTTTCTCCTTTGGTGGGGGAAAGAAACATTTATGAAGTGCAGACATCCTCTGCAGCCACGGCCAACCCTGTGTTCAGTTACAGACTTGTGAGTAAACATACTTAAATGGTTGTTTTTGCATGGATTGGTATTTTCACCTTAACTCTGCCCTGGCTGGTGACACCTGGCCTGTACACCCACTCTGCTGCCAGTGACTAGAGAATTCCTGCAGCCCAGTCGGGAACATTGCCCACCCTCTGGGAGCAACACTGCATCAACTAAAGCTTATACATCTTTTTTCTGTCTTTGACCTTTGCACAGCATGCCATGTCTGCTTAAACCCTCAATAAACCTGCAGAAATCATAGCTTTTTCACACCACTACCAGGAATCCTTATGGCAAGAACACTTTTGTGCTGACTGGTGACAGAGCTGCTCTGACTGGAGGCTACACCCCACAAGGGGAAGTGCTGGGCAGAGGGACTCATCCATTCCACAGAAACATGCCATTATATTTTCTGCTACCTCATTCGGTTCTCACAGCCACACCTTTGCTAAGCTTCTCCCTGTTAATCATGCCAAAGCTCACTGCTGATCATGAGATGCCTTCCAGTCCCCATATTCTCTTCTCAAATATCAGCTACTGGCTGCTAGGTGCTAGCAAACTTGAAATTCCTGGTAGAAGTCTGGAAGATTAGTTTTGCTGAGTTCAGTCTTCTGAAGTGGTGTGAGACACCAGAGGATAAACTGAACTCCACCTTGATGCTTCCCCTGCTCAGTTTGATATATGGATCTGACTGCTTGATCACAGCACAGATTGGAAAATTGAAACTGCTGTAGGGCACTTTCCATTAAATCAGCCGCAGTGTACACAGCCAGACTGTTGAGTATTTAGATTTGTTTTTTTTAATAAAAAAACTAAAAATGCAGCTAGGTGATTCTTCAAATGCAGGGCATCCCCTGCTGTTAATATCTGTGCTGATGAGAAAAAGAAGGGATTAAATTATTTTCCATGTAATGCATGGCTTTCACCTCGTCCCTTTCCTCTTCACCTGAATGCCTACAATCTTCAGGCACTGAATGCAGATCTGAACCTGAATGCACATCCAATCACCCCCTCCTACAAATCTTAATCCATTGGGCACTTGGCAGGGTTTCAACAAAGAGCCATGGGGCCTCCAGTTCCCCCTTGTAGAGAATCTGGCCCTGCTGTGACCCTGCCATGAGGTCTGCACATTACAGAACTATATTCTTCCCTTTCAATCCATCTCAAAAGCAAGGATTGAAACTTAAGAGTTTATGAAAAAGAGATTTGATAGTACCAGACATTCAGACAATCACCAAACCTTGCAGTGAACCAGACTGACAGAATAAACAGAGTAAGACCTCTGTGGCAATTTAACTGTTGGTATCTTAAAGTAAATGCAATACTGTGGAGAGCTATTTGCTCCAGAATATAGTAATTTTACACAGCTTTCATTAGTTATCTAGAAATTATATTAATTGAAATAAGCACAATGAAAACAGTGGAAATTAAAATGTTGAACTGTCCTCTTGTCATTTTTATCAAGACCATTACAAAGCAGCTTTGAGACAGAACTGTTTTCAAGCATACATAAAACTTAGACATTATAACCACTCTCCTTTGAGCTCAGTGAATATAAATAAACATTTCAGCTTAAACATATGGCCCATTCCCACTCCTTTTTCCAGATGAAGCAGGACATTTTTCTTACCTGGGTATGGCACTCTCCCTTTTGTTACCAGCTCTGTCAGTAGGATCCCAAAAGACCAGACATCTGACTTTATTGTGAACCTCCCATACAGAGCCGCTTCTGGCGCAGTCCACTTAATGGGAAATTTTGCACCTAAAGAGAGAATGCATGAATCTTAACCAGAACAGAGACAGAACCAAAGCACCAGATCACAGGTAACTCTTGTGTTCTGCAACAGGTGCAGGTGGAAGGAGCTGCAGACAAGTGTTAACCAACAGCTCCACAGAGTACAGTCAGAGAGGACAGGTGGGCAGAATGTGTAGGGCATCAGGAAAGACTAAGCAGGAAAGGGTTAGTTTGTCACACATCCCAAGAGAAGAATAGAACATTTTAACTCAATTTTGAAGTTTTATAAAATCAAAAAAAACCCCCCAGTTTTAAAAACAACCTGCCAAAGTGTTTTAAATATTTGCAAATCAAACACAGTTAGCATGTATAAGCAGAACTGAGATATACTGGATATGCACTTCACAGTTTGCCTGCTCAAGCTAAACAAAATGCAAATAAACATATTGAAAACAAAAATTAAAAGCAAATCCAATATTTCATTAGAAACATGCAAGGACTTTAAAATAATACTGACATTTGAGTTGCTTGGAGTGCTTGATGTCAAGGCACAACTTTGGCCTATGATTTATAACTTGACAGTGTATACTTTAAGCTCCTGGCACTGAAAAGCCTGTAGTGCCTTAAATACGTGCAGTTCTAATGTGCTCATCCATCATCAGAGCTTGCAGGAGCCAGTTGCAGTAAGGATAGTAAGATAACAAGCATTTAAACACTGATTTATTTGCTTTTCCAATCACTGACTGTTTTCTTAGGGAAAACATTTTCAGTACGACTTTAAAGAAAAGGCTTGTGGTAATAATTAACTCATAGTATGTAAGAAAAAATATGCAGACATTTCCCTGGTGTCTTGTATTAACATACAGGCAAAAGAGTTGCATTGCTTACTGCTGATCCCTAGTGACAAACACTCTTGAATTTGGAAACAGACTGACTTTGACTTCACACCACCCTCTCATTAAAGTTCCCTTTGCTTTCAGGAGAAGTGTGAAAGTGTAACAACGTGAACAAATCATTCTCAGGGAGTGAGCTTATGGCACTGTTTTGCCGTCACATCCAGGGCTCAATGTCCAGTATCTTCTGCCATGCACCCCAATCTCACATGACTTGAGTAAAAAGCAAATGTGGTAATTCTCATCTCCTTACTTAGTAAAACTTTGATGTGCTGAAGTTTTTTCTGCTCTACATGTAAATGGTCCTAAGAGAGACTAGTACTCTAGTACAAATACATATTTTCCTAGGGAGTATTGCAGTTGCTCAAGTAAGCCCTGCTAAATGACTTGAAAATGTCCTGCTAAAGGATGAAAAAGATGCAAGAGAAAGTTTCAGATGCCTAAAGTCAGGAGCTTAAGTCTAGTTAAGCATCAGCACATCACTGGTTAGATTTTCAAAGGTGCCAGAGGACTTTTGGATGCCTGTTCACTTTTTAAAGTCTGTCTCTTGCATATTTTCATTGGTTGATATGTAGGCAGGAACTACAGTTAGGGTGCTTGGCTTTGGTCTCAATCTCCTTCACTTACACTTCTTTGTGTGACCAATCTTAGTTTACAAGACTCAAAATCCACAGAACGTCATCTTCTCTTTCTGCCTTGGCTGTGATGTGTGAGTCCTTTGCAGCAGAAGCTGCCACCACTTGAGCCTCTGTCCTGGAAGCTGGCCCTGCTTCAGCAGCACCAGCAGCCACGTGGCGCTGGCAACTGGCTGCTCCAGCTGCCAGGAGATCCTGGGGCTGTACAGCTCATGCTAATCCCTGCAAAATCTGCAAGCTGCATGTATCTGGTGGTCAGGTTGCCCAGGCCTGCTGTGAATGTCTTTAGATGGGCCTGTGCAGGCAGCCCTGAACGTGAGGGCCAATGTCCCTCTGCTCTCTCCTGCGTGCAGCCCAGACAGCACACACACACACACCCTGTGCCAGCTGAACGAAGGAATAGCTCCAGGCTGGCCAGGAGCCTGAAGCCTTGGCTGTTGGCTGGTGCTGTGTGAGATGGTCATGCAGGGGAGTTTGATTGTTCACATGTTGAACACATCCTGTTCAACCATTTTCTTTTTCTTTAATCAGCTGTGTTTTTCTGAGAAACTTTGACAAATCTGCTCTGATTCCCTTGTGCTTCACACTCAGATCCAAAGGTAGCAACCACCTACAACTCATTTTTGGAGGAAGGAAATCTCTTCAGACTCTTTTGTGGCCAACTCCTCCAGTATTTTTGTCTTCCTCAACCTACTGCCAGTGTGCCACTGGGAGATGAGTATGCTGCGTGTTGTCAAACCATAGGAAAATGAGAAGCAAGGTAAGTCCCTGAGAAGGGGGATCAATTCCAGGTCATCCCTTATCCTGAGAGCTAGAGCAGTACAATCCTCACTGGGGTGGGATGAGCACTGCTGGAAAGACGAATGGTCTGTGCTGAGGGTTTTCCTATGACATGACAGCTATTCATTACTTCTCTATGTTGCCCCTGCTGTGGATGATTCTTTGTCTAAAGCAACTAATATAAAAAATCACGTTCTGCAGTTTGTGCAGTATTTCCTGATAGATGACAGATTTGGAATGGTAGATGGGGAGAAGAAAAATGCAAGGTTGGCAGAGAGCTTGCTAGCAGATCCCTGCCTCATGGTTTTCTGGCCCTGCAACACATGTTGGAGGCTAGATGGTCCAAGAGAGTCTGCAGTCCAGTATGGCAGTGAAGCAGAGACCAGGGAGAACACACCAGGCTGGCCACCAGCAGGTACAACACATGCACTGCCGTAACATGAGGAGCTCACACACAGCTTGTGTGAACGGGGAGGGGATGTGTGTTTGTCTAACAGGGATCCCTCCAAGGTGTTGCCTCTCATTCAATGCCTGGAACTGGAGACAGTGCACTGCTGTGAAAGCACAAAAATTCCCAAATGTGCTGAGCACTGCCCTGAAGCCTCCTGCTTGCTGTGGCTACACGGAGTGTTAGCACAGGCCGGATGCTGTGTGTGGTTCCTGACGGACACACAGCTCCTGTGCTTACCCTCTTCCCAATACACTGATTAAAAAACCCATCTCTTCTCTCTGCCCAGGCCTCAGAAGCTTATTAAACAAACTGACTTTGTACTGCAAACAAATTACAGTATCAGTTAAAACGTGTATTACTGACAAGCATGTTAATAAATCTGATAAGCCAAATTACCCCAGCTGACAAGGCAGCCCATCTCCTACTCTGAAGGCAGATTTTGCATCAGTGGGGGAGGGACTTCTCTCTTTTTGTTGCTGCAACCTGTTTTATTACAAACCAGCACATCAGTAACCCTGTGCATGAACTCCAACAGCACACTGCATCCATCAGGTCAGGATAACCTGTCTTTGCCCCAAAACAAGGTACTAATCTGCAGCTTTTATCTCAGTCTCCCTTTTTTTTTTTTTTTTTTGCAACGTTACAGCCTGGAGAAAGCCTTTTTTGGGTTTCTGCACTGCTTATAACCACACGTAACCAAAGCTGCTGATAAAATTTATGGTTAGAGCAGCCAGCCCCAGAGCCTGTGAGCATTTTTGTGAGGCTCAGCCCTATTCTTGGGACCTCTGCCCAGCCCTGCCCAGGCATTCACACAGGTTATCTCCCAGGAGGATTTCCTTGGGAAAAAAAATCAATCCATGACCCTGCTTTAATTATTTGCTGGGTATAAACAGGTCATGTGATAAGAAGGAGCAGAGGGGGCTGGGATGATTGAGTGACCTTGAGATACAACTCTCAGCATGGTTTCTTCTGAGGCAAGCGAAAATCCCTCAGAGCTTTGGTTTCTTTTCAGATCTAAATCTTGATGAAGTAGAAACCTCTGAAATTCATGCCCCAGAGCCACTGCCAGCTTGATAATGATCCTGTTTCTGGAAATGCTACAAAGCTGCTACCTCTGGTACTTTAAAACCAAGCCCAGTGGAGGACTCCAAGCTCTAAGACCCAAAAACTGGGGGACCTCTTGGGTTAGCAATCAGGGAATGTGGGGTGGCACTGAATTGCTTCTGGGGCTGGAAAGGGAAAGCTGCAAAAGGTAAAAATGAAGTGCTGAAGCAAGCACGAAACAGGAAACGAGTCAGCCCCGGCAGGCGATGATGAGTGCCGTGTGGGAGGGACCGTGCAATTACATTTTTTGTGCTGTGAGAACGAACATGAAATTACAAGCCTGGCAGACATCAACGATGAGGAGCAGGCTCCACAGGCGGACCCCTCCTCAGGAAGTGGGGGGTGAGGGGCAGGACTGTGGGTCTGAACACCCCTCTGGCTCTCTGCCTGCAACCCCCCTTCTCCTCACCCTTCCTCTTGACCTGACCATGCTCCTTCCGGCAGGGCAGCTGGCACCGCTGCAGGAGTGGATCGGGGATCCCCCTGGGACCCCGCTGGCTGAGAACCAGGAGTCCTTTCCCCTGTCTGCTCCTGGGCTGGCTCAGGGAATGGCAGGTAGAGAGCGAGAACAAAGCCCTGGATGCTACAGCCTGCAGTACAGTCAGTCACAAACAAAACTGGCCTCATCAGCTGGTGAACAAGTCCCTACAAAGGGACTGGACAGAACCTGGAAGCAGGGGGCTGGGGAATCCCTACCTATTTCTAGGAAACCAAACTAAGAAGCTTCACTTGATTTTAAGCAGGGCAGGAAGGAGTTACTTCTAAGTGTTAAGGAGGCAAAAATGATCTGAGAGTTTACAAACACATACTAGAGTTCCCAAAATAGCTCTGACTCGTCTGGAAGGCATCAGAAAGATCCTTATTGTTTCATGTATGCTTAGAGTGGCACTACTGCAAGTGATGATAGTGTGTGCAGTAGAAACGTGGCCTGGAAAATAACTCTACACTTTTTTTTTATTAAGAAAAATTAAATTTCGTATCAGCTGCTGCTGTTTAGAATAGTAACAATTCTTACCCAGTGACTCTGTAGAGCACTGGCACTCTCCACAAAATTGCCATGTGCTCAGCCAAAACTCCATGTGACTGTGAACCATATCAGTGTAAGGATAGCAGAACTGCGTGGGAAATCCTTTGCTGGAGGTGGTGGGAAGTTTCTCTTTGTCCTGTAGGACACCAGGGGTTTTAAGTCTTGCCTTACAGGGCTGACACAAGCATCATCACCAATGGAAGGAAGCAAGACTCCATGCCTGACACTACGTGTGTGGGGAAGATGTTGCAACAACCAAAAGAGGCAACGGGACAGGCTGCAATACAGTCCCCCAGTGTAGCCTTTGAAATGGGCGTTACTCTAAACAGGCGTGTTTTTCCCCTTTGATTACTCACTTCCTCTAAAAGCAAAAGGAGCCAAATGTTCATTACAAGCCAAGAATTTATTTTTTTTTGTATTATTTTATGGCAGCGTATAGCTGCTAGTCACACACTTTAAATCATTAGTGGCATGACCATCTCTTTCCTTCCCGACAATTGCTGAGAAATGGCAGTGCAGACAACGAACTGCTTTTTATTTACCTCTCATAAATCAGGAGCAGTCAGGCCTCCTTTGTTCAAACCCGAAAGAAAATAAACCGGTCAGTAAAACATTACCACCAGGCTAAGTAATACCCACACAGGTTCAGGAATCCTGCACTCTAGCCCACTGGGGCTCAAAGCATCTCCATCTGTTTCCTTTCAAAATATTTAATCAGAGACAAAAGTGACAGTGGGGGAAGGGAGTAGGAGATCAAGCGAAGCTGGAGAAAACCACCTCTTCCCCACGCCAACAATGAGCTCTGTACTAACACACTTAAGCCAAAAGAAGGATGACTGCTGAGGAGAGTGACCAGAGACTTTAATCTTAAGATTTTGCAAGGAAAAACATTTCCTTTCTCCCACAGGAGCTGCCAGTCTGGAGTGCTCCCCATTCCCCTCCCCTCTGCTGGCCAAGCTTTCCTCCTGTGTCAAAATTCCCACTGAAGCAGTAGTCAGCTAGATAAACAGAGCAGTCCCCAGATGCATCCCCTTGGAGGCTGAAGTAATAGGTCATGGGAAACAAGCAGAAGCAACTATTTCCTCCTGATACTGTGGTCTCCAACAAGCATTGCTCAAACTGAAGCTTAACTAAACAAGCCAGAACTGGAATCCAGTTGGAAAAAAAAATAAAAAAATCCATTGGTAAATTAGAAACCATGTTTCTCCCTCAGTAAATTAAAGTTTTTAGGCTCACCCTGGCTTAGAACCCAGGTGAATTACAATGAAATGTAAATCGAGTGCGTGCTACTTGGTCAAAAAAAGCACCCCTTCCTACTTCTTAAAGAAGGGACAAAAAATATTAATGAAAGTAGGAAAACCTTTCTACATGATGCCTGTGTTTACAGCTCTTTGAGTCTCTCTTCTAAGGAATTCTGAAGGACTTCAGCCAGACTCGGAGGTCAGGGGGAGGTATTGTCTATTGCCCTCAAGTATGGGAAGGATGGGGTGACTTCTCCATACTGGCACCAGGAGATGAAGCCAGGCAAACATGACTCAGGTCTCCAGCTCATCAGCAAGGCATTTGAAAAGCCAAACTAATTCTCCCTTCCCAGACACTTTTTCCTCAATACAAGGGATTTCTGCCATAAAAAAAAGAGCAGGAGATACCAACAGCTATGCTCCCTCTCCCTGCCAGGCCTGGTGTCATACTTTTCTTAAATTTTCTCCACCTCAAATCCAGTGTTTTTTATTTAAAAATCTAAACTTCTCTTCAATATCAGTCAAGCAGGTTTTCACAGCTTTTTTAACATGTGAAGAGGGGAAAACTATTCAGAGAGATTTAAACTGGGAGGCAAACAGGTCATCATAGGATTTCCTAGGGATCAGGAGCCTGAAGAGATTTGGCCAGAAGTAGGTCACATACTTGTCTATGAAAACAAATAATTAGTCATGTAAAACTATACATTGGGTGGTTTCCAAAGGGAACAAAAGACATGGCAGCAAACCAGGCAGAAATGGAGATAATATAGGACACTGTTTCAAAGCCATTTTGCAGACTGGATCTGCCTGCCTTGTTCAGGGAAAACTCTCCTTGTTTTACACAGGGGAACAGCAAGCAGGCAGCTTTCTGTCTACCAGAGCCTCTCCAGACACTCTTATTGCTCTAGAGAGAATGACACAAGCCTATTTTTTTCTAACAAGAAGCAATTCCCACCCTCAGGCTGAAATCAATAGTAGTTAAGGCTCTGCATTAGTATCTGTCACTGGTTCTTCAAGAACCCCACCAAAACAATCAGGCCTTGCTGTCTGACTGTGAAGCAGGCACCTTTTAGGGAGGATGCAGCCTGTGATCCACATCCCTGTGACTTGGTACTGCCGGCAGCAGCAGCTCAAAGGGGTGAGAACAGCTTGAGAGCTGCTGCTGCTCCAAAGCCAGGACAAGGCATGCTGGAAACTCTCAGGCTCCTTCTGTCAACACTTGGAAAAAAAGTTACAGAAAGAGGTTAGCTGTTTCCTAAGAATTAATGACAGGGTCCATGCTGAAACAGGGACTTTGCTTGAGAGAAGAAACTCACAAGAGGAGGGAGTAAATGCAGGTTATGAAGTGCTTAGCTGGCCCTTGCTTTTTGGTGTTGTACAACAGGGTTTAATGGGATCCTCCTTGGCTTTGGCACTGAAAGGATGGAGTTGTGTTTACCAACACATATTGAGCAAGCCCTACCAAAGTACTGCCAGTAGAAAGAGAACAAAACTGTAGCTCTGCAGCTTGGACCAACATCTGACAACTGAGCATGACTTGTAAAGAATAACTAGAAAAGAGCCTGTGACATGGCTCAGTTTGAACACACATGCTCTTTAGAAAAAGCTACAAAACTCTTTGATACATTTCTAAAGTGTATCAGTGGTCGTCTGTGCCCAGCACTGTGCAGCACTGCAAAATGGGAAGGAGGAAGGAGAGGAAGGAGAGGAAGGAGAGGAAGGAGAGGAAGGA
>NC_031770.1:67303820-67419069 GCF_001522545.3 Parus major | reverse complement strand
GCACAGCTCTTAGACCTGTTTGAAATAAAGAAAGTAAGAATAGTACAGGAGTGATAATAGTGGTTAGCAAATACTAGAAGGCACACTACAAAAGAAATACCCTACAAATACGTTTCTGGATTACCACATTCAGACTCATAACCAATAAGTAAAATACCCTCTTTGCTACGGCACTATGGAGATCCTGTCTTTGCATTTCCAGGCGTATTGTCACTCATCACCTTTGTTTCATTTTTTGTTTTCAAAGAAAAGACAACAAAATAAGACATTCTCTTTAGGACATGCATTGAGCAGTGAACTTCTGACTAGGAGCTAATATGAGTTCAGGATTTACTGAAAGCAGCCCTGAAGCATAAGAGAGAGCTTTTCCAAACCACATTCCACTCTTTCCCTGTCACAAGAATGACGCTCCGTGCTACACCTCCTGCTGCATTTACCTTGTCTGGCTGTATATTCATTGTCTTCAATCAGTCTTGCCAATCCAAAGTCAGCAATCTTGCATATTAGGCCGTTGCCCACCAGGATGTTTGCAGACCGCAGATCTCTGTGTATGTAATTCATCCGCTCGATGTACGCCATTCCTGCGGCCACCTGCGAGCAGCAGGGAAGACAAACCATGCATTTAAAACAAAGTCAATACATACATGGGCCACAAAGCACACACACCTCAGTGCTCAATACTCTGAAGACAGACCTGGGCCGCCATGTCCACCAAATTCGGTAACTTCAAAGCTCTTCCTTCTCCATCCTTTAAGAAATCTAGCAAACTCCCTGCAAATTTGACACAATAGAGAGATGTCAGGAAAACAGCTCATCAGAATGGAGGTGCAGCAATATGTGCAACATTAAAGGCAGCAATGTTTCAAGTTCAAGGGACAGCTTCAAAAAATCCCATACTATCTCCAAACTCTCCTATTGTACTCGCTTCACTCTTTAAGCTGGCTTGCAGAAGAATGTGCCACTAGTACTATGAGAGTTGCAGGGAAAGGAAACAGGATTGTCTTAAATTTTCCTGACCACTACCAAGAAAGCTGATCTTTCTTAACTTTTCCAGTGCTCCTTAAAACTACATACCTGCTGCTCTCTAAAGGCCTCAGCTAACTGCAAAGCAGCAGCTCAGTTCCAAGCCACACAGGTTATGGAAGAAGTCAGATCCCAGCTCAACCTGCTCCAAAAGAAAGGTCAGGCTGGAGCCTGGTGAGCCCAAGGGGGATAGCATTAGCAGAGGCTATTTTTCATTAGACATTAGCAGTGCTCCTCTAGGTAACCCAGAATTAAATACAGCATGAACCATTACTTTTAGAAGACAAAGAAGAGATGAAATGAAAGCAACTTTAGCAAAAGTTATAAGGACGTCGCATTCCCGTGCCAGGGAAAACAAGAAAGTACCCTGTGGCTTTAAAAAAAGAGCCTAGGATGTTATAGCTCCTGTCCTAATCTTGTATCTGAACAGAGAAGTGTAGCAGTCTCCTTTAAATAAGGTCAAGGAATTGGTTTAATAAATAAAGGAAAAAGACAGATGATTAAGCGTTTCTCCCTTGATAAATCGTCAGCCTCAAGCTCAGATCCAAAGATGTAAAATGTTACAGTACAAACCAGTAAAGTAAGCCAAAATAAACCCTGTGCTTCAGAAGGGTTTTGAAAAGTCTTTATTTTTAAAGGGAAAAAGCATATGCTTGTCACTGAGACATATGATTAAAGTGTGAGTTAGTCAGGGCTTGGATGCCTCTGAGGAGGGAGGTGGGCAAGCACCTGCCAGGAAAATAAAAGTCAACTCCAAATAGACTGAAAGAATGCACTTAAAATTTCAGAGTGTATCCTCCAATGTACAATGAAACTTCCCTGAGAGAACTTATGTTTCCTATTTGGTTCATTTGCTTTTCCAAAACAAGCAGATTTTTTGCTTTCCTCTCAGCACCCCTGCTGGAGATCTGATGGAGCAAAAAGTTTTCTTTTTCTCATTTTACTACACTGTTACCAGCTAAGTAGCTTAAGGAAGAGACAAAGGAGAAGGGCAAGGTGAAGGAAAAAGGGGAGGGAAAGAATAACATGTGCATATCATGTATTAAGATGATAATGGGGTGGGCTGAAAGTGAAGTGTGATCTGAGAAGGAGGTGCAGTGAGACAAGATTCAGGATTGTCTAAATGAAGAAAAAAATCCTTGGCCAACAAGTGAACACTGAAAGAAGATGTCCTAAGAGCTCTTTGATGCCAGAAAAAGCTAGGATTTTGGAAAGCAGCATGTAGTATCATCAAACTTAGAAAAGACAGATCACTTGTCAGGGAAGTTTAGATGCCGATGCAGTTGGAATCACTTAGCCTGCACCCATTTCTCTTTCCCCCAGTTAGAACAGATTTTCTTTGTACATCGGGTTTTAGGCCCAGTTCATAGTGGAATTCATCATTCTTCTGAAGCCAGAGATGACTTTAGTTTCCTGTTCCCTCTCTCCTTCCTTGCATGCACCCCACTGTACCTCCCTCTGTATCCCCAAGGAGCACCAATAAAGAAAAAAATATGATCAAGCGCAGCAGCTCTGGCTTCACCTTTACTCATGTACTCTGTGACAATATAGATAGGCTCTTCAGATACCACAGCATAAAGTTGGACCAATTTGTCATGTTTTAGCTTCTTCATGATTTGGGCTTCCTCTAAGAAGGATTCTGGAGACATGGTGCCAGGCTTCAGGGTCTTGATAGCCACTTTAGTATTTCCATTCCACGTACCTACAAGCACAGACATTTAGTTAGCTTAAATAACTTCTTCTCCTTTTTCTACCTGATGCCTAATGCAAGCAAGGAGAAGCATAGCAAGGACATTTAATATAGGGTCTCTTTAAAAGAGTTTGGTTTCCCATGTTGCCTTATCATTATATTCCTCCCACACCTCCTTCATATTCTAGTCTTTTTCTGTTACACTGAAAAATAACACTCCCATTGGCACCAGGGCACAACTGGCATTGTCCTACTCAGACAATGTTTCCAGTGATCTCCACAGAAACCTTCTCTGGGTAAGAAAGGTGGGACTGCTGAAACTCATCTTTGTGTATTCCCTTGCTAACAAGTAATTGCTACAGACAACAACACAGCTCCAGTCAGATTTGGGCAGCAAAACTGGTTAAACCAGAACTTCTCATTTGCAACACATTTTGGTTTTGTTCTGAGTCAGATGAAAAAACCCAACATCCTCCTGAGAAACAAATCCTGAATTATTTCATTTTAGAAACACGGGTGTGCTTCCAAACTGAAATGTGTCTTTTTCCCTTCCCTCCTTATCCCCAGGAGCAGCTGACAGAAAATGAAGTGTTCCTGTCCACTTCAGTTCGCTCTTTACTTGTGGTCAGCACTGAAATGGACAAGTTTCATAATTTTTCAGCCATCACCTACCAAGCCTTCTAGAACACCCAAAAGCCTGCACAAGAACCTGGAGAGAGCTGGGCAAGGCTGACTCAGGGCATCCTGCAAGAGGTGGAGCTTCACTTGAGTATTTGCAAGGGGGAGGAGGAAGACTGCAAAGAAATAAAACCCAGACCTATTTATGTTAACAGTGGGGTGGTTTTTTGGTTTTGGTTTGGGTTTTTTGTTTGGGGTTTTTTTTGTGTGGGAAGGAAAAGGAAGGAAAATTAAAATAGGCAGAAATACCACTTTCCTTCTGCCTTCTGGTTGTCCTTTTCCCAGACTAGCTAGAACCCTGCTTCAGAGTCAGGGCTAACATAGCTTTGAATTTGATCTGTAGATAGGGAGCTGCTGTGTGATAAGGCAGAACAACACTAAATTACTTCTGGAATTAATCACATTAAAAAGTACTCCCCTGCACTTAAGCATGAGGATAGCAGAAAGCCCACAAAGCACACAAAGGCTGCATCATGAAAAAAATGTGTCGTGTAAAATAACCCAGTTTGTCTTTGTTAAAAGTACGTGAACAATAACAATAGCTCAGCTGCTGCATGGGAACTGCTTAGGCCAAAATAACTTTATCATGAGCTTTTTCAACCTGCCAGAGTATAAAATCAGCCATAAAATGGGTCCTTTTTTGTGCAAATGCTCAGGTCCCAGGTCCACCTTGCCTGGCTGAGGATAGCAGAAGAGCAGTGGAGGAGCTGCTGCTCCTGTGCTGCTCCTCACTTTTAAAAGGCAATCCCAAATGTCTGGGGGGCCTTGAGGCACATGTTAGTCAAAAGTGTGCAGTGCAGGTTTGGTCTTCATTGTGCCTCGATTTCCTTCTGCCAGTTCAGTGCCAGGTATCATTGTTCTGTCAGTGAAATAATGCCCTGAGTTACCACCTCTGCTGCCCCAGCACACTTCAGTAGGACTCCTGAAGCCTTCATTTCTCTCAGTCCTTCAAACCAGAATGAAGCAGGACTTTGCCCTAGTGGCACTCCTGTGTAAGCTGGAAGGATGTGGCTTTACCTCTAATTTCAGGAAGGGTGGACAAAATATTTTCTGATGGGTGACAGGAGTGTGTTTTGTCTGGAGTCACTGAGGCTTCAGACTGCAGTGTGCCATCAGTCATGGTCACTTTGCAGGGGTACCACAAATTACATGAACCAGGAATAAAACCAGAGTTTCATGGGCACCAGACTGGCATTAATAAAATAGGACTTCACCTCGTGTGTTAACAGGATTAATTGTGTACTATAGGTTTTAATAAAAATCCCCGGGCTCATACTGTTACCATGAAGTGTTTTCAGCAAGTCTGTTTTAAAGACTTTAATGAATTTCTCCAGTTTAAAAAAAGAAAATCTTTTAACAAAAATGTTAACTTATCCTCTCAGCCCTGATTACAGTTTAAATTCTTAAATTTTCTTGTTCTGTTTTGGTATATTTATCTAATAGAAAATTAGCATAGACTTCCCTCTGAATTCCTCCTGAATATGTAGTTAGTTACTACTTAATGTGTTTTTTATTCATTTTTACTGTGTTAATCTACTCCAATTTGGTAATGCTCCAGGGCTGTTAACATATTTTTTACTATACATTAAGAAACATAATTTCATAGTTGTAATAATAATTTTTGCTTTTCTGACAGATACTTGGTACTGGTACTTGGCACTTTATTTCTCATATCTCATAGCTGATTTTTTAAAATTTTTTTTAAAATTTGTTCCTTTAACTTGTATAGATTTAAGGTCTATGGCACTCAGAGCTTACCCCTAAGTTTTGACTTCAACTGCAAACTTGTGCATGCATTCAAGATGGAGAACAAGAAGGAGAAACTGCAATTATCTGGAAATGCCAATAGAAATGTAGGCAGCTTTCTTTTCAACAGGTCAACTGTAATGGTGTGAGGTTCTGTAAGTTTCTATATTTCTAGTCTATAAATTCTGTAAATCTCACAGATTTGCTGCTGTGCTCCTTGCTGTAGTCCTGCAATGGGAAACAGCTGCAAGAGCCCAGGAGAACCCGCTGGTTGTTTTGGCTGTACATATTTTTGTGTCACTGCAATAAAAGAAGTGGTCAAATTGCCCCCTCAAATTTTTGTGAAGAAACAATATATAGTGATTCTTTATTTGAACTGGTAATTTTAGAGTCTATACAGAATGGAATTTGGCACAGAAATTGAGCCACATCTCACGAAATGGCCACTGTATTGTGTTTTTAATGCCATGGCCATACTAAGATTTATGTAAATTGTAAATTGCTGTTGTTTTATACTCATTAAAAGAAGGAGGCCAGTGATGGGTAAGTTAAGCTGTCCAGTGTGCAGAAAACAATGTCAGTGGATTTGGAAAAGGTCAGTATTTCTGGACTTCAAAGTGGGGATTCAGCTGGGCCTGGAAAGTTTTGCCTCTGTTGTCCCTGGTCTCTATATTGAGTTACAGGGTTCTGCTGCAGACACAAATTTCAGAGACTTGAAGAAGTGGATGCATGAGAAAGCTAGCTCAATATCAGCAGTATCAGCTTGCTGATATTTGCCATTATTTTTAAATTGGGAGAGTGGATGGAAACATTTTCACGGTCTGATTCCATCAGTGCTACAACACATGAAGGAAAAAAAAAAAGTCTACTTACCAGATTAATTTCTGGTTAGCCATTCTGCCTTACAGGTTTAGCATCATTCCTATTTTAATACCTAGCAATTGTGTAGCCACCCAAGTAAACCCAATGCAATTAATGAATTTTAATGCCCTAACCTGTCATACCACTGTGTGCAAGTGAAAGGAAACTACCCCATGGATTACTCTATTTATGTTTAACTGTTTCAGGCAATATAAACTAACATTTCATACTATTCTGTTCTTTTAGCTTTAAGATCTGTACTTGAAATGTTTATTTCTGCCAAGAGGGCCTTAAAAGATCCATCCAAAGCAAAATATATTCTCTGCCTTACCACGCCACACTTCAGCGAAACACCCCTGACCAAGCTTCTGTTCCAGAAATAATGAATCACGTGCAACTTCCCATGCATCTTTAGCCAATCCAACAGTTTGTGGGGTATTATTCGTAGCAATCACAGTTAAGTTAAAACACAAACCATCAGCTTTCTCTATAGGAGAGGAAATTAATAAAAAAAACACACTTATAATCCAAAATTATGCATGCATTGAGAAAGATGGAAGGTGAGGGTCTCTCAGTGCTGCATTAAAGTTCATTTGCAAACACTGCTTTTTGGATGCTGGAGGTAAGAACTTCTTTTGTTAGCTTGCAGAAAAAGGCTTCTTGGTATAGCCAAGAGATTACTATGTGAGCCTTGATTTATTATTAAGACAGTGGTAATTTGTCAAAATCAAGACCTTCCAAGGAAACATGGATTCTCAGTTTTCTTTTGCCATCAATTATAGTAAAAGTTGAAAATGAAAGAATTTCAAAGTCAAAGACTTGATTCCAATGACATTTTTCCTAATAGTTTGAGCTTTACTAATTTTTTTCCTTATGGGTCACAATGTCCTACATTTTCACCTTCCATCTTGCAATCCCCACACAGACAGCTATTTTTAGAGTAATTATTTTGCTCCATACCCATCCATACTTCCCCAAACTGCCCATTTCCCAGTCTCTTGATCAACTGTAGGGATTCTCGTGGAATTTCCCAGACATCTTTGGTTTTGACAGACAGATCAGTAAGCCTTGGCATTCCTTTATGACAGGGGACTACTAAGCGGCAGCAAAGACCTGCAGCTCTCTCTGATGGAGCCAGAAGTGAAGCCAACAGCAAAGGAGAGGAAAGAAAAAAAAGTGTGACATGAAACAAATACAGTAAGCATAAAAACAATGCTACTCACAACAGCTGTTAGTTGCATACCACAAAGCATCCTGGAAGATTAGGAATTGAACATTGAAACATATTCATTTGAGACAGAACAGGAAATATTTTAGTCTCTGCACAGCCTGAAATGGAAGGTGACCACCATTGGTTTTTTCTGTGAACCCAGGATTTTCCCCCTCCCACAATGCTGCATTAAGATAACATCTTGAGTGACTGGTTTACTGTGGTACAGTATAGCTTTTTAAAAATAGTCTGTCAGTTACAAGCTGAATTGTTTCTGTACTGAGTAAAAGAAACAGGGAGAAGATTAATTACTCTTTTTTTCCTGAAAAATCACAGCCATGAAAATTTGGTGGACTTTTTGTAGCCTGGGAAAAGGCATTCTCTATATTCTGCTGTGTGAAAAGGTGTCTTTCTAGGTCAAGTCTGACATTCCTTCTAGAGCAAACCTTCATTAGCATATGCAGCCAGTCCTACATTGTTTGAGGCAGGTTCATGATATTATCTCTTGCAAAGCTTCACAGAAGACTGAACTGTGACAAAAGTCACACAAGATTTTTTGGCAAGAGTAAAAACAATTATACATACAAACATATGAAATACATACATACACCTATTGATGAGGAGCACACCACGCTGCACAAAGCAGACTACAGTGTAAAGCCTGCACAGAGACTTGTGTCTTAAAGCAGGTGCAGCAGAGCAGAAGAAGGTGGGGAAGTGCAATTGCACTTCAGACCCAAACATAATCTGTATTCTTCTGTGCAGTGTTTCTTTCTATGCAGGTGAAAGGGTTGTTTCAGCATCATAAGGTGGGCAAGCGTTGAAGCTCCTTGCAACACCAAGCTCCACCTCGCTAGCACAACTGTGAATTGTGGTTCCCCCAGAATTCAGAGTGCAGAGCAGGCAGAGGGAGCCCTCCTGGTTTCAGTCAGCTGGGGCTGGGATGGAACGAGGGCTCCTGTGTTCACCTGGGCTCTGGAGACTGCAGGGGAAACCTCTGGAGTGCTGCACCATGCCTCCAGAGCTATCCTGCCTGGATCCTACTGATTATGCCTCTGTGCTGCACAGAAATGGCTGTTTCCAGATCTGTTTGTTTCTACATCTGTGCATGGAAAATACACCAATAGGAAACTAAAATCTGACATATACCAACTGGTAGGTGAGGTTGTAAATTATCTTCCTTATATATGAGTTTTATACCTCATTTAGCTTGAAGTAGAGTCACCAGAAACAACTAGAAATTCTCCCTGGCAGCATACACCCATCAGGAATTGGGTGGAGAAGACAGCCAGATGTCTAGTATGAATAGCATAAGAATACAGCAGACAGAATACAAAGAATACAGAAAAAAATGCCCCACAGAGAAGTTGATTTCCCAAGTAAAAATTATGAAAAGTTTTTGAGCAGCAAGCATTTGGGGTAATCTGTTAATAATATTATGAAAAGCTAAAGTAAAGGGAAAAAAACCCCAAAGAGAAAATAATTCAAAATATAAATTTCTGCTTAAAAAATGACCATGCTGAGGAGCATGGCAATCTCCTATGTAAGAACCAGTTGTCCTATGCAGAGGTCTGGGGGGCTTTGAAGATGCATTTGTTGTACACCAGTTACCAGTGACAACAGGGTGTACTTTGGGGTGGAATAGTGCATGCTACACTTTGTTCACAGGAATAATAAAAAAAAAAAGCTTAGTGGGTGGACACAAATAGTGTGCATAAAGAAACACACATATTGCGTTATTTATTGAATATAATTTAAATGTTAATACTTTGCACATAGAACACAAATCCAGTGGGAAAATATACGTAATGTATCTAATATATGCAAGCCTTTTGGCCATTGTTTTAGGTGACTGACTTCCACAATGCAATTCCTATTTGCTTTATTAGCAATAGTGGGCTGCAAAATGGCACATATTAGCACTCACTTATTCACAGGGAATTCACGCTTGGAGAGGTGCAAGTCAAATTCTGTAATTCTGTTTGCTTAGAACAGGGAGAGCTGACAAAACCTTTAGCACAGTAAAGTGTAAGGTTTTAAAAGCTCTGCTGCTGTATCCTGTGAACGGTGTTCAAAGACATTTATAACTCTAATGGGAAAGGGATAAGGGAAGATGCATTACAACAAGCAAGAGTCATAGATCAAATGATTCTTTAGGGCATCTTACACATAGATCACCTCAGTAGCAAACACTTTTGTTTTAAAATGCTTCAGAGTGCCATGTATTATCTGAAAAATTACCTGAGTAATGCTGAACCAGCTGCTGAAGAGTTTCAAATTGTGCCCGAGTTGTAATATAATATCCACCATTGTCAAGTTTACGAATTTTATAATGTTTGACATGATCTCCTTTCATATCATCCCAGTCTCGAATAGACAGGGAATAGGCACCTGTTCCAAGCAAAGGAGAAATAAAAAAACTGTAATTAGCTTTTGGCCATAAAGATTTTGGTTTTCTGGTCCATTGTTACAAAGTGAAAGAGAAATTGCTTCCAAAAAGATCACTGTATCCTGAAAAAGAACAAATTAATCTAACACAATGAGGTAAGTGTCAGAGAAATCCTGGGACACAACATATCAACATGTATCTTTCACAATGTTCTAGACAGATACTAGGACTTCTGTGTAAGTGAAAACCCACATTTTAACATTTACTGCTCCAGGCTGGTAAATCTACTTTTCCTAATCTAAGTGTCAGGTTACACTGCAAATACTGTACTTTATGTAAATGCAAGTGGGTGGTAAATATCAAGATTTTCACAGGAAGCTCTGGAGATAATGACTTTCCATGTGGGTAGTGTTGTTACCTGGATGGATCCCAAACTTCTTTATAAACAACCAAATAAGCATACTTTGTACACCACAGTCTTTGGAAGGTAATACTACACCAAGACTGAGCACCAACACATCTGCAAGAACCTCATGTTTAACCCCCCAAATCCATGTGGGGCTTTGGAGCTTACTAGGGGGATTCAGATGCCCTAGCACAGGGATTAAGTGCCATGTGAGATGCCTCAGGACATGCTGCTTGGCAGTTTTCCCACAGGCTGTCACACTTTTCCAGCCATGTGGATGCCCTGCAGGCATTTGAAGTGGCTCTGGGTGCTCTCAGCCAGGTAAAGGAACCTCAGCTGATGGGCTGGATTTAGTTTTAGGTGCAGTGGTGGCAGTCTGCAGGTGGGCTGGGGGCTTGATTTAAATGCCCATACGTAAGCCTCTGGTGCTATGAGGGTGGCTGAATCCCAGCCCCGTTTCCAAGAGTCTCATGGCACTGTGGTGTAATGCCGGGGCATGCGGTGTCTGCAGTCACGGGCAGAGCCTCGGCTTCCTGCTGACTGCAAAAACAGCTCGGCCACCTACGTGGGGACCTGCATGTTCAGGTGTCTTACCCTGGAGGACAGTCCTGTTTTACATCCAGTGACACATGTGTTGGTTCTCTACAGCGTCAAAAGCAAAGCCACTTTTCTACAGCATAACGCAGCATCTGAACAAAAGCACGGCCCATTTCAAAGGTAGCAAATAGACAATTATTGACATGTCTCGCTCATGGCTCAGACAAATATTGTGTTTAATCAAGGGAATTTAGGCATTAAAAGGAGAACAGAAAACTGCCAGCTGCAGAGAGCTCAGGAAGGTCCTCCTTCTGGAGCCTCTGCTGCTTTCACTGGTAACTATGTCAGCTAAGGGCAGAGAAGGAAAATCACCAGCAAATAGTTCTGTATGCCATGAAAGGTGGTCCCAGTGTAAGGTGTCTTTCTTGGATGTATCCTCAGGAAGAAGCCTCCTTGACCACATTAACCAACAACAGGTTACACTGGTCGGTGGATCATCCCTGAGATGCAGTGAACAAAATATCTCCACCCTGACTCCAAGGACTTCTCAAATTCCCTATTGTTTGTCCCCTATATAGAAGGAAAAGAGCCAGCACTTAAAACATATGATTCTGGTTTACTTGAATGGGAGGTACCCTTAAAGAAATGTCAGGGGTTGTTTTATGTCTTTTTTTTCCCTTTTTTTTAAATTTAGTTTTACTTTTATGTATTTATTTTGGTGGGGCTGGAGCTAGATGATCTTTAAGGTCCCTTCCAACTCCAGCCTTGCTGGCATTCTTGGGATTCTATGATTTCTAAGTGTAGAAAAATACTGTTTGTCTAGGACAGTTTTCTGAAGAGGTTCTCCCCCTGAGTCACTACATTTCTCTCAACTAGGAGTTCAAAGGTTTTTGGTGATTTGCAAGCACATCTTGTGCATGCTGTGTGCCACCACTCTGGCCAGTCAGCCTCCTTTCAGAATTTTCCAGGCAGTCTTCTCCACCTCCGCATTTTTGAGTTTTGATCCACTGGCAGCAGCTGTATTTTCTTTAGTCACGCTCCCTGCATATCTGGTCACTATTTTAGATTCTTTAGGAAAATGTAAACAATCTGTGGCTCCAGGTCTGCAATCAGAGCTGTGTGGGTGGCCCTCTGTGGACCCCCACTGACCTCAGATCAAGTTGCAGGACTGGAGCTTTAGTTCAAACCTGGACATAAACAAGAACCAAGATGTATTTCATTATTAATTTATTTAGGCTGCTGGTTTTCTATATTATTCATTATTATCTGATGATAAATTTAAATACAAGAGACATAAATAATAACAGTTTGGGATAGAAACACGACATTACAATATATCTTACTAACGATTTTTTATAAAAAAAGCCAAACAACTAAAACCAGACAGTCTTGAAAGGTGGAGATTGAAACCAGGTGAAGGATTATACAGACAAGAGCTGATGAAGTACCTGGGTAGTCAGGCATGGAAAAAATGAAAAGCCAGCTCCATGTGATTTATTTTGAAAGTAAGGCAACCATGATCAAGGGAGGTTAAATTCATGCTGAAATCATCCATGATGATACGTCTAACATGATCCTGATTAATTTTATTATTGTTATTATTTAAAGCAGAAGGGACAATTCTAGGTCATAAAACAATTCCTGCCTTGGGCCCACAGTGAGTAGCTGGGGTAGGGCATTTTGAGAAGACTTATGGCAGAACACACCATTTGAGCCCCCCCAATTGATTTTTTTCCTCTCTTGAATTACAAGCTTTCTGTTTTCTTCTAACAACATACTCAAACACCACCAGGATGAGAAGGGAAATAGGAATTTTGTTACAAAACAAACCATACATGTTTCTTTTTTCCTATAGCTTTGATGCAAACTCTGCTTGGAGATGTAAAGAGCCTTGAGTTCAAATGCAGAGAAATTAAACTTGCTGCTCGAAGTCCACCCATGATGAATTACTACATTTTCCCAATGCTTTTGTGAAATTAGAAAAACCCCTGACTTAGCTAAGTAAACAGCGCTGCAAAACATATCCCCTGTCACTGTATAAAAACTGGGGAAACCAGGCTAAACTGATAATGTGGTTTAGAGAAACAGTGTTGTGTTTGTTTTTAGGATCCATGGCTGCATATATGAGATTTTAAAGTTGGCACAGAGTGGGATGAAGTCCTGCTCCTCACACACATCAGAGCAACTGTTGGTGAAAAAAAACAGGTGGAGGCTATTTGCAGAAAAAGAACAAGTTAGAGCCTGCCTTGCTCCTGGTGAGAGTGCCTCACTGCTATGGGAAGCATGGTGAAGCTGTGGGTGACAAGAAATTGTCTGCCTGGAATAACAGCAAGTCTATTCAGATTTTACATCAAAAACAGTCTTCAGAATTATAGGCAGCAAAGGAAGAATCCAGTGACTTCAGCAGGGAATAATGCAAAACTTACAATTTTAGATGATTGAATGCAGCATCTGAAGACAGGTCAAGGAGAGAGAAGTGCAAGTACTGCTTGTCTTCTTTAAACTCCTTCACTAACCATGACATTTTGGATGCCAAGCCTAGCTGGTAGTGTGCTCTGATCAAAGCACTGACAAATCAGTGCTTTAATTATGTGAACCATCATTAGACTACAGAACATATATGGAATTAATTCTAGTGACTTATGCCTCCCACAGCTTTTGTTTTGGATTGTTGGTTAATTGAGAAATGGCCAGGTTTGTTTTTACTTAGTTGCAGGTTTTCTGCTCAATAGCTGTATGAATTAGAAAGATCTTTTCATACATGTGAAGCTTTTGAAGAAGATGTTGACAGGCCTTGTGAGCAAAATGTAAAAGCAAAAATAGCACCCGCCAAGAAAACTGGAACTCCTCCAATATTTTTACAGGGAAGGAGGAGAATACACCCTTCCACTTGACTTCAACAGAATGGATACAGTTGAATACTTTATGAATATATTAATTAGAAGTATATTCAAGTCTTTTTCCTGTTAATGTGTGAATTTAAAACTGCTGCATAATTTTTTTTCTCCTTTGTTTTGTTCCCTCCAAGGATCCAGTATTTCAATACCATGTGGCTTGCACTGCAGATACCATGGGTTGAGCATGAGTTGTACTTCAGTTGTTCTCTACTTTGAACACTCACCCTAAGACCTAGGATATCCAGACATCCAATTCCCTAGCACAATTACATGCAAAATGATACTTAACTCTACCTTCATACCACTGAAAACAATATTTCACACTCTCAGCATGATTTTTCTCATATTATCTTCTCATTCATAGTCAGAATAGCTTTCCCCTGCCTACCTTTGGTAGTTTCGCTTTCCCGGATCAAGAAGGTACCTCTGGGGTTTCCAAACGACAGCAGCTGCCTCTCGGCATCTTTTCGGCCCAGCTTGCCAAAGTACCACCTTAGGGAAACACCAGACATAGTAAGACAATGTCAGCTAGTTAGCATTACTAACTAGGGTCACAAAGCCCAGGCACGGAGAGGATTCTGCGTGGAAACTGTGGTTACTCAGATACAGTTGGCCATTTTAGTCACAGTGTGTGTCTTATGTCATGCTGGAAAGCCAAGGTGACAAACCCTGTAGCAGATGTTCCTTGTGTTGGGCACTAGCTCTTTGCATTAAGCCCATGATCAGTAGGTGCTGAGAACGCTTGGTGTCCTCTGACAAAGGCCAGACTTGGACAAACAGAGACCCAGATGTGGTGGCTGGAAGGTATACACAAGGAAAAGGGCAGAAAACTGTTGCTGCCAAAGAGCAGTATTTGTACAGAGGTTGCTATAAATATCTGATTCGCACCATGATTTACTAGTACTCAATATTTTTGTTGCAGCACAGCTATGAAATCTCAGTAGAAGGACGAGATTCAACCACTTTACTTGTGGTTCTATATGAGGCTTTCAGAGTTACAGCCTTTTTTCTTTTCTGCAGCAACTTTTTTATGTTATTTCACAATCAGCCAAGGACAACCTGAAGTACAGACTTCAGCAGTACCTGCTCAGCTCTATAAGCTCCTCCACTCTATCTCTTATATTGGAAATAACATGAATACACACATCACTCCTTTTCTTTGCATAGATGGGTCCTCATTAGGCAGCCTTGTGTATGCATTGTGGGCATCCTACCTACCCAAGGTTTGTATTTGTTGATAAAACGTGCCTTCTTTAATGGACAATTTGCACACTAATTGACTCAAAATATTTTTACAACTTGGTTCAGGCAAAGCAAGGGCACCTTTTGGTTAAAGCTTGAAATTAGCTGACAATTGAGGAAAGGAAGCAGGCCTGTGCTCCTTTAGGTTTTCTTCCTTTGTTTTGACATTGAAAAAGCACTGAGCTCGTGCTTCTTTTGTTACTAATTACCTAATTATTTATCAGTGCTGTTAAGAACTGAAATAAATATAAGTCATTTGAAAAATCGCTGCAATCAATCAAAACCAACTCCTCACACCTCCTTCTAATACAGCACTAATGGGTCTTTAGGAAAAAAAAATAAAGAAAACATACTCCTCTGCTTGGATGGAATCGACTGGAGCCACATAATTACTGGGAATGTAACCAGTTTCGCCTGTTGTCAAGGAACGGGCCTCCCACCAGTCTCCTTCCCTGTGGAAACAGAGGTGAGGAGAAGTGAGAGCAAGACACAGCTGTAAAGACAATGATCTGACTTCGTTAAAAACACCCAAAACCACCCATAAGAAGCCACTTATCACCTCTTTATCACCAGCGTTGTTTGCATCTAAACCCAAATAATACACGTATTTCTTTACATCTAGAATTATTGCAGCAGTGATTAGTACTGCAGCCTTTCAGATGCAGCATCATGGCTGAAGAGGCAGAACAACCCAGCGTAATCAGGTTTGGTGAGGGCTGAATTTGGACTAGAATATTGCAAACTGTCTCCATAGCAATTATTCTAATACAGACCCTTGAAAGAGCTTATAGGAAAGTTGCCAGATTGAATGCTGTGTTCTGGTTTTGGCTGGGATAGAGATAATTTTCCTCAAAGTAGCTGGTATGGGACTGTGTTTTGGATTTGTGCTGGAAACAGTGTTGATAATGCGGGGATGTTTTCATTCCTGCCGAGCAGCATTCCCACAGTGTCAAGGCCCTTTCAGCCTCTCCCCGGAGCACAGAGAGGGTGGGGAGTGCCTGGGTCTGTGTGAGGGGACACAGGTGGGACAGCTGACCACACGGGTATTCCATAACATATGGCTTCCTGCTCGGCACGGAAAGATGGGGAAGAAGAAGGAAAGGGGGGAATGTTTGGAGTGATGGGGTTTACCCTCCCAAGTCATGGTAAGGTATGATGGAAGCCTGCTTTCCTGGGGACGGCTGAACACCTGCCTGCCCATGGGAAGCCATGAACGAATTCCTTGTTTTGCTTGGCTTCTGTGCATTGCTTTTGCTTTACCTATTAAATCTGCCTTTATCTCAGCCCATGAGTTTTCTCACTTTTACCCTTCTGATTCTCTCCCTGATCCCACCACGGGAGAAGTGAATGAGTGGCCGTGTGGGGCTGAGCTGTTCTCCGAGGTTAAAGCACAACACAATGTCACATTCACAGCTAATTTTAAACTTCCATGAGCATAATTAATCTAAAACCCAAAGAGATCAAAAAGCCATCTATCAACATGGCATTTTAGATGGCCCTTAAGGATCACACTTCATTGTCTAGATTCCCTCTGCTGGCCACCTGGAGGAGGTTGCACAGGATTAGATTGCATTTTCAAATACCTAGAAAAAGCTCTTCTTCTGCAACATTTAAATGTGAAGAAGTTCATGCAGGACCATCTTAAGGCAGCATTCTGTAGGCTTAGCATGAATTTTTGTCTTACACTGGTGTACACAGTGGGACATGGTACTGCCTTTCAGGCAATGCACATTGCTGCAGGATGTGCAGCTTTAAGAGAAGTTTATTTCTCAGCTTTTTGCAGGATGCAATGGTTTGGAATTTAGCAATTTTGAATTCATTATCAGCACTAGATTCATCAGTGTTTAACTCCTACCACTACTAATAAGCATTCCCTTTTCTATTTCGACTGCTTAGAAACTCTTTCTCAGTTCTCCTCTCTGTAAACCAGAGACTTGTTCACTAAATAAAATACTGTTATCAAATGTGACTGGAGAATTCAGCCTCTTCTGGAAGCAAACAGTTACAGAAAAATACACTGTCTAAGCTATCACTGGAAGGAGAGGTTGTGTCAAGGTGAATTCTTTAAATTTTCAACTTCACTTTATTTAACAGTTTAAAGGAGCACGAACTCTATGGAAAACAACTAGAAAACAGCTGTGATTAGTCAAAAAGAAGACGCTTCCAATTTTACAGTTCAAGAAACATGAAGTGCAAATAGCTTTTGCAGAGGCTGGAAGCTGACACTATTTTAATACACCCTGTGTGCATTAGTATGTCAGGCAAATGGCCCTTTTTGTTTGTGTCTCTAGTATTGCCAGCTGAAGTGCTAACCCTTCCCCATGTGCTGCTGTACAATATTTCTGAGGCATTACGCCACACTGAGCTTCATAAATTGTACCTTTCCCTCTCTTCTCCTTACTGTGCAGAGAGTCCACTAGATGGAGGTATTTTGTCGTATCTAGGGAGGAAAAATGCAGTCCCGTAGATGATCGCAACATCAGGAACGACCCCCTCTGCTTTGACAGAGAAGCTTAAATCTCTCAAACCACTGCCAGAAAGAAGGAGGAATATAGGCTTTTTTCACAGCCCTTGATTTTGGGCCTGCAGCTGAGGTAGGAGGCAGCTAGTCAATGGGGCCAGACAGAGAGTGGTGGTGGGGATGCTGGGGATGACCCAGTGTTTGGAAGCCCCAAAGTCAGGCTCTGCTCTGAACCACTCTGCGGGTACCTCTTTCACCCAGACTGCCTCTAGTAAAAAAATTCTGGGTTCAAATGTTGCACTGAATGTTTACTCCAAAGTACAAACCAAATTTTGTTTGTTGGGAGATATAGCAAAATCCAAATCCAAACCCCTCCAAAAATTCCAGACAGACTACCTTCTTGCTCATATACGCTTTCTATTTGCAAGCAGCATTGGCAGGTGCTTAAAAAATGGGCTTATTTCATATAATTCCTGATATAAGTGATGAGAGGAAGCATTCTTACAGAAAAGCAGCTTTCTGGAGATTCCCAGTCTCGCTGTCACTACTCCAGGGGTGTGGTTAAGTCCATGTTTATAAGCGAATAGACCTAACTACGATGGGAACTGAGCTTCTATTATCCTACAGGAAAATCAGTGAATGCTTGGTCTTTTTTCCTTTCTTATAAACCCTTCTTCCAGGCAGTAATTAAATTAGCTGCATCAAAATGCATGTACTGCAGCCACTGACATGAAGGGGAATCTCTCTGTCTCACCAACTCCAAGGATGATTGCTCTGTAAGTCCTGGTGAGTACCTCCAGATTTCACCAACTGGCACATACAAGTTATTTATAATGTGTGGAAATTCTTGTTTCAAGTTATGGCATAGTTTGTGCAAGGTTAGGAAAGCACAAGGCAATGTGAACAAAAATGGATCGTAGGTTTAAAAAGGGTTCGTTTCCAACTGCTAATTTAGAAGCAGAAAGGTTTTAAACTGCTGTTCCCTCTACAAGTCGTAACTGAAGTTTCTGTGCTTTCATCTACATCAAAGCTCTTTAGCTTCATGCAATATTCCACAGAATTACCTGACTTTTTTAAAAACTTCAATGCACATAGAGCCAATTCCAAACCTGCAGCTGCTATATTAAAATTAACAGGAGTTGCACCAGGGGTGAATTTGCCTCATTGTCACATATTATAAGAAAAAAAGGGAAGACCAATATCACAAAGCCTTTAGAATGTGACATACTTGGTTGTTAACTCATTTTTAGCTCTACATAATAGCAGTAGTGAACATAACACAGAGCCTGACACTTTATGCTCTTAGCCAAGAATTACAAGATGTTCAGATATAGGTCAGTAGCACAGTGAGTTTTAGAAGTTATTTTTAAATCACTAAGGGATTTCTTTTTCTATGGGCAGTTGATAAAATTAAATTTAAGTTGATGATTTCCAGCATGGAAATGTGGTTTTTATGTCAGATGAAACAGAACTTCCTTGCATATTCTGACTGCATCACCTACCTTTAAAAGGACAAAAATGCTTTTAAACTTGGCATGTGAGTCTGTTTAATGACTCTTTTGTGAATCAGTTTTTAGCTCATTTCTGTGTATGGATACGTGCAGCAGATGGGAAAAAGTGTTAGTACATGCCTTGCAGAACCTCTGTAGCTACTGATAAAGTACAGTGCTGGTAGTTTCAGTTCTGAGCGTGGGGTTACTGTAAAATGTAAGCAGTAAATCACACAATCTAACACTTTTTTTAAAGCAAAGCTGCATGTGGTTGAAGTTTTTTCCCCCAACAATACAGCACTTTGCAAAAGTGCACTAAATGCAAGGATGAGTAAGTAAGCATAGAATAATTCCCCTCCATACTTGAACATCCAACATCAGATTTTACTAATAACATAAGCAAACATTTTTGTAAACATTATAAGCTTGAAACTATTAAAAAGTAGATTACCAAGCCTAAAACTTACGAGCTGTTAAGTATCTGGAATTTTTCTCCTTTGTGAAAACTCAAGTCATCTTCCGTTCTGGCTTCATAGTCGTAAAGCGCCACAAAAAGAGTTACACCTAAAGAAAAAGACAGGTGGGTTATACTCCATCACAAAAGACAGAAGGGAAAGGAACCCCAAGAGGTGATGTGGCTAAGCCACAGGTAAACTACTCCAGTTGCTGAGGGGCAAACCAAAGTGAACCCTCCAACTTTTTGAATGATTCTCATCTCTCTGGTCTTATGCAGCCAGTGGGCACTCCACCGCCTTCACTCTGTGCAGTCACAGGATCCCAAGCAAGCAAAGGGGGTTTAAGACGCAGTTTAGACATAGCCATGCCAAGTATTTAACTAATAGAGGTGGCTCAGCCCACACTTTACATTCCCTGGTAGAGGGATGAGGCAGTTAGCCAAATTTGGCATGTATGCATGATTTCTCAGCCCCAAGTGAACCTGCAAATTAGCAAAGGTAGGGATGAAGACCAAACTCCACCTGACTTCAATTCTTCACACTGTTTCATGAAATAACTCTTCCTAAAAGCAACATGCTGGGGCAGTCAGGCAGGCCCTGCTGTAGACACATGATTGACACTATGAGCACTAAAATAAGACTTTCAAGCTCACCTGTTCCTCCTCTTGTACGCAGCGTCCCTGTATGAGAGGAGGAGTTGACTCCACCAAACACAGTCAGTCCTTGGCCTCCTGTGGCATGGAAGTTGTTGTAGTTTGGGATCGAAGTCACACCAAAGCTAGGATAGTGCTGCGGAGTAGGATCTGTCCCATAGCGGTAGCCTGAGCTTTGAGTTAAACTGCCATCCCTCTCGTCAGTCAGTTTTGTTGCTTCTTTATCCTTACATTGCACACAGCCCATTATCTAAAATCCTAGGAGAGGAAGGAAAGGATAGGTGTTCATATGTTGATGCTCACCAGATCTCCTCCAAACGCACGAATGATGAGGCTCAAATTAAGTTCACTGCTCAAGAGTTAAGTACTTTGGAAAAAAACCTGCAGTGGTTTGAATATAAACAGCAGCATGTTGGAAAAAAGCTCACACAAAATCTTCCCCTCAGTTATCTTCCATGGAGGGCTGAGGAAAGGGGGTTCTGCCTGCTCTTAGGGTGGTGGCAGATCTTTGTCCAGCCCTGACATAGAGGGACAAAGAGGATGAAACCCATCTTTCTCACCTGTTGCCAGAAGGATGCAACTGGCAGGGAAAGGACTCAGCCAAAAAAGTGCAGCTGGAGGTGTTCAAGACTGCCCTCAGAACACAGAATGAGGCACTTAGCTTGTGGTTCATATTTGACCTTGCCAACTACACAGGTGTGGACCTAAAGACAAAACCCTTCTTCCATTGCTGGAGCTCTGCATGGCAGGCAGAAAAGCAGCCACAGTGAGACAAAAATTATTACATCAAGAAAGTAGAAGGGAGCTATCAGAGGGCACAACTGAAAAAAAAAAAAAAAGGAACCTCCTTTTCATGCAGTACCAAATTGTAGGCTAAAACCACTGGTAACAGAAGGTGGGGCTGGCAAAGGTACACATGTTAAGAAACTAGAGAAAGTGCCAGAAGAATTAACACATCAAATACAGAGCAACTCCAAGTACAGACTCTGTACAGAGTGAAACTGAAAGGGTTTCAAAAATTACAGCTTCAAAAGGGTTGCTCCAAGTTTTTGTAATTCTTGTAACCTCTTGTTCAGCACCCTCATGGGGCACTACCAGGGCCTGAGTTAGTCTGTCTCTTTATTTCAGTGCCTTCCTCTCTCTGTGTGGAGAGACAGTGGGTGATTCACCACATCTCAGAAGCAGTCCTGCAAGGCTAGTCCTGTTTCCTGGTGTCACCTTTCATCTGCTAGCTCTAACTTTCTCTAATCCATGTGCTGGTGTTACTGAACTCTTTCCTATTGGCCCAAGTTGAACCTAGACACAAAACCTGAGTTTCTGGAGTTGGGTGTGTTGAACCTATGGAGTCAGATACTTGTCTGGATGAATCCTTGATCTGAACCAGTAAAGTGACTCTTAGATGCAACCTGGCACACAAACTACATACTCTGAACAGTGGGGTTGGAAGAGAAGTGGCAAAAAAAAATCTTAAAAAATTACTTACTAGACATACTTTCTTTCAGAATATATAAATAGACAGGGAGAAAACGCAGAGAACGGAAAAAAACATAGTTAAGTACATTTCTTTTCACATTTCAGACAATATCTGTCACTTTGGGTAAATAAAAAGTCTGTGCTTTTTTAAATTTCCTAATTTTTCTGTAGCTGCCAAGCTGGCTATTTTCTATGCCTCACCCCAACATCAACACAGGAAATTGGTTTTGACAAACTCATGGGATTCAGAAAAAGAATGTTTCACTGGTGCTAATGGTTGAAAAATTATGCAGCAGCTCCCTGCTTTACTGTGACAGTCCACAGTCTGGATACCTTCTTCCCACATCTAACCTGCCTAATTAAAAAGAAAAACATTTCTGTTGAAGGGTATTTTCAACAATTTGCAGATACTTCCAGTTATTCTACAAGTCTGTTCAGAGAAAGAAGCACCATTTTGTCTGCCCAATGTGACAGCCATCCACAAGAAGGACCAGAAGGAGGATGGGAACAGGCCTGTCAGTCTGACCTCGGTGCCCAGGAAGGTTATGGAACAGATCATCTTGAGTGCAATCACAAGGCACACACAGGACTACCAAGGGATCAGACCCAGACTGGGTTTAGGACTGGACACGACCCTCAGTGCCATGGTCTAGCTGACAAGGTGGTGATCAAAGATTGGATGCTATGATCTTAGAAGTCTCTTCCAACTTAAATGATTCTGTTATGCTGCAATTTTATTTATTTATTTCCTGTAGTTGTACTGCTTGCAGTTAGCACGGGTCTACTCTCCCTTGCTTTTATCCTGACATAAAACTGCCCTTTTTGCATTTCTTTATTCCTTTCAAGATACCACATCCACTCAGCAGGGTTCCCTCACCAAAATGCTCATTTCAGGAGAACAGAAATATGGACTCCTGACTCTTCACTTACTGTATGGGTGACATGAGCTGGGATCCCTCAAGAAACTATAGCAACAACTGGTTGAGGGGAAGGAGTTTGCAGCCTGGAGACTGCAAAACACACTGCTGCTGTTAGTGCTGCAGTAGCCATGCTGACCTCCCTCTTCTGCTCGCCCTGGAAGCTGGGTTGGAGCTGGAGATGCAGAGCACTGTGCTCCCCAGGACCAGCAGTGACACCAGGTGAGCCCACAGGGACCAGGAGAGGTGCAGAGGTGCCCTGGCCAGCTTCCTATCAGCTGTGAAAAACTGCCTGTGGAAACATGGCTAGTGCTTTTACCATTTCAACAGCAGGATGGTCTGGCTCTGGGGACTCTTTGTTTGGAGATGTCCCTCAGAACTGAGGTTTGGCTCCTCTCAGAACCAAGGAGTCCTATGAGCACTGCCAGGGAGTGAAGCAGGACCACGTGGAAGACAAGAGCCCTGTAGGGTGATGGCTCATCTCCCTGCTCTCAGAGCCCAGAAGGATTTGGGTGGGAGGGACGAGTCTGGGACTCACTACTTGGACCCTGCTACACCTCTGTGAAAGGGTGGCTGTGATGTGCAGAGGGCAAAACATGGGCTATGAGCAATGCTGCATGGGAAACACCACGAGAGAAATCCCAGCTCAACAGGAAGGGAGGAGAGGTGCTGACCACCTGAGCAGGGAAAAAAGAGTAAGCCATTAAATCAGTCTGCTTAAAAACTGCAACATGGGCTTATTCACCTCAAAGCAACTAAGTGATACACAGGATTTACTGTTTAAAAAAGAATTTCACAGCCTTTTTGTTGGCTTGCAGACTTACATCCCTGTGAAACTCTATCACCTCTTCCCTTTTTCCTCTCAGCTGTTTCTCCTCTTATTTTTCCCATGTGCTTTCATGAAAAAAGTAGAGAAGAAAATTAAAGAAAAAAGAAAATAAATAGGAAAATAGGAAACATTAAATCTGGGAGACCAGTGGGAGGGAAAGTGTTTTTTTTGTTGCTCATTCACAAACATTCAGCTGAGTGGGGAAAAAAAAATCCCACTGAAATCTGGGAATATTTCACATATAAATTTACAGCTGCTGACAAGACAACACTACATATTTCATTTACACATTGATAAGGAGAAAGTTGGAATGACAAATCAGCTGCAAAAAGAGAAATTGTTTAAAGTATTTATTCTGGAAAAAGTGAATAAACAAGGGAATGGTATACATATGTACTGGTAGTTTCAAGAAAATAGTTTGGGATTTTATTACTAGAAATTATATGTATAGAGAACCAGTGAATTATAAATGTCTCGATTTTTGTTTGGTTTTTGCTTGCATTATCCTTTCTCTGGCAACGGCAGCACACAGGGAAGGAGCATTTGATGCAAAGTGAACGACTGACAAAATGGGCTTTTTCTTTCACTTGTCCCCTCCCACTGTCACAGTGTCTAGACAATCCAAGTAAAAAAGACTGCTTGATTGCAGCCTCTTGTAAAATGTGACAGAGGGTGTTACATGCACACATCTTTTCAAGCCAAGTCCCTGAAAGTTGTTGGTTCTTGGCTCAAAGAAGCAGCATCGTGGGGAGTTGGCTAAATGTGAGACAATACATGTATGCATGTACATGCCTGAAGTGATTCCAGCTTACTCAGGGGTTTCATAGACAGTAAATATCACCTCCATTCAGAATTGGCCTTTGTGTCAATGAATGGAATCCAAAAACTAATCTCCTTCTGTATCACAGAGCAGGATTTTAATATCCAAAAGTTTCATCTCCCTGCATGTCAGCATTTGGAGCTGTGGAAAGCTGGAATTATTCAGCCAGCTCTGAGATCACCAAACAAAATCTGGAATTGTTTTACACTAAACTCTCTAGAGATGAGCACACAACATTGCTCATCCAACATGCTGTGCATCTTACAGTAAGGGAACAAGTTTTTAATCCATTTCCACTAGGAAAGGCAGCATTTATCAGATGTGTGAGTTATGGGTCACACAGCATTATCATAGTCTGCCACTGGTAATGTTAGAAGGTATGTAACTGGCCTAATTAAAATGAATTTTTCTAATGCAAGCAAGTTGAATTTGTTTATTTTGAAGTTGTGTTTTTGTGGGCAATGTAAAACGTGCTTTCATGAAAACATAAAACCATGAAATATTTTCATGGGTTTTGAGACTTCTTTAGAGACAAATGAAAGTAAACATTACGTTATTTGTCTCCTTTCTTGTCCTCATTACATTTCTTGGACTCCAACATTTACATTCCAAGCAATCTAACACTTGTATAACCAGAAAAGTAGTTTCCACCCACATTGTGGAAACATTAGTTGACAAAGATATAAAATTCATTATATCATTATTAATCATTTATATAGTCATAGTACCTTAATCACTTTCAAGTAGGATACAGATGAAGGCTAAGGAAATGTATTAACATTATTATTATTATTACTGTAAATCATCCTACTTCGGTTTTTCTTTTTGTTCTTGAT
The DNA here is from genome assembly GCF_001522545.3 of Parus major. Lineage (NCBI taxonomy): Eukaryota > Metazoa > Chordata > Aves > Passeriformes > Paridae > Parus > Parus major. The sequence continues at coordinate 67,394,456 of NC_031770.1, read as the reverse complement.
ACAAAATGGAAGCCAAAACTGAAACACCCAACAGACATCCACTCCATTAACAAAAATAAAAGCCATCCTCTGCTAGCTAATCAAAGCCTAGGAAAAGTCCAAGAGTAGCAGGAAAATTCCTTTTTTTATACTTCTATTTTAAAAGTAAAAGCTCCAGCATGTGATATCTGAAAAGCAAAAAGTACTGATTAACCTTTGCTTCTGCAGTAGTAAGCATATGGATGGGGGGAAGAATGGTGTAAATTCACTCCTTCCAAGCATCAGAAGTTTTCTCATAAGCTTTTGCAACTCACAGCTGAAAGTCTGAATTACGGTACATCTTCAGGACCTTCTTTTTTTAGAGCTGTAAGAGAAAATAGGTTCTAAGGGTGTTTGAGAGAGAGGTACTGGGAGATGCAGGGATAAACCTGTCTACTCTGCACCCTTCAATCCGTGCTGTGGTCTCTGTCCTCCAACCACACACACACAAAAGGGAAGTGGCACAGGAAAGGGCTCCAGGCTGCTGAAGAGATGGAGTGCAGGTTCAGACCCCAATCCTCCTCCTGGATTTTTCTGGAATAAAATCTGATGGCATATTTTTAAGGTAACTTCTCTCAGTAAAAAACATGAAAAGGCTGGATAACTGGCAACTGCCTTTTTCTGATCAAGTCTTACAAATCTTGTCTGGAAAGCATCAGCAGGGAAGCTGAGTTAAGAAATAGTTATGTTAAAAGGAAATCAGAAGCCCAAAACCCTTTGGCTTTTATTCAGTCTCTGTGGTGAACAGGCATGAATCAAACTAACGGTTGCATCCAGCATGGCTGTGAAAAATGAAATCTCTAAGGGCCATCTTCTTGGTGCTTTATGTTTTGCTGAAAGCTCCACAGAACTATCAGTCTGTGACATCAAATAAACCAAATTTTATGAGCTACCGTAGGATTTAATATTCAAAATGCCACATTCTGAGTTACCGTGAAGATTCAAGGAGGACAGAAAAGGCTTTCTAAGAATAAGAACTCCAAGAATTTTTAAAAGAGACTTCAAAAATGACTGTGAAATGCCTCCCACAGGCTGTATAGCAGGAATAATCAACACAGAAATCTACCCCAAAGTTGAAATGTCTTACTTTCCATGCCCTACTAGCAGCTCCCAAGAGAGAAACTGATGGATTACATATTTTGAAACGCAACTCAGAGACACATTAAACTCCCCAGTGTTCAGAAAAGTCTCACTCGCCCACTTTGACCATTATAAAGTTGCTAGGAAGGCATTCCAAGTTGGGCAACAAATAGGTGCTTTAAACCAGTCTTATCTAGGTCAGTAATTCTCATGCTGTCTGCTTGCTGACCTCTCTTTGACTCACATCTATGCTGATGGGAGCATTTTAGATCTCCAGAATTAATACTGTGTCAGTTTCAAGCCAACTCAAACGAAACAGATGGAATAAAGCAGCACCATTTATTGCATTATTTTTCTTTTTATCTATTAACTCTGGGACACTTTAGAGGACTGCCTACATTCCATCTTAGCCACTGATTCCACAATTTTTAGGTCAGAGAGATACAACAAATACTTTAAAATTCAAACTCCTGGGTGTTATTCATTATTTCCTAAGCTTGTGGGTTGCAGGCTATTTTATATACATATAATTTTTATCATAAGGTCCGATCTAGAAAGAATATAATTTTACTGCATTGTGATAGACCTGGTTCAGCCTTGAACAAAGCTGGAGGGTTGTGTAGAATCCTTGCATATCTACATGTGCACCACACTTGTCATGCTGCACTAAAATTGTACATCAGAGACGACACAGTACTACCACTGGATGTCCTCTGACTGTTAAAGATATGCATAAAATCTCATGTACATAAAGTCATATTCCTGAACAAATTGCCGGAAACACCAGGGCAAAACTTCAAGTAAGCTTCAAACCAACACTCATAAAATTCCTGGGCTGCATAATTTGATTTTTAAGGGAGATCTTTAATGCTTCACTCCCAGATTCTGCTTTAGTGGGCTGAGCAGAAAAAGCCCCAGCAGTTCAATTGTTCATCTGCAGCAGTCAAAAGTCAGGCTGCTGCCCAGTGTCCATGGACATCCATGGCTGGAAGAGCAGTCTTAGCTGAGTTCAAAGCAAATGCCTTTTACAGTGCTGGAGTGCTCTTACTATTGTTTCTTGTCAGCTTACAGCTGTTGCCTTGGAAGTCCTCTACAATGGTGGCAGAAGGGGCTCAGGAAAGGGAGCAGATCCAGCTGCTGTGAGAAGAACAGCCCCTGGAAGGGGCTTTGAAGTGCCATATTCTGCCCTGCTGTTCCTCCCTGTTACTGAGTGACTGGGGACACAGTCCTGGAAACAACAGCTTCCTGACACTACAGGCAAGGTTTCACATGTGCCCGCAAAGCGTGGCCCTGTGCTTGCCGTCCCTCTTTTCCCCTTTGGGACCAGAACTAAAAGACATTATGAAAGTTATGTAAAATGAAAGTTTGGACTTCACCTTGCTCATTTAATTTCAGCCAGCCTTGGGGGTGAGGACCAGGGAAGAGGAGGTGCATATTGAAGGGTTTCACTGAACTACAACCAGAGCTTTGGCTTCTGCCAGAGGCTGTGAGCACAACTGGGGCAGGGTGAGTGGCCATTCGGGGCCAGGAAGGGAAGAGCGATGAATGTCTTGGTCCCTCTCTGGCAAGAGATTTACTACAACCCAGACAATCTGTTTACTACCCATATAGCTACACAATCTATTCATTACAAATTAGAGAGGAAAAAGGAGATCAGTGCTCAGGCTGGGCAGGAGGAACAATAACCACGTTCTTTGAGGGGCAGTGGTGGTGGTGGGAGTGGCTGGTAGCTGTCTGGTGGGGACATCACCTGGCAAGGCCACAGGAAGCTGCATTACCACAATGTTGTCTGAGCAGCTGTAATCAAAACCTCCCCAGTGCAAGAAGAGAAGATAAACCCTCCAAACTGCCCGTGAAAGGACACATCTCCACCCTTTTAGTTTTGTGCAGCTTCTTTGCCAGCCAAGTCTGTGAATGTCGGGGCCTCATCTTTTTCAAAAATACAGTGAATTCTCTTCCACTCCCTGTGATACATCCCTTTCAGCAAAACCAAACCAGAACAAAACACAAGAAGCAATTAAAGGCTCATGCTGCCATCTCTTAAAGTTACAGCAACTGAGTTATACCTCACACTGTCTCAGGGCTTTCATTACTTTGAAAAAAAGATGCCCTAGAAAAATGCAGTAGTTCTGAGAAACAGTTGTTCTGTGGCATTTTTTCGTTTCCCACCAACCTCCAAATTTCACTTGTAATCTAAAAGAAAGAGTCTTATGTGTAACTAACTTCAGAAGAAAGGCCTGCAGGTTTTACACTCAGGAACTGAAGAGCAAGTCAGACTCAAAACTGCACATAGGAAATTTTTTTATGCTTAAAACGTGTTAAAAGAATCTTTGAAATGAAGAACTAATGGCAGCAGCTACACGCAGTAAACACACTGCTTACTCTATAGTTAACCCCCACAAAGGATAGATCTATCCCTGCTTCTGAGAGAACACCATGTAAATTCAACAGTGCGATTTCAAGCTGCATTCCTCCTTCATCAGACTGCTCTATTCATGAGCACAGAGAAACGGGTGGATGGTTTGCATAAGCACTTTGAGCTAATGCACCTAAATTTTAAAGTGCCTTTTAAGTGTGTAAATTAGAAAACCTATAGCAAGAGAACAACTGCTGCAAATGCGGAATAATTTCGTCTTGGAAAGAGAAGAAGTAAAACAGTCTCTCCACTGATTTCCTCTTTCTTTTCTCCCATTAGGAGAACAGAAAGATGATTGCAGATTGATTCACACTGTTCTGATTTTTTTCTTTCAATTCTTATTTTTAGATTCTACCCAGGATTAATGGGTGTTCATCTGACCCGCAGTATGGGAGCGGCACAGAGCAGAGTGCCAAATGTGAATCAGGATGGGCAGGGAAGGAAGAGGGGAAAGGGGAAGGACACAGTAAAGAAGTTCTGCCTGTTTGCCACTGTGGACTATGGAAGAGGCATAAAAAATGATTTTCTCTCAAAAAAACCCCTCACTGCTCCTCCCCATCCCCCTTTGCCCGTGCAGGAATAAAACTAACCCCTTCTCTGCCTTGTCTGATTTCTGTTTTGTGACTGCAGAACCTGGAGGATGTGACAGCAAGAAAAAGGGAGCAAGCTGAGTCTCAAATCAGGAGACTTTGAAACCCTTCTGGACACCATTCCATCCAGAAGGGTTCTCATTTCTTCTAGGTTGCTACTGCTAATATTTTAGTAGTTATTTAAATCCCTTATTTGTCCAGTTACACTGGGGGGAAAAAAAATACTCTTCTTCCTAAACACAAGAAAATATTTGCCTGTGGCCAGCCCACAAAGAAACCCCCAGCTTTCTCACCATCACTGCAGCTGGCTTCAATCCACACCAGCAGAGATGCTGACAGGCAGGGTCCCCAAACTGGGAAGCAACCACATTGTGATAAAGGCAGTGAGTGCTGAAGGTACTGACTACACCAGTAATGGGGACACACAGAAACTGCCTGTGCTCACACACCCACAGAAAAGTTCTCTAGTGAGACCTGTTCTCTCAAACCCAGCTGCTGCCACTGTGGTTTCAGTGTGTGACAGCAGCTTACTGCCAGATGACACCTTAGGTAAGGTTACTGTGTCTGGACAGGGTTCAGTTTTTCCACAGCATCCCAAACCCTGCTGTGTGTGCTTTAGCTTTGTGACCAAAACAATGTTGATAATTCACCCATGCTTAAGTTATTACTGAGAAGTGCTCACAAAGCACCAAGACCTTCATTTCTCACTCTGCCACTGTAGCTAGGAGGTTTGAGAAGGGACAGAGCTAGGAAAGCTGAACCCAACTGACCAAAAGTATATTCTGCAGCCTCAGTGCATGAGGAAGAGTCCACAGAGGCGTCTCTGTTTCTGTGTATTTAAAACAAAAAGGCAAAACTGGATGGTAATCTGGAGCAGAAAGGGAGGGTTTCACTGAAAATAACTGTTCTGTGATACACCTCGTGAAATACACAGCTCTTGAGAATTCAGGAGATCTGGAGCTCTTGTCTGGAGTTCCTCCCTGTTTCCTAGCACAAAGAGACAAAAAACTGAAGGCCACTGAAGTTAACAACTGTGCTGTCCCGACAGCACAGAGGACAGGTGTCAGATCTGTGGATTGTGTTGTAAAGGGAAAAGGACCTCTTGATAGGGAACAAATTGACACTCTAAACCTGGCTGGCTGTGAGAGTCAGATAAAATAAGCAACCACAAGCACATTCAGCACAAACCATGATATTGAGGAGAACATCAACCAAAGCAAAGGCTGTGAGAAGATGACCCTTTTCAGTTGCTTATATGCTAATTACAGGATTCTGGGAAAAAAAATGGATAAACCCTCTGCCTATAAAGTAGCAATGCAAAATAGTACTCTTGAAAAATAACAGCTATATTTAGACTATTATATTATTAACAGAAACAGCTGTAGTCAGTTAAAAAAATCCAAATGGAAGAGGGTGGTGCCAGGCTGTATGTGTCACAAATGACATCTGAGTGACCGACAACTTGGAAATAAATAATCTTGGAGAGTTACGGGAATGATGAGCTTCTTCAACACAAGAAGTACAAAATCCCCTCTTGTGTTACTCTGGAGACCTTATGTCACTAGCACTAACACAAGCCTGTACTTCCCAAAGGGCTATAAATGACAAATTACTAACCCCTAAATTGAAAGAAGGATGGGCCTTCCTAACCCTGTGAAATCAAGCTCCTGCCAATTAGCTACATGAGTCATCTACACCATTGGCCTTGCAGCACCAAAGGGGAAAGGAGCAGTCCACAGCACGATCACCACAAGGTGAAGAGCTCAACTCCACCACACACAAGCCAAGCCCCAAGGTGGTCACACAGGCACCCACCCCGCATGCAGCAGGACCCACTCGCTTCCTGCCCCAGCTGCAATGGGCAGGAGCTGCGGTGCTGGCACAAGCACAACTCACCGCTGGTGGTGTGCTGTAGCTACACCTGGACTGCCTGTGAGTCACCCGTGGTTTAGCACAGGAGCCACAGCATCCCTGCTCAAGACTTTGTCTCAGTAGAGAGGAAACGATCACAAAGCAGAAGGTTACTGGTTGTTTAGACTGAAAAGGACCAACACTTCCTGTGCAAATGGCTAACATTGTCTGCAATCAAATCCAGACCAGAATTTCATGCAATGTGTGAGCGTATGCTCTTTATAGATACATAAATTAAAATGGTAGTGCATGCTTTCTGAGAAGCAGTTTCACAGAACTAGAGCAAATGGGAGTCAAATCAGGCTGAAGGCAGAACATACCAAAAGTTGCTGACATCTGCAAACAGTTTAAGACATTTCCTAAATGCCTACAGTGTTACAACCATGGAAATGGGCTAGATAAAAATAACACTCAACGAAAAAAACCCAACAGCTGGGTTTACCAGAGAAGTGAAAAAACATATAAAATGCTATATAGAAAACTGGTACATGAAAGGGGAAAGAGGAAGAGATAACAAGAAGCAAAAAAAACCTAAAATAAAGATTATATAGAGGAATCAAGAAGATACTAGAAAAAAATAAAGACACATAAAATGGGAAATACATTTTTACCTTTTCTAAGCAGTTTATGAAAAATGAATCCTGAACAATTAAAATTGCAGAATCGTTCAAAACAATATGACAGCAGAAGTTGTTATTCAGCAAATGTTTCCGGTTAGCACACAGGTAAAAGGCTGGATGATCTGTTTATGATGATGATAATGAAATAGCTTCCCACCACAGCAGCCCCTGGAGAGGGGATGTTAAGCAGCAGATAAACGATTATGGGTGATTCAGATTAGTTGCTAGAAATAAACTTGTCTCAGAAGGCTTACAGATGTAGGCTTGGAGCTGCTACTGCATCTAAAGCAGCCCTTGGCCCCTGGGGAAGGACCAAGGACAAGAAGAAAGCTCATACTGGGCTACTGTTTGAGAAGTAAAGTAATTACAGGCCAGTTGGATGGGTTTCCAGTATTTTGCAGAGGATAGAACAACATCAGCCTCAATTAATAACTTTTTTCAAAGCTCTGTAATTAAAGTCAATTAACTTGGCTTTAAGGAAAATAGATCCTGTCAAACTAATTTGATGTAATTTCTTGCAAAAATTACAAGTTCACTTGAAGGCAGCATTGTTAACTGTATTACAAATCTGCCATTTGAATTGTTCTGTAAAGTATCTTTATGAATGCTTTGAAACCTACATGGAGTGTCTCCATCTGTACATGGAGAGCAGGACTCCATTGCTGGGGAGCACCATACAAGATCAGGCTAAAACCTTAAACCTATTTTATACTGAAGTCACTTTTGAGTCCACAATCATATTACAAGTATTAAAAAACTGATAATTAAGGAAACCAAAGAGTAACTGTAAATGGGAAACTATTTATTAGCAAACAAATGGGTTCCTGTTGGGTTTCCCAGGTATTGGTGATCATTCCTTTACTATTTAATAGCCTTATCAGTGATCTGGACTAAAGTTAAGTCGTTGTCAGTTAACATTGTTAAGTCATTAAGACAGGAGACTGGGAATGGCAGAAAACAAACCACAAAAGAACAAGCCTGACATAGAGCAGCTGGGGTCTGTAGAAAGATGGGAGAAACCAGTCTAAGCGTTGATATGGCCAAGCACAAAATTCACCTTATTAGAATGAAGAAGACAGGCCATACTTACAGGATGAGAGGGAGAGAGAGGACTCTATCCTCCAAAGCAGAGACTGAATTTGAGACCCAAGGTCCTGGGAAGCAATCAGCTCGACATGAATTCCTCACGCAAGGCTGTGGCCAAAAGGGCTAATGCGAGCCTCAGCTGTACAAACAAATGAAAATCAAAAGATGAGTAGGTAGGTTACGGTGATGCTGTATTTGGTTCTCATTCCTCTGCTCCATGAATAATGTATCAGGTTCTGCTGCTCCATTTTACAAAAAAATTGCTGGAAAAACTGGAAGAGCGTTCAGGGAAGAGAAATTAAATAACTGAAAACACTGGGCCACAGAAGGCTTTGTTATAAACAAAACTCTTAGAGGGAATTTGTTATTTTGTTCATAGTATAGCAGTATTCTTACACTGAATAAATTTGATAACAGCAGGCTCTGATCTAGCAAAGTTCGAAACCACATCAGGACTGAAAATTATTCCAATCCAGACTGTGGACAGGCAAGTTTGTTCTGCTTGTTCAGCAATGTGTTATAGGCAATTAACCAGTAATTAACCCTTTGCATCAGGCTATGAGGTCCTGCCCACCTCTGCAAAGTTGTGAAAGTAACCATGCTTGATTCAGAAAGGATGCATGCCCACATGGCATGGGTTAATTGTTACACAGCAGGAGCTCCTGCAGGCGAGCTGAGTGGTCACTGCATCACACTGTGCTTTCTGTCGCCACCAAGAAACTCTCCTTCTCCTTGCAGCTATCAATCCTTGCAGCCTTCCTGCTCACAGCTTACAAAATATCTCTGGGGAAACCCCAGGCTTTTGGGGATGAGGTGCCATCTAAGTACGGATGACACCCGACTGTCCATCATCTGCAGGATCTGCAGGCAGCCCCTCTCAATTCCCAGCACCTGGCTGCACACAAAACCTCACTGTACAAAGCTCCTCACACTGATGTGCCAAGGAAACCACTTCTAGGAAACTGAGAGATGTTGTTACAGCTCTGCCACTGAGAAAGCACCAGTGGCTCCTTGTTTCAGCAATTCACTTTGTCTGCTGTCCCACCTTGTCCCAGGGATCTGGCTGGGATCTCATCCCAGCACCCCTCGGTCACAGAAGGTGACCTCAGAGAATTATGCTGTGGAAAAGAATCCTCCATACCTCACAGATATTTCCTCTCCCAAATTCACCCTTTTAGGATGAGCCGGTGGACTGGCTACCTTCTTCAAGAAAACAAGCTAGATCCTTTAAGCAGAATGAATGGATATGAGCACTACTCCTGCAGGAATCTCCCAGGTCACTCAGAACATCTCCTTCCCTTTCTGCCTGCTGAGGGAACTGGGTGCTGCCAAGAAAACTTTTGGCTATCTGTCCCAAGGCTGGGGTTGGGCATTTGGGCTCCTGAGGACCATATATTCAGCTGTGGGGCACTGGTGACCACATTAGCTTCATCTCACAGCCTCCCAATATTTAAATTTGGTGTTTTTTAAGGAGGCAGCACAAGCTTTTGTGTGTGCTGTCTGTCTTAACCTGGGCCTTTGGCCAGAAAGTGTTAATCCTGTCAATGTGCAGGAGTGGGAAGGCTGGAAGTGTTTGATTTCTGCCAGTTGCTGGCATCATGTCATTTTAAGCTTCTGGAATGAACCCATTTATGACTGAATGCTGCAGTGTAAATTCTGCAAATAAAACAGAAAAAATAGTCTCAATTACTTGAGCTCAGGACTAGTTCACATATGCCACTCCAGATATTTAGAAGGCGTTATTTCATACAAACATCTAATTAAATTTAATTATGGTTCTACAGTTATTTTTATGTTCAACAGGTGGAAAAAAATACGTTTTTCAAACTTTTGGTTTATGCTCAGTAAGTGATGCCTGCTGAAACACAGCACGCACAGCATAGTAAAACCTTGGTCGTATGTTACAAACATAAAAGAAACATCCTGTCCTCAGAAAACATGGAGTACAAGGCTGCTGCAGAATGAATCACAGCAAGAAAGTTTGTAAAAACTTTAGGGAGGAAAAAGGCCTGTCCAAGTGTGGTGTGTATGCACATGTATGTGTACATGCATTCACACACCCCCCACCACTTCAGCTTTGCTCTACCTGGTGATCCTATCAACAGTTCTCAAAACTGTGTTTGGCAACTCTTTAGTCACTAATAGTGCAGAAGTTTAGGGAAATCTGATTGGGGACAAGGTTTCAGAGCTACTAATAAAAGAGGAATCAGAGCCTGCAAAAGTTCAGTTTGAATTGTGCATTTTTGCATCTTTGTACTTTCTGTCCTCCTGGATGTGTTTTTCCCCCCTCTCCCTCTGGCACAACTTCAGCTACAGCATGAGGATGTTCTGTTAAGCATACATGCAAATGTGTTTTTAAACCTTGTAAAGGCTTATGTCAAAAGATGTACCAAGGATCTGTACCATAGGCCCGACTCCAGAAATAGAATTTTGCAGACGAAGTAACTGTGATAATCTTCCTAATTAGAAATGATAAAAACTACATAGAAGCAAAGAGCTTTAATACATGGATTTAAAAAAAAAATATCTTTTTTTGAAATATTGCAAAATAAATCAGATGCAAGGCTATTCCTTTTATTCTAGACACACAGACACAGAATTAAATGGGAGAATGTGAAGCTAACCATCCCATCTGCCTTTGTAATTCACCCAGACTAGACACAGAAATGCTATGGAATTTAATGCAATGAACCCCAGAAGTGTCACTTTCACAAATCTCAAGAGGCACCATTGACCTGAGGCTGGCTGCAGTTTCTGCCCCAATTCCAGTTTAATGTATTCCAGTCTGACCCTCAAGCGACAGAGCTGCTGGAGAACACGCTAAGAAACAAATGCAGGCAATTGCTTTGACATAATTCTTTTGGACGCAGGCAGATCGAATGTGCTGATGTCAACAGAGACCAGAAGAGAGTTTTATCCAATCTCCTTTCCTCACTGAAGAAAACAATGAGAGGAAACAAAGCACAGCCCAAACACAGGCCCACCTCCCAGCAGCAATACTGATACATGCTGTCTAAGAAAGGGAGAACCAAGACAAATGTTCCTAAAGTAGCATTTGTGTGTATACACAGCGTTTCATCTATAGCTTAAATTTATACAACTTGTGTATATAATTGGCTCTCTGCACATAACATGCACAAAACATCTGTCCTATAGTAGACAGTAATTTAAAACCCCAAGAACAGCCTAATGCAGTCCTTTATGGCCACAGTACATTCAAAAGCGTTCATAGCATAGTTCCTTCAACTTAATCTAAACCACTCTTCTTCCCTTTCTCACATGCTTCTAAAATTTAGGGGGCTGCGTGGACCTGCTTTCAATATAATTGTCAGGACTATACCTTCCTGCCTTGCTACTCACAGTTTGAAGTCAGAGAACATTGAGGCAACACTAACATTTTTCTGCACAGGGATAGCAAGAAGAGAAGCTGGGAGTATTTTCTTCCATGGGAAAGATGAAAGCTAGGAAACTAGATCAATGATGCCACAATGTCTATCCTGAGAATAAAAGACTAAGCTAAAGGTTTTCCTCTCCACCTGGTGATGTTGCTCCTGAAATGACTTCTGCAAAAAAGAGGAAGACCCACACATCAATGATACAGTTTTTCAGAACTCACCAGGGAAAATACCAGGGTTGAATGTGGCTGGTCCCTCAACTTTATATAATAAAAACCAAACAAAAAAGCAGATGCCAAGCTCATTTCCTCCTCTTTCTTTTGCTTCCTCTCCTAAGAAAGGCTTCCAGCTCTGCTATTTACAGTCTTTCTTTTCTCCCAGTCCTCCACCTCCTCCCCCATCAGTCCATACAGAAAGATTGTCTGCACTGGTATAACACAAAAACCAGATGAGATACTTAAAGCTTCCCCTTTCTGTGTGCCTGGAGTGTTTCCAGGAAGAGAAAGTCTTGTGAGGATTCTCACTTTGCTCTTCTTCAGCTACTTGTGTGGGTCACTCTACCACAATAAAAGCCTGCATCTGTTATCTGACCACGATCAAGAGACAAAGATTACCATTTTTAATGTCCGTAGGAAGTGCGGTCTGAGTGATCATGTCTAACAGACACTGAAGCTACTTGATGTGGAACATTAAACTACCCCTACACAAAGTAGAAGCAGGCTTTTGTCCTTTGTCTACCACTCTTTATGTGACCTGCCCCCAGAATGCGGCCACAAGTTGTGGTCCACAGTTTGGCTGAGCATCAAAAGCCGCAGAATCTTTAACTCTATGTTGGGACCTGCATAAGCATCACAAGGTTCAGGCAAAAAGGATTTTAAGGCCACAAATCATCAGGAATGATAAACAATTTAGTAATAAAATCATAGGGTGGCTTGGATTGGAAGGGACCTTAAAGACCATCGTGTTCCAACTTCTTGTCATGGGCAGAGACACCTTTCACTAGACCAGGTTACTCAAAACCCCACCCATCCTCACCTTGAACACTTGCAGGGATGGGACATCCACAACTTCTCCAGGCAACATGTTCCAGTAACTCACCATACTCACAGTAAAGAATTTCTTCCTCGTATCCCATCCACACCTACCTTGTTCAAGATCTTTATCAATGGCATAGGCAGTGAGATGGAGCGCACCCTCAGCAAGCTTGTGGATGACACTGATCTGAGTGGTGCCATTGACATGTTGGAGGGAAGGGATGTAATCCAGAGAGACCTGGACAGGCATGACAAGTGGGACTGTGCAAACCCTGTGAAATTCAGCTGGGCCAAGCGCAAGGTTCTGCACCTGGGTCAGGGCAACCACCAGCATCTGTACAGCCTTGGGGATGAAGGAACTGAAATAAGCCCTGTGGAGAAGTACTTGGGGGTACAGGTGGATGAAAAATTTGGTATGAGCTGGCAACGTGTGACTCCAGCCCAGAAAGCCAGCTGAATCCTGGGCTGCATCGAAAGCAGCATGGCCAGAATGTCAAAGGAGGTGATTCTGTCCCTTTACTCTGCTCTTGTGAGATCCCACCAGGAGTTCTGCATCCAGCTCTGGGATCTCCAGCACCAGACCTTGGACTTGTTGGAACAGTCCAAAGGAGGGCCATGAAGATGACCAGAGGGATGAACACCTCTCCTATGGAGACAAGCTGAGAGAGTTGGGGTTGTTTAGCATGGAGAAGACTCCAGGAAGACCTTCAAACGGTCTTAAAGGAGGCTTATAAGAAACATGAAGAGAAACTCTTCACCGGGACCTGTAGTGACTTTTTTTAGAAATTCAGTTTTCAACTGAAAAAGGGTAGATTTAAACTGGATATGGGAAGAAATGTTTTACAGTGAGGGTGGTGAGACATTCGAACAGACTGCCTAGAGAAGTTGCAGGTGTCCCATTGCTGGAAATGTTTAATTTCAGGTTAGAGGGGGCTTTGAGTAACCTGGTCTAATGGCAAGTGTCCCTGTCCAGGGCAAGAGTGTTGGAGCAGATGAACTTTGAAAGTTCTTCCAGTGCAAACAATTCTGTGATTAGTGATTCTGTCATTGAATTGGATTCTCACCTCTGTGATACCTAACACAAAACACAGCTGGTGCAGTTGATGCAGTTGGGACTTAATGGTGGAGAACATGTGGAATATGGGTACAAACCCATACCACTGTACACAGAGATAAAGAAAGCATGTACACTCCAGGATAAAGGCACAGGAAGAAGAGGGGATTAAGATACCCACATGGTTCTGTCTAAATGCACAGATGGTAGAAAACAGAAAGCAAGAACCAAATGCTCTCATACCTTTACACTGCCATTTGTAATGAAGAGTCAGTCTGTCATTTCTTCCACGTTGCAAAGCCATGGTTGTTAGGACAATCACAGCAGCAGTTATGTAGCTCACACTCACTGTCTTTTCAGAGCATGAGAGATGCCATCATCTGCAGTCTTCTAATACTTCCCTCTAAACATGCTCCTCTGACTCCAGTTTGCAGCAACAGCAGATTATTTGTTGTTTGGCTACTGCAGGCTGTTACAATATTTTTACAACAGGAAATGTGTGTTCCATACGTAAGAAGACAACACTTACAAGAAATAATGCAGGAAAGTGATCTAATTTCTCTTCTGTTTCCTTCCTTCTGCAATGTGATGCATTGAGATGTTTGTTCCAATACAAAGATCCCAGTTCAAGGCCAAGATTTTATTTACTCTGATCCTACAAAACAACTGCAACTCAAACACCTCAAGCTGTTGTGCTCCATTCATGTTCATCTAAGTGATTTAGGTAAGTGGACTTGAAATTTCACTTTTCAAGGTTACTGAGCTTATCTTATCCGTGGCCAGAAATTTCTATGTCAGTGCTATAGATTTAAAATTCCTGTGAATATAGAACACTTTCTAAAGCTGCAAACAGCAGATCAAGCAAGAAATGTCGATTTTGAAGTGAACCTCAGTATTGCAGACTGTAAGAAAATGTCCATTGTGCTGCATTTAGGAAAAAGAACACATCTTCACTAAGCATTGCACCCACCCATGGCTGTTACTCAGCTACCACTGCTGAACAAAGAAATCTGAGTAACTGCTACACTTCACTTTTCTGCTTTTGGAAAACCAGTTTTTAATTTAAGAAGTCAGAGGTAGCCTTTTAAGAGAAAACTTGAAAGCATTCTCCTATTTATTACTGGGACTGACAATACATGTATATAATAAATTATAAAGTGCCACATGCCTCCTGTCTGCAAGCTAAAAGCTGGCAAGAGACTCTATACTGCTACAGGGCCAAATCTGCATCAGGCAAGTTGTTGAATTTAGGATATTATGAACAGCAGCAGATTCACAAGCTGACCGGTCAGTGCTGACTGCTCAATGCCAAAGTTCTTGGAAAGGGATAAACAGATGGGTCAGGAAAGGACAGAACTTTGACTTGGATTGCATATCTGTAGAAGTAACATCTGAATTCATTTGTTCTCTATCTCCCATGCTGAAAACCATCAGAGCATTAAAACTCCTCCCTGTATCCTGCATTTTTTGTGAGCTAACAGGACAAACGCTTTCATATTTACATGTTAGAGAGGTATTTAAAACACAAATAAAGTCAAGGGATACTTCCAGAAGTTATGTTTGTTTTGTTTATGATGTCAGTAGTGTATTCTTCTGGCAAGGCAATATTGTCTCTGAAATGCAGGAGACTTCCCTACGGCTGGGCTGGAGCCTCTGCTTTTTGTTTGCATTTGGGCACTTAACCATCTTCCCTGAAGACGAAGCATGAAAAATGAGGCTCCAGGTTTTCTTTTGTACATATATTTTTTTCCAGAGCAGTTTTTCAGATGCCAGAAGCATAAATGAAAGCAAAAGAAATGAGTCCCAACCTTGTCAGCTTCCCAGAACTATGTTTTGTATGCTGGTGCTTTTGTTTTCCGGCAAGTTCAGCACTGCTTTCATGGCAGCACCCTGGATTCCCCCTGCCCCCAACAAGTGATACATATTAGTACATCTGTTTTCTCTGCAAAGTCTTTCTGCATTCTTTGCAGGGCACAGGAAGGATGTGGGCTCCTTTTCACATTCAAATGAGGCAAATTAGCCTTTGCCTGGTTCCTTCAGTATAATGCTTATTTTACATTTAAGCGTGAGAAAAAGGGAGGAAATAAACCCCAATATGTTAGGTGGGTTACCATTTTGGTGCAAGCCTCACTGAGCCTTGTTTTGTGAACTGCTTTCCACAGGACATGATTTCAGGATGATAGTTTAATTAGTTCAATAGTGTAATTATGTAAAATGACCAAATAGTCTGCACAAAGAAATAGCTGCCACAGACACATTAAACATGAGAAAAAGCTGAAAATGCCAACCTGAATCAGCAGGGTTTAGGCAATCCAGGGCTGACCAGCTTGAAAGCAGCACTACAGGAGAAAAATCTGAGTGTTCCAGTGGAAACTAAGTTGAACATGATCCAGCAATACTCCCTTATGGCAAAGGTGGTCATCAGCCTCCTGGCTTGCATCAGAAAAAGCACTTTCAGCAAGTTGGGCAATATGATCCTTCCCCTGTATTCAGCACTGGTGAGACATGACTGGAGTGCTGGATTCAGTTTAGGGATCCCTGAAAATTTGGGGATCTTTTGTACAGAAGAGATATGAACTTATCTGAGCAGATCCAGTAAAAGGGCCACAAAGATGCTCAAGAGTTTAGAGCATGCATCCTATAAGGAAAGGCTGAGAGAGTTGGACGACTCAGCCTGGAGAAGAGAAGGCTCAGGACGGTCTTATTAATGTGTTAAGTACCTCATTGGAGGCAGTAAATGAGACAAGGCAAGACCTTGCAGTCATTTCCAGTGACTGGTGATGGGCACAAATTAAAGAGCAGGAAATGCTGTTTAAACATGAGAAAAAAACCTCCTGTATTGTGAGGGTGTTGAAGACTGGCAAAGATTGCCCAGAGAGGCTGTAGAGTCTCCACTGCTGGAGAGATACAAACCCCATGTGCACATGACTCAGACACTAACTTTAAGTTGGCCCTGGTTTGAGCAAAGGGTTGGAGTAGATGATTTCCAGATGCCCTTTCTATCTGCAGCAGTCTGTGATTCTGACAGGTCATATGAAGACCTGCTGCCCTTACAAAAATCCTCCTCTCACTCCTTTTACAAGATAGAGACCAATGCAACAATTCAGTAAGGCAACAAAAGCATAGTACACATTTTGCATGGAAAAGGTGAATCTGAAAAAGTTCAGATTCCCTCTTTTTTATGTCCTGTGCTCCAATCCAAGTGGTAAAGCTAAGAGGTGGGATGCAAGGAAAAACCAAACAGTTGCTTTAGCCCAGACAGCACTAGATGGAAATTCAGTGCATACTCTTTGCACTACAGCAACTTCTTGCACAGTTAATGCACCCTATGCACAAGGTAACACACCACACACACAGAGAACAGAGAGCCAAGTAGTCAGGTGCTGTAAATTCACACGCAGCTTTACTGATGGAAATCTCCTCAGGCAACAAGCCCTTAGCTCTGTTGACAGTCGTGCACCAGGCTTGACAGGTTTTACCGAGAGACCTGGAAGAAGCTTTGACACACTTGCTAATGCATGAAGTGCTTCATCCATCTCGGTTGCCATCCTCATCCACAGTTCTGGGATGCACCAATCTCACAGCAAGCAATGGGCTGTGTCCTTGGTCTAGAGGCTTGCAAGAGCCATGTCCCAAGTCCCTGCTCTGCTCACGGACTACCCCCTGAAATAAGTTACTTGCAGTGGTTCTTGGCTTTTCCCCTGTTCTGACCTGAGTCACATACAATGCACTTCCCCCTCAGCTTGTGTGAGCCTGCCATGGCCTTCTACTTTTTCTGTGAGAGCTCTGAAGCCTCCTCTAACACAGAGCAGCAAGAGTTCCTACACCCTCACCCTGGTTTTTCAGTCACCTGGCTCCACAAAGAACACAACCAGCTACAGTTCTCACACACCTCTCTCCACTGCAAAGCCAAAGGCATCCAAATGATGCTTTTTCAGGCATCAGTCTTACTGATGAGTCTTACAGCACCATTATGTGTGTCAGCCTGAACTCCCCTTCACCTTCCATCTCCCTCCTTAAAACAGCAGCACAAAGCTCCAACTCAGAGACCTAGAGTAAAAGATAATCCAATCTAGATTTAGATCCAGACTTCCCCCAAAGTCTGAGCAGTGTCAGGCTCTAGATACCCTCAAGCAGTAGGAGCAAAAAGGCTGCTCAGCTGTTACAGGGATGCCTTTAACACTGGTTTACTTTAAAGTGTTGTGCCAAAGAGGTAAATGGAGGGCCCTGAATTATTCAGAAAGTTCTCAAAAACAGTGCAAGTAAAAATATACTTTAGGCATCCTAGGAACAGTCAGTTTCTCTCCAGAGGCATCCATAGCACTTTTAATCCATAATTTCCATTTTAGACTGTGAAAACAATGAGATTTTTTATTCCCGTCATATGTCCTTTCTGAAGATGCTGGGAGGGTGTGGGAGAAGTAAGAGAGAAAATTAGCTATCAGTCACCACTTGCCAAGAGTAGATTAAGCACTCAGGAGTTGTACATTCACATATAAATGTCTCAAGGGAGTTTCATTTATTCCTTTTCTCTAGCTTATATTTTTTTTTCTTCCTGTCCTGCAGCCCTTGTTCCCACTGCTCTCAGTCACCTCCTGCCTTCAGCAGACAAGTTGGACAGTAGCAAACAATTCTGGATTTTCCCCCCTTTCATCATGAGAATTCATTTGGACTCTCTTTCCCAGACCTCAGAGCATGCCTGATTCCTGGGAGCAGAACAGAGAACAAAAATAGAGTTAATCTTTAGCACCGTGATAAAAATCACTCTCTCACACAGACAACTGGAGAGGGATTTCAACAGAGCTGTTGTGCCAAGCACCTGATAGCAAAACCTGAAACTGCTGCCAGCCCACACCTTCCTGCTCACAGACACAGCTCACTCAGTCTCTCCCCAGCACTCCTGCTTCTCTTCTCAAGTCTAAGTCACCACTGAGCAAACCCTCACACCAAAACGCCTCGCTTTCCATGACAAAGACACAAGCACGGCCACATTTCAGGTGGGGTCACCTCATCTCCCTTTCTGTTTTTTTTTAATTGAAAAAAATAGTCGCGAAAAGCACATTAAACAATCAGATTGGAGAGATGGCATAGGAAGATGGGACACATGGAGATTTAATGGCTTTGGTGCAATCTAAGAAGCCACCAAGGAGCAGGCAAGCAGCTGGGAGGGGAGGGGAGGAGGGGGCAGCAGGAGATGTGGAAAGGGCTACCAGCAGCTTGCTCTCCCAAAGCCAGAGAGCCAGCTGGCAGCTACATGTTGCTGGTTGTGTGTGGGCTGTATACTCTGTGAGTATAACAGAGGAGATGAGCCTTTAGGGGAGGAGCTGTCTGATAAATCATTAATGAATGAAAATATGAAGTAATCAGTCTGCCTGGGAGGCAGAATCATCTAATGATGAGGATGATGGACTAGGAAGCAGGAGATGAGGTTCCTATCTCACCCACAAGACCGCTGGCACACGAGCTCCTTTTGCTGTAAGAAGATACAGACTGAGACTGAAGGGCTTCTCTCTTAAAGTCAACACAGAAACCCCATGATCTAGGTGATAATAAAATTTACAGCATCCTTTGTGGAAACTGCACCCCCAGCTTCTCTTTTGTTGCAGGCAGTGCACAAAGAACCAATATCCCTTCTCAGAGACTGTCTTCACTAAACCAGATTTTTTTTAAAGCAATAACAAAATCTAGTATGACCTTTCAGCAACACCAGTGGCATTTAATTTTAAATCGATTAACTACACACACAGTACTAATTACCCATGGGTGGGTTTTTTTTTTCTTTTTAGCAATCAGACTACTGGTTGGAAATGTAATGGTATGTCTCTGTGTGAACAGGGACACTCTGCTTTCTCTCTGCTCTCTGAAATGAGGAGGAAAACACTTGAAAAATGATGTTTAAAGGCGCATTTGTGTTTATGGGGATAGCTGCAGGGGCACCAGACACGTGCAGTCAGAAAGTGATGAGGTTGATAGGGGAAGGGGCAGGAGGTTAGCACAGTTTCTTTTACACAAAGACCCAGCAGAACATGTCATGCTGCACAAAATCAATACAGCCCTTGCATGAAAGGGAAATTGTCAGGTTTGTACAGTTCTCAGGCTTATCTGGAAAGATGCTCACAAAGGTGATTCTTGATTTTTATGAAATCTTTAACTGCTCTCTTTTCTTTGTCTTAAGATCCCTGAACATTCAAGGGTATTCTTTAAAAATAGTATTATTTTAAAATAAACACAATCTGGGATATTATTTTAAAATAAACGCTGAAGACACACATGGCACAATCTGAAACCATCTAATGTTGGCACATTTGTGGGATACGAGGTGCAAGGGAGCTTTATCGTCCAATGTACTTAAAACGTGATTTTCCAGAGGGAATGATGCATAGATTGCAGCAGAAACCATAAATTGAGGACACATATGGCCATGACAGAGCCTTTGATTATAGAAGCACAAACAAGCACCTAAGCAGATCTTTGGTTTTTAACTACATACCTATTTGTGGCGCTGAAGTCCAGTTTAATTATCCTGCCAAACATTGCTGAGCCACAAGAAGTTTATTACAGTTTATGGAAGAACCTGCTTAGGCAATTTTACAAGGAAATTGCCTGTGCCTAATCTAATTGCTAAGAGGTAGCTAAAATTACATTAGTCCTGGAAAGACTAAGAAAGAAACAGGAAGCTCCTAAAGGTTCAAGAGGCATCACAAGGCTGTTCCTGTAAATCACAGCATTGCAGATTTAAGGATGAGATCCCTGGAGAGGCTCCCAGTCACAGTCAGACACTGTTTTTCACCCAGAACAAACATAACACAGGTGAGACGACTTACAGCACATAAAAGTATGATTTCTCACATACTTAAGCCTTCTTCTGGTTACTGAATACATTTACATAATAAGTGGGGTTTGGAAATTACCCACTGATGAGATAATACAGATTTAAATGATCTGCAGTGTTAGCTTTTTCTACTTCCAAGCTTTAGCAGCCCTTGCAAAAGATTTAACTGGGGCCCATTGAAGAATCCTATTTCTCAAGGTTTTGTTAAATCATAAGATAAGCAACACCTATAAAATTTAATAAATGGATTAGGATGGCTTAGATGTTCCAGACTCTTGCAGGGTACTAGCATGCAATATCAGAAGGAATTATTTCTGTAAGTTACAGCAAGTTTAACTGGAGGCTGCTGGACATGTCAAGCAAGCTACAGTCAAGCTTGTTAACACAGTAAATGCGTCATTACCTGCCACATAATCACAGAAATACCTTTGGAGAGTCACTTACTAGTTTATGTCTTGCCAAACTAACCAAGAACAGATTTCTGACAGCACCAACAGCTACTCTGACACTTTACATGAACCACCATGATTTCAACTGGCATACAGCCTGTTGTTTTGCTCATGTGTCCTGGGTTAAAAATAAAAGAGGAGAAAAAAAAAAAAAAAAGAGAAAAAAGGGATTTGAAAAATCAGCTCCCTTCACACTCCCCCGCTCCACTGACACAGAGGAGCCTAAGGCAGATGACCTGGACTCAAACTGGCTAAATACAAGAAAGGGCAAGTTGTGAGCAGACAAAGCAAGCTCCAAGGGCATTTCTCTCAGACTTTCACAGTTTTCTGGTACTTCAACCATCCCTGACTTGCAGAGCATATTAAATTTTCTGCTCTCACTGTCCACTATCATTAGAGAACTGTCCATCAAAAACCAGACTTCTATGAGAGCTGGTTAGAAACCTGAAGAAAATATACAACTAATTGCCAGCTGTGCCTAGGGTGTCTTCTTCCTCCACCCTGGAACAGGAAAATGGTTATATATTTTTTATTGCGCTTTTACCCATGGGGTTTAAAGTATTTTTAAAAAATATTATTTTATTATTTTAAAATTCTTATTTTCTCTTCTTGTGTTAAATAGTCAAGAAGAGTTCTTGTCTGGGTGACAAGCAGAAGCATCTCCAACCGAGTAGAGCCTAAAGCCACACCATAAAGCTCCTGGAATTTATCCCAGACATAAGAGATTCAAAAGAGCATAGCAAGACATTGACTACATTTATGAGTAGCTTCAAAAAGAGGAGAAATATTCTGGGCAAAAAAAAAAAAATACCTTGAGAATTGCTGGTTACAGTGGAAGGAGAACAGTGTTGATAACTTGACACAAAAATTCTCCACACAGCAGCATTCTTACAGCTCTGACTAAAGCAGGATGGTGGCCTGGAATGGTACTGGACTCTCATAGTATTGAGCAAGAGTTTTCTTAGAGAAGAAGAGGTGGTTAAAAGTGACAGCTTAGGATTTTTTTATTTCTTTA
Organism: Parus major; assembly: GCF_001522545.3. Classification (NCBI taxonomy): domain Eukaryota; kingdom Metazoa; phylum Chordata; class Aves; order Passeriformes; family Paridae; genus Parus; species Parus major. The sequence continues at coordinate 67,372,956 of NC_031770.1, read as the reverse complement.
ATCAGAAGCACAACCAGGGAAATATTTAATACAGTAATAGAAACTATTGATGTTAAAAGAAATACTTCATACATCAATTAGAAGACCCCTGCAATACAAATGACTTTCAGTGCTGTCTCAAACATATGCCTCAAAACAAACCCATCATTTTCTTTTGATTTCTGGAAACTTAGAAGTGCTGTAAAAGGGGTCTTGCAACACCAGAGTAGCAGCCTGTGTTTCCCACAAAATTTAAAATACAGGTGTCACATACATTCACCCACATCACACATGCAGAAAAGTATGGATAAAAGCAGATGCAAGTTAGGGGACCTAAACTGCGTGGTGAAACAAAAACTGATGTGAATGTGAGCTCCCCACAAAGACCACTGGCTGTGCACAGCAAGCAGCTCAAGTGCTTCCTCTGTCTGCCTGGAAACAGAGCTCCTTCCTCAGAGCTCTTCCCAACACTTCTGAAGTGTTCTCAAGCTGGGCTGCTCTTTGCCAGCTATGTAATACATAGTCCCTTTGCAGACTGCTGCAAGAGATGTTAGCTGAAGGGTGCTACACCTTTTGATGAGCATAAACCATGTGAAACTGCTCAGAGCACGTCAGGAGCCACAGCTCCGTGCAAGACTCGCTATTGCTGATCGGAGCCAATGGTGTATTCCACACGCATGATCAGACAAGTAACTGTGTCTGGATAACACCTACACCACGTGCACAGGGTGACACACACATGGAAGGCACATGCTGCACTAACACAGAAATGGTGAATATGTTCATAGCAACACGTAAGAATTCTGTTTAACACTAGTAACATAGCTTGTGTCTTCAGCATGCTCTTATTTCCTTGGGGTGAGCAAAAGGCTGTTGCAAACAGCCTTGTAGTTCAACAAAAGCTTTCCTTCTGCTTTGTCAGCTTTGATTAGTGCTCTCTCTTTTTCTCTGTCATCTGAAACACTTGGCTTACAAACAGTCTAATCTGAAAAAGAAAACGAAGACACAAAGTGTAGTTTACAACTGTGCCTGATAATCCCCCAGCACTATCTAATGACATACAGGAAAGCCAGTGGTTAAACTCAAACTAAGCCTCCCTGTGTAATTACAGTCATTTAGAGGGCAAAACTTAAGAGAAAAAGCATTTAAAGAAGCAAATGGAATGATCTTGGGCTTCTACAAAGGCATTTAGCAGATACCAAAATGGTCATAATGGGTATCTTAAAAATAGGACAGTGGGTATTGTATCGTCTTCCCTGCCAAAAAGTATGCCCCTTCACTTGTACACTAATTTGTTTCCTCAAATTTGATACATTTGGCATAATGACCATGGTAGAAAACAATAAGAAGTCTACAGCATCTATCAGCTGACAGTCTGCTTTCTGTATGCCTAAGCATGCATTTTGAGATACCCTGCTCTATAGATAGAGCAGAATTTCCTGTAACAGATCTTTCACCAGCCTCTGTCTGACAAGAGTAAAGACATGTAGCGGCCTAAATATTTCTCATCAAAGGATGCAAATGGAAGGAAATAGGGGAAAAGGGGATTATGTTTGATAGTAAATGGAATGCACAGAGACACTAATTCCCTAATATTGAGGAATTAGCAGAGGAGGAAAAAATGGACAAAAACTCTTAAGTGTCACGCACAAGCAACAAATATAATGGAAAATGAGGACTTCCCCAGACTGATGATTCTGTCCAATTACAGATAACCAGACTCAGCACCCCCCAGTAACAGTCGCTGGTGACTGATGCAATCACTAGCTTAAAGCCCACTCTACTTCAATTTGGTGTAAGTTCCCACTGAAGAAAAAGACAAACTTTTAAATTTTGATAAGCAGCAAAAGAAGACAAGAGATGACCCAAAATCCTTTTCCCACAGTATAATTGAAGTTTCTTTCACATAAAGTCGTCTTTCTATGTAGCATCTTAACTGCATGAATGGGAATGTTTGTTAACTAGGGATCAAAGTAGTTAACATTTCAGCTCCTATTTAACAATCTATGTCTATTTTTAACTAATAATTTTGCAAAGAATCTAAAATGTCTCGTGCTATTTTTATCCTTCTGCCTGTAAAGTCACTACCCTTAGTTATCATGATTTTGCATAAAACAAAATATAAGGTAAGAAACGCACTTCAATTAAATAACAGCACAAAACTTATGTCAGTAAATCAATGATATCTCAAATCACAGAATCACACAGAATCAATTAGGTTGGAAAAGATCTCTGAGATAGTTGAGTCCAACCTATGACCAAGCACCACCATGTCAACTAGACCATGCCACTAAGTGCCACATCCAGTCTTTCCTTAAACACCACCAGGGATGGTGACCTCAGCCTATTCCAATGTCCAATCACCCTTTCTGTCAAGAAATTCTTCCATATGACTAACCTAAAGCTCCCCTGGTGCATCTTAAGGCTATGTCCTCTCATCCCATGGCTTGTTGCCTGGAAGAAGAGGCCAACCCCCACCTGGCTATCACCCCCTTTCAGGCAGCTTCAGAGAGTGATGAGGTCCCCTCTGAGACTCCTTCTCTCCAGGCTGAACAACCCCAGCTCCCTCAGCCACTCCTCATATGACAGGTGTTCCACACCTCATTGTCACTTTCCCCAAAATCTACTCAGTCTAAAAGCTCCCTAATAGGCAAAGCCTCCTCTCCTTCCTTTCCTGTCCCCTCTGAAGAACTTGCAGCCATCCATTGCAGAACTCCAGTCACGCAAGCCATCCCACCATGTTTCCATGATGGTAGCCATGTCACAGCTTTCCTGGAAGGTTGTTAGAGGATGCAACACCACCTTGTAAGATTAGGAAGACTAATGCTCAGCACAGCATTCAAAACCCTAGCAGAATGAGATAGTAGATTTTGTATTTTTCACTACTACCGTTGCATGACACAATCAAGGATGGGTACAATATTCAAGGCTTTTCCAGCTTTTGCCAGAGGGAAAATTTCAAAGCAGACTTCTCCCTGTCTTGTAATACTAAACAGGCTGGGCAGGAGTGACATTTACACAGTTGAATCTTTTATTATTTTCTTTTCTTAAAAACAATAGCAGCAATATGACTTTCTATATTAGGTAGACTCCTATAGGTGGGTGCTGAGCAGGTATAAAGGTCACCAGGACAAAATGCTATTTATGAGAATGCTGTATAAACCTCTGTTAGCTCTGGGGTTTTCAGAGACACAAACTTGTCATGAATTTAAGCTCACTGGGTACTTTCTAAAAATCACCACCAGTGAATATGTCTTGGGAAGAGCTGACTATTCCAGACCAGTGGAGGCCGCAAAGTGAATGCTGTTTCCCACTGCTAACAGGGCAGCTGCAGAACAGTGTGGAGCACTCCCTAAAGAAGAGCTTTCCACTTCAGTCAATGGAGTGTGACACCTCAAGCAGTAATCTCCCCCATCACTGAGCACTGGCCTTAAGGATCCACCCATCTTAATTTTTATTTCAGAATGGGTATTGGGATACAGCACTGCAGGCATTCTCAAGACACACATTAATGCATGATCCTTACACTAGTTTCTGTTCTTGATTTTTCTGGATTGTGTCCAAGGCTTTCTTTTATCTCTGAGCTTAGCAGAATGATAATATAAATAACTCAATGTCCAAAAATATTCAGCTTTGGTAATCTGCAGTGAGATCTCTCCTCCTCTTCACAATCCTTTATATGCAGTTTCATTACGTTTGTGTCAGATGAACATTTAAATGAGCGGGAGATGAAGAACTAGAGCAGTGTGCTTATGCTATGAGGTGGAAACAGACACACTTGTACCTGGAGATCCATACCAAACTCTTATTGAAGAGATCACTTGCCTATATGCAATATATTTAGTGCCCAACATAAAACTTCAGAAACAGCACAGAGAAATCTCCTAAACAAATCCTCTGATACCACAGCATTCTGTATCACACACACATAAATTCTGTCCTCCACTTAGTTTCAGAAACCTCCACTGAACCTGGCTGATAAAATAATCTCCCAAATGACTGCAACTCTAAAATCTATTAAATCCATGAAGTATTGATGAGGCAGAATTAACGCTGAGAAAATTACTTTAACCATCTCCTTTTTCCTGTATTTCATAAAAGAAACTACAGAAGAAAAGCAGTGCTGTGGCTTGGACTGCAAAATACAGAATAGTTAGGTCAGGAAAATCTCCATCTGTCTGCATGCCTTAAACTCTACCTATAGATCTATTTGTTATTACAACACTTATTCCTTTAGTAAGAGTAATATACATAGAAATGGCCTTATCTGATGCCCAGAGATCATGCTCTCCTTTTTTATTCCCAGATATGATCTATATCTTGCACACAGCATTATCAGGCTCTCTCTACAGTGTTCCTCACTCCCTATGCTGAGGGGCTCATTAGCTGTGGGTTGAGAGCATTGCCTACTCAGACCCTGTTGCTGCCTGATTATAAACTTGGCACAAACAGATCCAAGTTTGGCAATATTCTCCACACTGGGTGTCTGCTGGGAGGCTTTTTTTTCCCCTTGCTTTGTTGCTGTTTTGGATTTTTGGCATGATGTCAGCCAAAATTTTTCAAGCTAATTCTGAAGCAAGGCATGGGAAACTGGAGTGATTTATTCATGTGAAAAACTTCTGGTAGCTCCTTGAACAGCTCGAGAGGTTTTGGTATTTGGACCATAAACTTGCAAGGTGCCAAGGAGCCAACATTTTTGTGTTTTGATCTCTGCAGAAGACTCCCAAACAACCAAATTACTAACCTCTTAAAAAATAAACCTTAATTTGCATGAGCTCACTAAGGAGGTGATGCTTCCTAGCAACTAAATTCCCTGGAGATCCCACCTACAACGCTCCAGGATCCCACAACCAGTTGAGTGGCACCTGCCTGCTTGAAGCTGCAGTTACACTGTAAGTGACCAGAGCTGGTCATGAGAGCACCTGCAAGGCTGTTCCACATCTAATTCTGAGCTCCTAAAGGGCTGGATAGCTCTGTACCAGGTATGTGATTGTACCCAGCTCTCTGCAGGGGAGGAAGGGAAAGATAAGGTTTGAAACATGCCCCTGTGATGGAACAAGAGCTTTTGTATCAACTAAACCAATGCACATACAGAAAAGAGCAACACTGATGTAACACTCCCTAAGGCAACATCTGAATTTTCAAAATGTAATGTTTTTCTTTTAACACAGCAGCTGGAAGGTTTATTATCTAGATCTAAAAAAACCCCCACAACCAATTTAGCACTTGCTAAACCTATCATGGATATTCAAGCTGCTGTAACACCATGACCCACTGTAAACATCTTCACCATTGAGCCAGCCAAGAGAGCTGGGAAATACAGCTGTGTGAAGTACTGTGTTCCATCTGCTGTTTTAACTGTCCTACCCTATTTCTTCTCTAGTGGCTACAGCGGGAGAGACATCCACATAGATGGCCCACAGTTCATCTCTCTTTTGCTGAGTAACTCCAACAACTGGATCACCTCAAACATTGTGGGGGGGCAGGGAGGAAGGGAAAAAAAGCTATATTAAATGAATTACCAGTGAAATGTTGGAAAATTGCAGAGACTGAGCCACAAAGATCTCTTCTGCAGGAGACTGGAATGTAACCTTGCTGTGTAAGGTTATCTGATTTAATAAACTGAACACAAGTGTAACAATGCTTCACAGACTGAAGACTAAATCCAATCTGGTTGGGACTGGACATATGCAGTTCTGGTCAGGGGACAAACCACATTCCTCAGAAATCTTATGGACCAGATTTAACATTTACTACACCCAGCAGCATCAACATCCATATCTTCTGAACAGATTAGACTGGAAGAAAAGAAACAGACTAAAATTGAAGGAATTACAAGCATAGCATAGCAAATCTTGGTAAGCCCCAAATATATCAAAATGTTCAAGCATTTCCCACACTTTCCTTCCTAAAGGAGAAAGATAATCTTCAGCCCTTAGGAAGAGATAATAAAGATATGCAACAGAAGAACACTATGAGGCACATCAATGCCCAAATGAATGACTTCAGAAAGCTAAAAGCTGCTAGAAATAGGACCAAAATGCACCAGGTCAGCCCTAATTACAGAGAACAGCTAATGATTTGGGCAAATCCTCTTGTGGGTATGGCAGAATACAGGTAATAAAGCAAAAGTCCCTGCAGGTTATTTTTGTAGTGAGAACAGATAATACATAGTTGCTCTGTAACACTTTCTCTCAGAAACCTGAGAGGTGTGAAGAATTACCAAGAGCAATGCAATAGCATTTTTGGTAGACATCAGGGATATAAATAATTGTACCATACAAACTGGACACCCAGGAATGCATAGGATATCACAGTCTTTCTAAAGGCAAACAAATTTACTATGTGTAAAGGTGCTGAAAACTTGGTTTTCTATAATTACTTAAAATCAAAGCAGCCATTACCTACTGGTTTTTTTTTTGTTTTTTGTTTGTTTGTTTGTTTTTCTTTATTTGTTTAAAATAAAGAGAGAAGAAAAACCTGACTGTTCAGGTCAGGGGGAAAAAGTCTGAAAACAGCAGATGAGTGTATCAGCAGAAATCCGAATTTTCCTTGATATATCTGACCTACTGATATAATAACTGGATCCATTATTTAAGATGTGCTTCTAGTCTATGGAAAAGTGTGCAAATAGAAGCAAAGCATCTCAGATTTCAGCTGAAACATCAGAAAACCCTCAACTTGGGAAGGTATCCCTGCCTAAATTCAGAGGGAAAAGAGCCATAGACTCCCAGGCCCTGAGATACACATTAAATGTCAAGGCCTGTGTTTGAAGCATTCACAGCTTTTCTGAGAAGAGGAAATCTGTAAGAAATGGACAAATGCTCAGTTGCACACCTGGTGCAGAAAGATGCAGGTCAGGTTTATGGTACAGCAGTCCCTCAATTCACAGCTTTATCCTGCCCTGATCTTGATGGCTGTAACCAGCTGCAGGGACAGAACCCCAAACTGTATCATGTAAATCAGGCTTAGAAATACAACAAATGTCATGAAAAGCAAGAGTTTCAAAGGGAGCATGGACTGGCAAAGAGCAGTGTGACTGTGGGAAAAAATACAGCAGAGATCACCTCAAGGTTTTCTGTCCTACATCAGGATTCTTGTGACTCCCTGTGATGTGGAAGGGTGGCTGCTCTGTGACCGCCTTCCACATGCCACATGCAAACCTGCAGTGCCACACAAATATCTGCTCTGACATCCACAAGGCTGCTTTATAGAAATCTCATCAAATGAAGGGTCTTCCTACACTGTCATCAGCTTAGCTGAGGGAGTTTTAAATTCAGCCAAGATTCCCCTCCCAGCATTCAAGTGTATGTCTCTAATCAGCTCTTAAATCCATTATGAATTTTTGATCTAGAGGCTGCATGACCTTTTCTAGGACTTTGATACAAGATGAATAAATAACTGCTGAGCCTCTGAGCTATGTCAAGATAAATTCAAAATGTCCTCTTGATGTCCAGTACTTCTTGGATTCATAGGTTAGGGACAGAGGCTGGGCAAAACAGTTTCCTTGTCTTATATTTTTTGCAATTATTTTTAAACTTTCTGGGAATTTATGGGGTCAGAGATATTTCAGAGATCCTTATATATGAGAAGCTCAAGGTCACTGATTACTCTACCTCAAAATAAGATGTTGCAAAGAGTTTGAAGTGGAAAGAGTGAAAAGAACAGCTGTGAAAACAAACAGAATTTGCACTCTGTTTATGTATTTTAATGGCTGCAGGAAAACAAATTTTAGAGCAAAATCCTGGAGCACAAACCCAGCTCCAGATAGATTTGAAAAAATTCCACAATGTTTACAACTCAGCAGTAAGAATTGCCTTTTTTCATTGACTTACATCACTGTAAGTAAGTGAGGAAAGTTGGCAGCTTTCAGGTGTACCAATTTGTCAGCTAATCCTGTTCCACATTTCAAAATTCAACCAAGTCAAGCAGCCATGCTCTTTGAGTCTGAACGCCAACTACAGGTCGAGAAACATTGCCCAAGTGGAACCTCTGTGAACCAGATTGTGGTTTGTTTTTTTTCCCCACTAGCAAGTTTTCTGCATCTGCATCACACCACATTTCCATAGAGCCACACATAGCAACTTTCCTGATTTTGAGGTCTTCTTTAAGACTTCCCTCTCACAGGCAGAGAAGATGCAGAATTCACACTGACAAGATAGCGAACAGCAAGAAACAACAAGAAAGCACTTTTTTGACTCTGAGGATGGTCAGACATAACAGATGCCCAGAAGGGCTGTAAAGTTTCCAGCCAGCTGAATTTTGAAAATCAAATCCCTGAGCAACCTGACCTAATAGGACCTGTTTCAAGTGGGGGTTTGGACAAGACAACAGTTTGTACAAGTTTCTTGGCAGTTTTGTGGCAGTTTTTTCCAACCAGGATTGTTCTATGATTCTAAGAAGCATGCTGCTTCTGTTGCTTCCCCCTTGCTGATCTTGAACTATGCTCTCTTATTAAGGTCAGCCATGGAGACTAGGCTGGCCTCAGCTGAAGCATCTTTGAAGGAAAATTAGAACACAACCATGTGACTATCAGGTCTGCTGATAAACTTTTTTCCTTGGTGTTACATAGCATCACTATTTCCAAATAGCTCTTTTCTTTCACCTGTGAACTTTGTCACACCCCACACAAAGTTCAGCCAATCTGTAAGGAGTGAAAGTGGACAACTTTTAGGATCAAAATATCAGTACTACCACCAGAAAGAAAACTAGATATAGATCCTACCCTCTTTTGTAGTAAAGTCACAGAGTTTTGTGGAAGTCACCACAAAATCTCATGGACTAATGAACTCATGCTCTGATCTGTGGCTCATCTATGCCCCCACAACCAAATTCTAGTTTTAAAATTGTTGTTTGTGTTTCTCATAGGTATATAGATACAAACTTACAACATTCACAATTGTCAGAAAAGCTGATCTGAAGAGAGAAATTAATTTAAAAGAATGAGCTGCAGTAGGGTTTACCCAGGTACAATTGTCCAGGACTTTTGATGTGTTTGGCCAGCTTCTTTGTGAAGTTCTGGCCTTGACTAACCTATCTTTTCCTGTCTCTAAGAGTAAATGTTCTGCAGAAAGGTAAGTGATCTACATTTAAACATCTGCTAGCTAATCCAGATCTTTCTATATGATGTAACAAGATCTAGGGGCTTTTAAATGGTAGAAAAGAACAAGTATTCTCACAGAGCCAGTCTTTAATTTTCAGTTTTCTACCCTGCAGGCTACCTGACTCTTCTTCCAGTGGAGAGGATAAGCCAGTTTTCATCTGCAATCTGCACATTCTGCCTGGAGAAAAAGCACCAGCCCAATACCCTGCTTGGCCAAGGGAAAACAGAGACAACAGTCTTCTGCTGACTTGTTTCTTTTCCCAAGGGTGATTGACTGGTACTATCCAGAACTGTGTATATTGACGGTCTCCTAGAGGGAAAAGCAAGATGAGTCCACAAACTGCTCCAGATCTGCTGCCTTTATTTTTTGCAGGTTGGAAGAGCTTTTCTCTGAATTACTTCCCTCTAGTTGGGACATGTCACTAATTACCTCATGCTCTTCCCTCTCTCCTTCTACCTCAGAGTGGTGCAGCTCAGCAGCACAGACACATGATGTGCCATATTCCCAGAGCACTGAGGACCAGAGAAGTCTGTTGGAAGCTGATGCCTCTGGAAGTGTTGCATACAGTAGTCAGGCAAGCAGCAAAGCCTGTCATCTGGTGTGGAAAGGAGGAATAGGAAAACTGGTATAGCACACATTAACTATCTCCTTATCTCTCAGACATAAGCAAATCCATCCCAGTTCCACGTGGCAAGGATATCAGTCAGACATTCTGGGAAGAGATGGAAAGGTTGTACAGTGACTGGACACCCCCACCACTTTGGGAAATACGTGCTGCCTCTGCATTACTTTTGCTCCTGATCTTTTATACAGCTAGCGTGCTTCTTTTGTACCCCTCATTTTTAAATTAGGCCTTTTTATTTCTTCTACTCCAGGTTTTAGCTCAACCACTCTTCAGCAGAATGGAACAGCTACAAACACAATAAGCAGATGCCACTGGAGCAAATGAAAACACATTCCTTGCCCTGAGGCCCAGCATGCTGTTCTCTGTCAATGCTTCTCATACTGCGAGTCTCTGTACCAGAGAAAGAACACATATAATCAACTGTATCTCTGTATTTTCCACAGCTAAAAAAAAAATAAAAAATTAAAACTGAAAAAATTTAAAACAATCTTTCTGAAATTCTCCTTAAAAACCAAAATTGATCAAGACAGCACCACTTACCACAATTTTCCCTCCGAACAGAGCAAGTTTACATTCACCACATTTCCTCACAAATGGCTCAAAAACATGCCCTGTAAAATAAGAGAGAAAGGGGAAAAAAATAGTAAGTGCCTGGAACACCACAAATCTTGTTACACTTTTTTCTCTCACTACTGACGTTTATCACCAACTTCCACCATTTCTCCTGGTTTAGGGAAAGAGGTAATTGGATCTGAACCTTCACAACTAATTTTTGAATTCCAATAGTATTATGCAAAATATTAAAATAATTGCAGGACTCCTTCAGACTGCTCAGACACATCACTGTCACTGACATGATGGCTATTCAGACTCCAGGGAGACAAGGTCAACAACATGAAACGCGCAGCAGCTCACAGCAAGTGTGCCAATTATTTTAGATCCAATCCTAAAAAAAAAATTGGTCAACCCCGTATCCCTAAGTCATTTTGTTTTAACAAACTGGTTTTGGAATTGGATGCACGTAGGTTCATGACAGCCTCCTTGTTTAAAAACTACACAAAGGGAAAAAGGGGGTTGTGCCACACTTCATTTTTAGACTGTATTAATTACTTGGCATTCTCTAGGAGAACAAAGAGGGAGAAGAAGGAAGCCAACACGATATCCAGCTTGACACACACTAGGGCCCATTTGAAGAAGATGAAGAGCAAAAGTGACAAATGCCATCATTTTGCCGACCCTGATTAAATTTCAAATGACAGCCAAGCCTTATTTTTCCTTGAGGCAAAATCTTTGAAAGAATAATTCGTGGAGCACAGACTAACAATGATGTTGAAACATTTAGTTTGTAAACTCCTAGAAGATGGAGGATGCAGAGATTCTGCTGGTGGCTCAGCATTGGGAGTGGTAACTGTGCAGCAAATGGAGAAGAGCACAATTTTCAGCGCCCAAGTGTCCATACTTGTGAAGCCAGACTAAATTTGAACTGCTTCTAGGTCCCATTCTCCCTCAAGTACGTGGCTGAACTTTCCACCAGAGAGGTGTCTGTGAAATTACTGCTGGATGAGTAACTTTACAGCTATACACAGATGACTTGTGTACTGATCATGAAAACCTGCCTCAGCTGCAGAAACAGCAACTCTTGTGCCAGCACCTCTCCTGAAAGATGCTGCAGGCATAAACAGGAAACAAAAGGGGAATGGCTTCTTCAATCAAATTATTTTTACTGGTCATCATTACATAAAAAGCAGTTATGAAATTAAAATTTCTCTTAAGGAATAACCAAATAAACATTCCTCTAAAACATGGAAACTGAATCACATTGCTCTAAGTCCCAATTAGCAAGTAGACGTCTGATATTATAAAGTTCAGACTTCATTTGAGTGGAGGGTTCAGGGTGGGGAGAATAGAAAAAAAAAAGCATCATTACAAAGCAGAGGAGGATGTTGTGAGAGATTTGAGGAACAGACATTTTCTAACAGAAAAGTACAAACTAAGCATCTTCTCTGCTTGCTTTCTTTATTTAGCAGTTGAGGAAAAGAGTGGGTATATCAAGGAATAAAGAAAAAAAAAGAACACCCCCTCCTCTCCCATCACCTTTTGTACAGCTTGGCAGAGTTTATGAAAACACTGAAAAAAAAAAAAAGTGGGTCTTAACTGCTTTGCTCAAACTCAGGGAAGGTGGTTATTATTCCAGTGCCATCTATTTCCCTCCCTTGCTTCCAGGCATTTGGCCTGGAAAGAAAACATCAAGTCAAGAAACTCTACTTCTGCCTCCGAACTAATTGGATAAAATCTGCATGCAGAAAAGTTAGAAGCTTAAGAAATGAGCCAGGTCCAAAAAAATCCAATGGCACCTCAACTCCGGCTTAGCTCATTATTTTCTTCTACACCATGAGACTGATTTAACAATTTCTTCAGAGGAGTGACAAATAAGGAAACTCTGTACTCTATGCTGCCGGTCCAAGGAATACTTGAAAGACAGTGGCTGGCACCATTGCCAGAAGGGGCTGAACTCCCCCCAGCACTGGTGTGGAGCTTCTGGAGGCGGCCCCAGCAGCGCTCCCTTCCTCTCTCCCTTCCTCCTTCACCCCAGCACAAATGCCTGTGCAGCAACCAGGATTAAACCAAACTGAGGAAATTCTTCAGACAAGTTTGCCAAGTGACCAAAATAAAATAAGAAATAAAAAAAAGAAAAAGGCCTGTGCTGACTCTAGGGTAAAAGGGAGGAAAAGACAGAAAGGATGGACCCAGAGTTACATGTAACATTCCCATGTTACAGCATGGGAATGCAGGCAGCTGCTTTAATATATGCCAAGGGAGTCATCCAAGTCTTTCACTGAGATCATGTATGACAAAAACTAGCAAGAGGGCTAGGGAAGGGGGTGTCTGGTTAAATCCAAGGCAGACATGCAATTTGCCACATCTCTAGCCTTGCAAGATCTTCAGAACTGTAGGGATGGCAGATAGAAAGCTTGGGGAAGCTTTTTGCTTGATTTTAGATGACAGTGAAAAATGTGTTCTATCTCTTAGGCTGCAAAGGAGAAGAGAGGAGCGGAGGTGGAACAAGGAGGGGAGAAGGGAAGGGAAGCATTTTGCTGCATAATTGAGGGCGAGGGCTGGACATAGCTTGCAGACTAAACCAAAGATTATTCACTCCTTCCTCGTGTTCAGTACTGAACTCAATTTTAGTCTTAATGATTTTCATTCTACCCAAAAATGTAGGGGAAATATTCCTTTTCTTGAAGGTTTTGGTTCACGATACGTATCTCCAAATTTTGATGAGGACTTTTCTGAAAAGTTTTGCTCACTTTGGAGAGTACAGCATAGGATATGCAAAATAAACCAATACAGGCCTCGAGGCACACCAATATAGGCTTCTTTTACAAACAGTATAACAAATAAAGGAGGAAACAAATGGTTTGTCTAACCAAAATGAAAGCTGTCCAAGCATCTCCTCCTACGTGGCACGATACAGAAAATCCTTAGCACACCAATGGACACAAAAAGTTGCGCTGAATCTCAGAGCAACATGATTTGAAACATTCAAAAAAAGCAAAACACTTCTGGGGGATAATCAGAGTTATTATCTGCCAGGAACAGCCTTTTCCTGTAGGCAGCATGAGCATCGACAAACTGCCACCTTCTACCAAAAACCCATATCCCCCTCCTATATATGTAACATATGTAACATTACATATATATCAGCAGTGTATTTACTTGTAGTCTTGTGGAAAAATTACTTTCTTTTTGTACAGAAAGAAGTATTTTGTCAAACAGAATGTGGCAAGTAGCATAACTAGACATCATTTTCATCTTTGGTTGCATGACATTGTCGGCTTCACGAGACAACCTCTATTTTTCCTCGTCAGTTTTCAGATGTGCTTTTGTCAGTTCATACTGGGATTAGAATTAAGTTTATTACTACTGGAAAAAGAGAAATCACTGAAAACAGACACAGTAAGTACTTTTTTCTCAAGCCTGCACTCCCAAATCTATCAGCACTCCCCAGTTTCAAGGATCTTTGGATCAAGTGCATTGTGGATAATCCTAGATGTGAAGCCACAAAACCGATTGTTCCTTGGAACAAGAACTTCAGTAATAATTTACCTACCATTGAAAACAGATAACAACATGACTGAAAGCATAAAAACAGCCACAAAGAGGGTGCTGGTCTGGTACATGTTGCAGTTCATGCGAGTTTCACCCAGCTGGAGGAAGTGGCTGGTTGTAAGTGGTCTTACATACTTTTCAAATGCTAGTAGATGCAATTGAATTTATGGCATTCAAACACAGAAGAAAATCTACACAATTATAAACATCTGTCAGTTTTCTATTAGCAACATGCTTCTGCTGCTCTTTTTTCAAACCTCAAGTAGAAGCAGGCATTCCTGGTGCTTGGGCTGCTTTCATACTTGGCAAAAACTGGGAAGATGAAGTTTTTCATGCTGAACAGTTTACAAAGGAACATGTCTGGATCAGGATGTGTAACCAGTAAATAAGCTGGATCCACTTTGTAAAGAAAGTGTTGGTTAGTCTCTCCAGAGTAATAGCCTGCCTTTTTCATCTGTTTCAATGCCAGTCATGCTCATGTTACAACACATCATACCACATAGATTTTGGGCCACGAATTGGTCCAGAAAGTACATTTCAGTAGTAGGTTACTAGGACTCTGCTCTAACAGTCTTGAGTTACCCTTTTCAGACTGGCTCAGGATTCTGTCACCCAGGACTCTGCTGACACTGCTGTTTGAACAAATCTATGGAAGCATACAAGTTTCAGTTTTTAATAGGGTGCATGCAGGATTTCCCACCTATTCCCAATATCTAAGATTTGTAACCCTACTAAAACCAAAAAGCAAGCAACCAAAAAAAACCTCCAGCTGACCAAAACCAAGAAACCCTTTCTAGAAGCAACACTGAACAGAAGGAGAAAAACAATCTCCTACATACTGAATTTATACAGCCAGTTTATAAAGGAACTGCACATCTTAACTTACATAAAATAATCCTTTACTGTGCAATGCCAGATCACATATAAAGAGCCCTTATCCTGTGAACATCTGAAAGCTTTCCAACAATAAAACATTTAAATTTTAAGGGAAGCATATAGGCTTGTTCTTACACAGAGACAAAAGCCTCCCTGTTAGCCTGAAACTACCCCTTTTCTAAGTGAGGTCCCAGAGAGCTGGCACACGATATGAAAAAGCCCGGTCATCAACAGGCTTGGGGAGAGATAGCTGAGGGCAGAAAGAGGGAGCTCCCAACAAAATCTGCTCTTGCAACAAGTCCAGACACAACCCTGGACAACAGCAAAGGGAAAAAAAACCACCAACCACCAACACCACCAGAAGACTTACACTAAGACACTACTATTCTCGTGGTTTGTCCTCCTATGCAACAATGCCAAAACTTGGAAAGAGGAGAGTGATTATGGGACAGGCATTCTGCATTTTTTCATGTGAAAGTCACTGGGTTTCTAAAACAGTTACTGGAAAGCTTCCGCACACGCAGGATGTAAATAAGGATAACTAGGTCCCTCTGTTAAAGGAGTCCAAAAGTAGTTTAGTAGTTTCAAAACAAGAACGTTTGTCTGCACCATTCAACTTGTTCCTGTCTAAAAACACATCTGCCCTTTCCATTTGGAGCAGAAGGAACTCAGATGCAAAGTCACCACTGCAGTGGCAACAAGTCCTAAGAAACAGGAAACGTGGGAAGAAAACACCGGGAAAACACAGAGGCTTTGCTCGAACTTTTTCTGATTTAATAAAACAGAGCTATGAAGAGAAAGAAACCCACAAACTGTGCTAAAAAGCAAAAGGTCAGCTACCTCTTTTCTGTGACACTTCAATCTCCTCACACACTGGCTATCCTGACTTACCTTTAGCAGATGTGCTGCTGTCAGCTGGTCCCCATGTTGTGCCAAAGCGGGCTGCTCGCTCTCCTTCACCCTGGGCTGTGCCACTCACCCAGGCAGTTCAAGCCCCTCGATATTGCCAGCTCAGCATTGGTGATATCAGCACCTTTCCCCTTTATCTACTTTCAAGCTGGATAAACTAAACAAAATCTTCATTCACAACTCCTGTTCCAAGCATCAGCTTGGCTTTGTTACACAGCAGAGCTGAAAGCATAAAGCTGGGATCTGGAAACACAGCACCATCCAACCAGCCACTCCTGCATGGAAAGTGCCAGTACAGGCAGAGAGTGTGGGTGTGTACAGAGACCCAGCAGAAGCAGATGCAAAGAAACAAAAGATGCCAACAGCTTTAAGAAACCCTCAGTGGGACAGCCGGTGGTTACCGTGAGCAATGACACAGCGAAGCCACTGGCGACAGAAAGGCGATCGCGACGGTACTCGTGGCCCATTCATAAATCCTGCCTTTTGAAAGTGTCCTGGGAAGAACCCAAACCCTGTGGCACCCCTGCAGTCACTGCACTGCTGTGGAGAGAAGCAAGTGTGCAGCTCCGCGTAAGCCGAAAGCCAGCACCTGCTGCGCACAGCTCGGCCTCCCCCTGGAGCTGCCCGTCCCTGGGTCCTGGCCGTGGGCAGCCACGGGGCTCAGCAATCCACAGGGAAAGCTATTAGCAGGCTCAATACCGAGTAGGCACTCAGACTGAGAGTGTTACATATGAGAGGCATGTGATGGTAGCAACACACTTTAGTTCTCCAAACAGTAGAAAAATTACTTCATTAATTACGGGAACAGCACTTGAGTTTCTCTTTGCAGAAAAAGGAGAAGTACTAAGCCCCAACACAATTTTTAAAAAAATAAAAGAATGGAGACCATACTCCTAAAAATAGACTGAACTCTCTACCCCTCTGAGCTGGCTCCTAGAAATGCTGCTGGGCGTCTCTGGAGCTGAGGGAAGGCACAGGCAGACAGAGATGCAGGGACATGGTGGCTAGAGCCAGTGCTGTATCCCTCTCCTACACCCTCAACCTGCTCATCCTTTCCTGCCCAGTATCCCAGCAGCATCAGTGAAACACTTCTATGGACAGAAATAAGCCGTCACATCATTAAGCAAGTTAAAAAAGACAGCAAGGGGGAAAAACCCCCATGCATAATGCAAAGTTTCAGAAGCTTTTGTTCTAATAATTGATTTTCCAGTTTTTTTCGAAGAGGAAAATGCTTTCCTTCTGAAGATACAGGACTGACCCAGAAGGACCTTTAGCAGAACTGGCTAAACAGTGTATTTACATAGCTTCTGGAGAAGCAGTAAAGGCCATTTAGAAGTGCAATTACATTGCAATGCAAATGTAGTTTTTTTATATACAAAAATCTGCTTTTATAAGCAATTGTTATTATAAACAAATTTCCCTTTCCCCTTAAGCGAGCATCTTAGTTATACAATAAATATTTTTGTGCTTTGATCAGTGTGGAAGGTTTTAATTAAGGACATTATTTCCATGACATTCAATGAACAGATACATAGAGAATATATGTATAGAATTTATATGCTAGTGTTTCAACATTACAGGACCCAAAATGTCAGCCATTCCCATTGTGGAAGAAATCATTAAAAATACACACACGGGAACACAGTCTCAAAGTCCCAGCAAATTTACTTCAAGGCTTTAAAGGTTAAAAGAATTCAGCACAAGTATCTCTTAGGACAAAGTGGGGGTGTTTACTAATGGCTTCTTGCAGTTCAGTCAATACATGCATTTAGCTAATTTTGAGTGAGCCAAATAATACTTATATCTGGTACATGCAATACTTTAATGGCTTGATCGCTTCCTATTGTGGTTTCACAACTGCTGTAATTCCAAATTGTCAGAGAGTGAAAAGAAAGCATGGCCCAGTCTGCTGAGGGGGAAGGCAAGGCAAATCTTTGCAGAAGCTACCCCGCCTACATGTGTCACACCTCCTGATGTGAAACATGAAAATGTTGAAAAGAGGCTGAAATTTTGCAAGAATGTAAATTTTATGTAAAATGTAAAATTTGTAAACCTATTTCTGTATCAAAGAAGTCCCGTGATGTGAAAAGTAAACAGTGCAAGAAAAGAATATAGCAACATGATTAGAATACAAACAATGAAAATGCTGCACTGTAAACTAGTTATTAACTACAACAAGCTGAAAATAAACTGCTTCCTTTTTGCCATGTTCACTTTAATCTTCTGAGAGGCAGGAAAGGGGGAAGACAGGAGGAGGCAGCAGTTTCAGACTTGTGGAGATTATCAAATCCCAGATCGGATGATTAGAGCACAGCTAAAAAGAAAACATCCTCTCTCCCCACCTCCCTCCCTCCCCAGAAAGGAAGCACAGCCTTTAGGACCAATCTGTAGTGTTTGTTTGCTGCTCTTTAAGGGATTACTCTAGAGAGCATTTTTCTTAAGATGTTCTTATCTCTTTCTGGAAGTTTCAAAATAAACAAGAGTACTAGAAATAGAAGAACAAAAAACTTAACTTTCTGGTTTATTTTTTTAAATAGTGAGACAAGTAAAGAAAATAAATAAGGCCCTTCATTGTCAAATAAGACAAAATGGAAGAGAATATAACCTTTAATTCTGAGAAACATTGCAAAACGTAGGAAAAATCATCAATGGGCTGAGGATGGGGATAATTGAAAAAAAAGGAAAAAAAAAAGGAGGGCTATCCCTCATGCTACTTCACTGATTATTTACTTACTTTAATGATGAGACTTCATGTTGCTGGGTTCTATATTCAGGAAATAAAATAAATAAAGAAGACCAGCTGAAAAAAATTACTGTATTTTGACAATTTACCTCCCAAAAACACCCTAAACAACCAACCCTGCTCTCTAGTGGCTTCCAAAAAAAGACTCTCCCATAGTGCAAACAGGAAATTAAATTCTCAGGACAACACACTAGAACTGTGAATGAAAAGATTTTGCACTGATGTAATGCTTCAGCCTCAAGCTTGAGATCAAGTCTTTATTCTTTCACACTGCCCTTAAAGACAACAGGTTTTCCCTCAGAAAGCAAGTGTCCTGGTGTGAACCAGAAAAATATAAGGTTCATGTAATTCCAGGATTGTGCTACATTAATATAAACCTCTTTGCAGCACAGAAGCCACACATAAGCATTAATTTTGCTGAAATATTCTAAGGATTTAAAATGTCATTACTATTCAGTACAACCTCCCTACTTTGTCTTTTGTTTTTCACGATTAAGGAAATGCCTGATCAGTGGAACTAATGAAACTGAATTTCCAGCTGATCTGGACTCGTGATTCAAACTTTACAATAAGAGCCCTTCCCACACTGCGTCCCTGGTGCCCTTGGCTCTCCCATAGCCCCAGATGCCTGGTACCCAGTCACATTTACTGCACAAGCCCCGCTGCAGCCACTGCTCAGCTGCTCCAGGGGTGTCTGCAGCACCCTGCTCCTGCTGCCACCATGCCCATCATCTCCAGGCAGCAGCTCATGCACTGGAGAAAGAGCTGGGAAGTCAAATGCTGCCCCTGAAGGCCCCTCCCTGGCTGGAGACAGCCTGCAAACTTATAAAGAGGAGGACTGGTGTACAAACACACTGAGTTAACAGCCTAGCCCCCACTTCCTCAGGAAACTAGGCTAAAAAATCTGGTTTTTCTCTTGCTATGCCCCCCTCCTACACCGCACCAACTATGCAGAGGCAGCTTAAAAAAAAAAAAGAAAAGAAAAAAAAAAAAAAGAGTAGCATAGACATAAGGCTTAAGGGCCTATATCCCCACACAACATCTGGATTTCTGTCTCAGACATGTTTCAGAAGTGTCATTGATTTCCTGTTTAATATTCATGTTTTATTGCTGCACAAAGCCAGCCTCCGCTCAAAGAGCGATACATTACACTCCTATCCTCCAAGAAGATCCTTAATGAGGATGTTCTGGTTTCTTGATATTCAGAGACCTTCTGCTGGTATCAGCAGAAGACTGGCATATGCTCGAACACACAGCAGAAGGACAAGGAGAAGTCAGCTCTGCCCATTCAAACAGCTACAGGATCGAAAGGGACCTCAAGTGACCATCAGGGTGGCTTCCCTGCTCGAGGCAGCAACACCTATACTTATGTTATTCCTTCTATTAGGCCACCTGACCTAGCTGGGGAAAAAGAGATGTGCTTTGAGGCTCACAGTCCCTTCCTGAGCCTGAAACCTCTCCCCTGTGTCGTCCCGGTCCAGCCCTCAGACACGCCAGTTGGTCTGGTAAGATCCCTGCCTGCAAACCCTGCCTTCCTTCCATTGCCATGGTTACAATGCTGCTATTACCGTGTATGTTCAGCCTATTTTTAAAAGCCTGCAGTGACAGGAGATGCTGGTTAAGGCCTTAATCTCAGTGAGGTCTAAAATTACAATGAGTGCTTACTACTTGTGCAAGTGCTGCACGCTGAAGTCTGAAGATGGTGGTGAGCTGCTCTGCATTGCCTGCTTCCCAGACAAAACCAGAACATTTTAAAGGAGAGACCTAAAGGACAAGAAGACAGTAGTCCTGCCGATATTAACTGGGTGGGTGAGGTCAGCAGAAAATCTGCAATGATGGGTCAGAAAGCAAGTCATGCACTGGAGGAGACAGGCATCACAGGAAGCTAGAGGAGAAACATGCCCTCTCGGAGCTGGCTGACAGATGGGAAGTAGAGAGGAAGGGAGGGTCTTTGGTGATAAAGATAGCCACCTTGTGCTGAATGATGAAATCAGCAGAGGAGTGCATAGGGAAGGTTACACTGCTAACAAATGAGGAAATGGGATACATTCCTTTTGTAAAGACACTCTGGACAGAATTATAATTTGAAGATGCCAGAGAAAAGGATGTTGCAGTAATTCAAGACAACATGTGAGTGCTTAGATGTGAATTTCAACTGTGTGGTGCAGATAGCACAGGGCATTTATTAAGAGACCGTATGCAAGAAGAATCTGCCAATCTCAGAGTTCACTCTGAGACAGAGGGAACAGAGATGGACAGACTTTGGTCTGGCTGAGGGACACTGATGTTGTCCATGGCAACAGCAGTGTGAGATAATGGGGAGAGCTGCAGGTGGAGGGAGGAAGGGAGGTATCAATGGCTATCTGTTTAATCATGCTGAATGAGACTTGATGGCTTAGTATCCACAAATAAGTGAAAAAAGACTGATTGAGATTATAGCTTGGATGAGGGGAGAGAGAACTAGTTTTATGTTCTAGTCTTAACAACCTCATATATCTATGTATTTATGACTCTGGTGATTCTATATATATGTGTGTGTGTGTGTGTGCAAATACATATTTGTATAAACACATATTTGCATATGTACATGTAATAGCTCTAAATAGCTCTGTATGCAATGGAATCAGAGATGAAGCTGCAGTCAGAATTGGAGTAGAGAAAGAAAACAGCCCTGTACTCCCTGACAAAAAAACAGAAGTAGAAAAAGGCCTTTCTCCTTATTTTTTTGGTATCATTGGTAACAAAGCATGCAATAGCAAAATTCTTGCCTGCTAACCCCCTGGAAAATTCAAGCAGTCAAAAAAAAAAATACCAGGACTGCATCATGCAGCTCAACAAATCCACGTTTGGAGGGCAGGTGTCCCATGCACCCACACTGCCACACATCTCAGAGGATGTGTGAACAGCTACTGGCCCTGTCAGCAGTGGCTTATCTGATACAACACCCCTTACAGCACAGGAGAGGCGTATTTTGGTCCAGTGATGGATGCATGTGTAGCCATGTGTCAAATCTGCCAGCATGCTGAGTGCTGGAAACAAATGGCACTTTCAGAGCAGCGCATCTGGGTCACTGCCTGCTCTCGCTGCGCCTGTGAGGGCCGTGGGGAAGAACAGTGGAGCAGGGAGAAGCAGGCTGAAGATTTGAGAAGCTGTGCTGGCAGGTACTATTTAGGCTGTTGTTTGTAAACAGGATACCCTCACCCTGGAACAACAGAAGTGGATTTTTGGTACTGTAAGGGTAGGTCTTTTCCACCCTTATGTGATGAGGTGACGCTGATTTATTTTCTTCCTACTCTCAGTTTTGCAGGTATAACCAGAATAATAAACCCACATTCAATGTCTCTCTCACCTGGAGTAAAATAGACTGAAAAACACTGAGAAATAACACACAGAAAGTACTTACAGGTTCTGATTTTTAGTGCTGTAACTAGTTTGGACTCACACATTTAGGAAACGTCACATTTGATTTTGACCTAGAATCAAGTTCACTCCGCCTCGCCGAAGCACAAGACGCACCATTCATGCGGTGCCTGGAGCGCAGCCTCCAGCTGCAGAATGTGGGTTACCAGAAGCAGGAGACATCTGAGAAGGAGCATTCAGAGCAGCACGTGTGCCACTTTCAGTCGTGAACGCATTTGATTATGAACTCTACAAAATGTATGAATGGTACAGGCTGACGGTACAATCCCTGGAAGCACATATTCCTAACAATCCTATGGAAAAAAGAGGGATGCATGCCTGAAAGCCACAAAGAGATGAGACTTTTTTTTCCTCTTTCTTTTGAATACACAAGCCAGCTAATTAATTTCCCCTCCAAAAAACCATTTGCACAATCTGGGAGCTGCTGCAAGGGCCAGTTGTGAAGATTTCAACAGAAAACACCAGCAGCAGCAGTTAATCGATAGTCATGTTTTAAACCCAAGCTGTACATGATAAAAACATCAAGTTCCTTTCCCTCGCCTATACTTTTAAATCAAAAGGCAAATTATCAATAGAATTTGGGACCACAACAGTCCCACAAAGCCACTGGCACTGCAGCTGGACAGTCTGTGCAGAAAGGCTACCTGGCATGTCAGGATGCCCTGCTCACCACGCACTGCAGTTTTCGCCTTGGATAACAAGCAGTGTATTTGGTCTGCTTCCTATCCCCAAGCTACACACGTGCCCATCCACTGCTTACTGTGCTTCCAACCCACCCACACAGACAGAGAGCTTACAAGTACTTTGGAGCACCTCATGTGTGGAAGGGTATCAAGAAAGGGATCTGTATTTGACCTTGACATACACGTGCATGGGCAGCGGAAACAGCGGTCTCCACAAGCAGATGGATGCACTGAAAAAAAGAGGACAAGAGGTAAGAGAGAGCCTGGTTCCTCAAAAACATGTGTGTTTGATCAACTGCCAGAACAAAAAAGCACTTCCCTTTTCCAGAAAGACACCTCTGGGTCACATCTTTCAGCTCTATGAAATTTTGAACAGCTCACTGGCTTCCATTTCATGTGAAGAGGGGAAAAGGGATGTGGACTGAACATCTGATAGTCAAATGCAGAAATGGATTTAAATGGAAACTGAAAATCTTCTCCCAGAGAGAGGGCTTCCAGTACCAGAACTATGTAAAAGGAAGAAAATAAAAAGCTGCAGAGCGACAGATGCATATCATACAGCTGGGACCATTTATGTCCATAGAGTTCTCACTGCACGAGCAGTAAGAGAAGACATTCCTCCTGGGCAAGTTCTTTTTCACTCTAGGATTCACAGTGGAGCAATTACAAGCTTCCTAAAAGCCCTGCAAAGCTTTCAAGGCTTGCAGTAGCTACAGCTTCTGACCCAGACTCACTGCAAACATTAGTAGAGAGCAGAACAGCAGAGACCATTGCAGCCTAGTTGAAGGTTTAAAAACCAATGTGAGTGGACTTCAGCAAGTCCTGCCTCACTTGCCTTAAAAATGTCCAGTGGTCATTTTGGCATCAGTGATGTAAAAGGTTAACACTGCAACAGGCCTGTTAAGGAAGGCTGACTCCTTTACTGCATCAACAGAACAGTGCTACTCTCCAAGAGTCAGACTTTCCTTTCATTTTGTGGGGGGAAGCATCAGCATCACCATCACCACATACAGAGTAACAAGGGTATACAAAGCATTTTGTAGGCTTGGAATAAAACCCTGCTTGTAGGATTCACAGAAAGAATTTATGTTAACAGAGCAAGCTATTTATAGCAACTCACCATAGAAATGAACGGTCTTTTGGTTCCTGTCCTTGTGAAATGCAGCTTTTTAGCCAGAGAAACCCTCTCTTTACTCTAAAGGCAGGGTGAAGGGGGGCATGGGGAGAGGGAAGCTACTCTCTGATATACACTCTGCTGGCTCCAGTTATATTGCAGATAAGATCTTCCTGTGCTGTGGCACAAAAGGGAACTGATGGTCTGAGCCCAGGGCAGTCACAGCACCCTTCCCCAGCCCCCTCAGCCATATAGCTGAGAGCTGCCTGTGCTGTGTGTTCCATGGCCTATTGCTCACAGCTCTGAGCTGTGCCTGTCCTTGCTCATGGACACACAGGATCAAGGAGGACTGCTCTTTGCCAGGTTCCTCAAGTCCTGCATGTTTTTAATTTATTTATTTAATTAGAGGCTCTTAGGCAGCATTAATCCAAGTATACCTAAGGAAGATTACAGTTCCTTGAAAGAGCACAGGGACAAACCAGGAGGAAGAGAACATGGTCTCTCCCAGCCACCCCTTCAGAACACCCCAAACCAGAGCAACATGTACATAGCCTCACATTTCATACACCTTCTGAAATAAAGGTATACATTAAGTCTGATCACACACAGCCAGCCAGCTAGAAACTCACATTCCTGTATACACACCTCATCAGGTTAGCAAAATCATTTCATGAAGTCTCACCTATTTGTTACAAATGACCCAGATCCACAGTCTGCTTACCATGCAAGCTTAATTAATTCTTTCTGCCAGTTTGCTCAGACAAGAAGCTGAGCAAACTGCAGGCACATGACTGCACCCTCAGCAAGTTTGCTGACACCAAGCTGTGTGGTGCAGTCGACATCCTGGAGGGAAGGGATGTCATCCAGAGGGACCTTAGGAGGTTTGAGAGGTGCAAACCTCGTGACACTCTACAAGACCAAGTGCAATCACGCTCAGGGCAATCCCAAACACAAATACAGGCCTGAGGGAAAATAGATTGAGAGAAGTCCTGAGGAGAAGGGCTTGGGGTGTTGGTGGATGAGAAGCTCAGCACGATCCAGAGCAATGCGTGTTCAGAGTCTGGAGAGCCAACTCTGTCCTGGGCTGCAACCAAAGCAGCGTGGCCAGGGAAGAGATTCTGCCCTTCTGCTCTGCCCTTGTGAGATTCCACCTGGAGCCCAGCATCCAGCTCTGGGGCCCCAGACATGGCAATGATGTGGACCTGCTGGAGTTAGTCCAGAGGAGGCCATGAAGATGATCAGAGGGCTGGAGAACCTCTCCTATGTATGTAAGCTGAGAGAGCTGGGGTTGTTCAGCCTGGAGAAGGCTCCAGGGTGACCTTACAGCAACTTCCTACCAAAAGGGGGCTGCAAGAGAGTTGGAGAGACACTTTCTACAAAGGATTGTAGTGACAGGACAAGGGGGAATGTCCTTCAACTGAGAGTAACTTTAAATGAGACATAAGGAATAAATTCTTTACTCAGAGGTGGTGAGGCACTGGAATAGGTTGCCCAGAGAAGCTGTGGATGCCACATCCCCAGAAGTGTTGTAGATCAGGTTGGATGGGGCCCTGAGCAATCTGGTCTCGTGGAAGGTGTCCCTGCCTTTGACAGGGTGGTTGGAACTAAATGATTTTTAATGTTCCTTCCAACCCAAACCATTCTATGATTCTATAAAAACAAGAAACTGCTTTGGAAAAAAAAAAAAAAAGCAATTGGAGATTTGCTGTTTCAAAGTACAAAAATAGTAGATGAATAAATCAGAAACTAAAATATGCACTCACAGACAAACTCCTAATTTCTTTTAAGTACTTAAATAAGAAGCAATTGTTTTCTATATCCCTATCAGTAAGGGTTCTGCTGCTGGGCTTTTATATCTCAAGATCAGTGCTATCTGACTAATAAACTAGACCATGGTGTTCAGAGATTACAGTTTAGACTGACTTAGAAAAGAAGAAAATAATGAAAAAAGTATTTTTGACCTACAAAAGTTTTTATATTTTGGCAAAAGCATTATTTCAGACTAAAATAATCTCACTTTTCTCAGCTGGGACCCTACATATCCTCACTGTCCCCTGCCCTTTCCAAAGTTAGAGAGAACACAGGCTCTCACTGCGTACTTTTGTCACAAAGTCTCATCCATTAACAACTCTGCAATAAAACATCTCATAGATGGTTCCCTCACACTGCTTGCTTTCAGTATCTCACGCTGACACTCTTTGTTGGTTTATAAAAAGGCATATCTTAAATCAAATGATTGTACCAATAATCTTAAACTAGACTAATGGGAACTCTGAACTGAAAATAAAGCTCTAAAAGCTATAGGGTATACATATATCATGAGACTTTATTAAACTATAAATCTGTTGATTACAATCTTATTTTGTAAAGACAGAATTATCTTAAGCCAATTTGTTGCCCAACATAATAGCATTTGGTGTCTATAATGAAAATTAGATTATATCAGGCTAAGTTTGTTTATAATTTTAGATTAACAGAATTAAACACAATAAAGTGTTCACATAGATGAAATAAAGAAATTAAATACATTTTCCTTTCATTTTCATTCCCATTTGGTATTCTCTGAGTACTTGCTTCACAGTACCAGAAATATTTGTTGAAAAGAGAAAAGTCTCCTGTATTTCACTAAGAGTTTGATTAAGCTGATACAAGTCATCACTTATTGAAAAGGTATACTTCCAAAACAAATCAGAAGTGCTGATGAAGATTAACCCTGAGCTGTCTCTATCCCTTAGATGCAGAGGCTGTTCTGCTGCAATTCTCCATTTACCTCAGTTCAACTGATTTTCCTGTTGGTTACATTGCACCAATCACTGAATCTTTGAGACATGGGGGTTTAATATCAATCACTCCAAAATGTTTTGGTTTAAATTATGAAACAATGATGGGTGAGCAACACAGCTGAGCATGTGTGAACAGGAACTTCAGAGGCTGGCTGTGCCATCCCAGAAATCCTGTCTTGATCCACAGCCTGGAGAGAAAAGCAGAGAGCACACAAAGTTTTTACACCTCTGCACTCAATGGTAGTAGAAAGATACACATACTAAAATGTAAGCTAAAACTTCTTGTGCTGACAACTGAGTCCTTCAGAGTTACAGATCACTGATTCAGAGACTTTGCACCAACTTATTCATTGATGACTGACCAAATCACAAACCTCTGCGTGAAAAACATCGTGCAGGCTTCTACATGGTCATTTCACCACCCTCATCCTCCTTCACAGCAATATCTGTGTGATATGCTTGTGCTCATATCGTCCTTAGCTCTGGGTCACAGTGGCACTCAGCTTCCTTTGTGAGGAAATGAATGACATTTGCTCTGCCTCAAGCCATGTGTTTTACATATGGGCTGTTTGGGAGGATTCTAAGCACATGAAGTGATGGTGGTGCGCAGCCAAAGCTGCTTTTAAGCTTTTGCTCTGTCCTGCTCAGCCCTTCCATGACGATTCAGTTTCTTTGCAGTGGCTGGAAATCAACTGCAAAATAAGAAAGTTTTCCTTCTGGCAAACTGTTATTTTTAATTCTCTCTGTCCAGTGTCATAGGCAAGGAAGGAAAAAGAAGGAAAGGGAAAGGAGATCCCACACACTTCATTTATTTATTTAGATTTGCTGCAAATACTCAGAGGTCTCAATTGTCCTGTTACCCGGACGGTAAATAGCAGTAGTGACGCACTCCAAGAAAGTATCCCCCAAGCCTACTCCGAACAACAAAAATAACTTCTGCCAGCACCAACTGTCATATGTCAAAACTCAACGCTATTCTTGGAGCAGATGCAGGCTCGGGAATTTTTCTTTCTTTTTTTTTTTTTTTAAGCAAAGTAATTTCAAACCAGTCCAACCAACACATGTGATGTGTGTGATGGTTTTGGCAGCCGCTAATTTTTTAAATGATAATTACTGGCAGTTTATCAGCCTTAACACTTTGAGACAGGCAGTTTGACAATGTCAGCGGACGCTGCTGAACCAAAATGCAGTTCCCACAGGCTCTCTCACACACTCTTTCCTTACTGCTGGTTGAAAAATTTCAAGCTATGATCTGGCAAATCCTTACCCTGCACTGGTCCTCAGAGCACTGTCAGCAGGGTTCTATTTTATCTCCACAGCACACACCACTAAATAAAATATATTTTTTACAATGTATTAATTGTACCCCCTCTGACACATGACTGCAAATAGCTCTGGCAAACAACTGCACCTCAATGAATAAAAAGTTTGTTCGACCAAAGAGGAATTGGAGTTGCTTGGCACTGAAGATGAATACAGCAGAGCTCCAGCTGACACATCTTGCACAGATAATCCTATCAGGTCTCCTGTACTTATCCTAATATACAACACACAACAAAACATTGCTTGTAGCTTTGGATTTAAAAGACCAAGATTTCTGGGCAAACTGAAGTATTAGCCTCTTCAGACACTGGATTTATCTTATTAACTCTTTGCCAGTGAAGTGGCTTCACAAATTAACTTTTACAAGTTCTATTTTTCACTCTAGCAGATGGAAGATTTTTATTAAACATACATTACCAGAATACTTGCAAGAAAAAAAATAAAAAGATAGCTTTTATAATTTTAATTTTTTTTTTAAACCTGGAAGCTGATTTTCTATGTTTCATTAGAAAGCTGTAACTCTATACGTTAGACTTGGGTGAGTTATGGCACTAAATCTCTGGGATGTCAGACTGCCGTGCCCACTTTCAGCCAAACCTTCAGTGCTCCTGATATTTTTTGCTTCTGGTAAACCCACTTCATGCCATTAAGCGTCTACATGATGCAGTCATCAGGTATGTGTGGGTTTCCCCTCCTGCAGGTTTTTATACCCTCTGTCCTATAGAATTTCCAGTGATAATCTCTCTGGGCCAATAATTTCAAAGGCTTAGCCACAGAGAAGAAATGTGCTTTTTGTCATCATTCTGCATCCAGAATTCATCACTCTCAGTGACAGGGATTTTATGGAGCAGGATCTTCACAAGGGCAGAATGAGATGACCTACATCAAAAGGATCAACACCACTAAGGACGCCCAGTGTGGAAGCTCTGTGTTGTTATTCTCATCCTTCTAATTTTCAATGTGAAAATTCCCACTAATTTCTACAGAAGCATGCTCCTTTAGACAGGGAAAAAACCAGAAGGCATGTACAAGTGCTTCCTACTGTCAGTAAAATCTAAGTTCCTTTCCAGGGTGCAGCAGAATCCACCACAAATGTTGCATTCACAAAATCACAAGTATTCTCCCTTAACATAAAGTATGGCACCTTAGTGAGAATATATTGCAGGACTTTGGAAAGATAAAAGGGACAAATAAACCATTTAACCTTTTTGTTTGAAAAACCTCAGATAGGAACTGGAACCTTTCATTTGAACTTTACACTATCATAGTTGTCTGAAAACCAAGGCAAAGCAAACACCTGAAAGAGAAAGGAAGAGCCCAAAACCCTGAACATAAGCAAAGCCCTGAATATATTGGAAAAGTAAACCCAGGTGCTTCTCCAGATGACTCCCTTCATTCCCTCTCTGCCAGGGAGCTGCTCTCCCACTCTGAAGGCAGAGAGCACCCCTAGCAGATCCACACCCAGCTGGGGAACACCCCCAGCCCATCATCACCTCTGCTCAGAGCATGACTGATGTACGAGATGAAAGCAGAACCTGTGGCCCATGCACACACCCCTGTGGCAAATCTCAAAGCTTTCAGCAGGGACTGCAGACAGCTAGCCCAGCCTCAGCTTCTTATGCCCATCAGAGAGCTCCCTTCAGAGGGCAGAGACTCATTTTGCTGAAGGGTGCTTAGAAAAAGTACGCAAAGCATCATCTTTGTCTAGTTACAAAATCCCAAACTGTGGGAGGCAGGTTGATAGCAGATCAAATATTCATCCCTATGTAGGAACATCAGAAGAAATCTTAAACTGTGGAGGAAGTGGTGTGGGGTAAGAGCCTACTTCCTTCTGCCTAATAGTCGTGGAAGGAAGTCCTTTACAGAAGGTGAAAGAAATGTAATTTCAATGTACCTCAATGCCAGGCAATGCTGCCCAGTTACCGGAGGAAATTTTCAGGACAGTGAAGAAGGTCAGGAGTGAGTATGGGGAAGAAGTTATCCCCACAAAATAATTCCCCCCCAACGCTCCCCCCACTCACAGTGACACAAGTGGTTTGGCACTGGTACTATCTGCCCTACAATCTGCACAGTGCCCTCCTGGAGCATCACTGGCAGCAGGTGTGAAAGCCAAAAGGTCAAAAATGTACATGGGTTCAAGCTCTGGAAACACGACAGCGAGTCTCTACCTTGGGAGATGAGGGGGATGTTCTACAGAGCCCCTCCACTGCTGCACACCTCATAGCCAAGACTCCAACAGCTGTGTCCGGATATCTGCACACACGCCCTGAACAGTCAATAAGGCAGAACCTCACCCAGACTGTGGTCAGTCTGAAGTGCGGGGAGACAGAGCCCCATAGGCTTGTGTAAGAGCTGTGAAAAGCAACTGTCTGTAAATAAAGCATCACCTGCTTTTCGTGCCACCACTTTCCTCTGGCTAAGTACTTATTCCTGCTAGGAAGCCATTACTCACTTCTTCAGAAGAGTAAGTGATTTCTGAGGAATGGAAATGGTTAGCAGCTTTCTGAGCTGTGACAAATTGTGAAAATGATTGTGGTGAGTGTTGTTAAAAGATTTAGGGAAAAAAACCAAATATGGTATTTAGGAAACTGGCTTCTAAATTCTATTCAATAGAAGTTTAAATCCTTAAGGATTACCTTGACTTGAGCTTCACAACTTTACTAAGGTATCCAACAACATTTTGATCAATCACCTGTTCCTTCAACTTCGTGTTTTTACTTCTCTGAAGAAGAACATGGCAAAATATCTAGAACATGCTTCTTATTTAAACAGAATAAGAGAAAGTCCGTGGTGGGCACAAGCAACTGAGCATGAAGGATTTAAAATATTTTGCACTGATCATTTCTGAATGCAATCTGCATTAGAAGTACCCACCTAAACAGTTAAACACAACTGCAAGCAGCCATTAGATATATGCATGCATGTAAAAAACACAAGCTTTCTTTAACTGTAACCTGATTTACATGGATGACCACACTACTCTCAGATTGTGAAACATCTGTGTCAGCCTGATTTCTCTTTCCCTCTAAGCTTATCTCCTTGCAGCTCTCTGCAGCTGTGATTAGTCATGTGTGCTTGGGAGAGGAAGATAACTTGGTACCAGCAATGGAGCAACAAGGTCAGTGGATGCATTTGTTTGTCTATGTGGTCACTCTCCATGCTCCTCAATGCACCCAAAAAGAACATCCTCTGGTTTCACCATAGTCAGAAGAGCATACAAAACAAAGTCAGGTCGTACTTGAATAGGCTTCTGCAACCAGTGTGTAATGGCAACCCATTAAATAATCCTCTACCCATTTTAGGGTGGGGAATTTGGGTGCCAGAGACAGGAACTGCAGGTATCAGTGAACTTTCTGCAAAGGAAAAAAGGTAAGTTTCCTTCCTGGCAAGTGTAAAGACCATGGCAAACTGACTATCATTTCTCCAGGAGAAAAAGGGAGCAGTGAGGAACAAAATCCAGTCTCTTCACAGAGGCTATGAGGTATCTGAGATGCCTACTGCCAATTTCCCCAGCAGTGCATTCATTGTGGAGAAAGAGGGAGAATAACCTCAGGGCTCACCAAGAACACTAGCAACTTGAATGCAAGTGAATGCTCTCTTACCTGTAATTCAATAAGTTGGGCCAGATATTTCATGAAAGAAAAGACCTTCCAGTTTCAAAAGCTTTAATGTAGTGCTGTTATGTGGGAGATTTGTACTGACACCAAAATACGCCTGGAAGCACCTAAGCATCTTGTTGTTCCTAACAGAAAAGTGTCTCCCAAAAAGAAAAATACTCCATTGAGTACCCAAAGAATCTACTGGTGCAGCTCCCAAAACCAAGATTGGAAGAGGGCAAATAATTACGGATTTCACATATGTCCTTTTCCTCATCTGTACCTGAGATAATAAAAGCTTAAGGCTTCAGTGTGCAAAATTAAAGATACAACAACCCCAAAACTATTCACTCTATATATCCTGGGGAAACAGCACTTGCACAATTTAGAATTGCTGATCTAATGCTTCTTCAAAACCTCAAATAGAAAAATTATGAGTATCTCTTAATAAAATCCCACATAAAAAGTAAGACTATACTCCAAGCTAGCAAAGTATACTCAGTCTTGAAAAAAGCACTTCAAGGTCTATGCAAATAAGGAGTTGAACATTACACAAAACAGTTCCAAAAGACTAAAAGAAGTAGGCTTTCTAAATGACAATTACTATTTTTTGAAAGTGATTAATTATCCCAGGCATACAACTTGGTATTTGAATGAGGCTGGATTTTCCCAGGCAGTTTCCTCAAATAGTCCCCAAAAGCACAAGTCACTTTGAGACAACACCACCTTTGGGCACCCCATAAGCAAAGAAGAGATTAAAATCATGCACATCCTTATTTCTTAGAAAGTCTGGACAGGGAGAGGTTGGAAAAGAATGAAATCTTAAGCGTCCATCTGGATGCCCCACGAGACACACATTAGTACAGTCAGGGTAACAACCTAATTAGCTCTTCAGATTAATCACACACTGTACGCATCCCTACCAATGCCCAAGCTGGCAAGCATTGCCATGCAGACCTCAAGGATGGGACAGAGATGCAGGGTGTTTCACACCAAATAACCCCCTCCCTTCACAGCTGAGCAGGAGATTCTTGAACAGCACTGTGAAAAGCACAACTGTGAAGAAGGAAAGCCAGAGATATGAAGCAATTACTCCTTTTTCCTCAAGGCCACATGATTCTCGAGATAGCTACTGTTATTGCACCATCAGTTATAAGCTCCTACACAGGAGGTTAATGGCAGCTACCTCCCTTCACACTTACTAGTGATAACTGTTCCACAGAAACAGATAATCTTTATTATTTATTCACCAGTTTCCTTTCACAGCTGAAAAATCAGTAGGTGGCATTAACTCCTACCTGCAGCTCTGTCTTCAGACAGCCCTGTCGGTAAACAGTGGCCTCATTCTCTTCAGCAATTAAATTATTTTCTAGTAGGAAATTAGAAAACCACTCTCATTTCCATCATCTCTTTCATCACTCCAGAAGAAGACAGACTTATAGTTAATTCAGATATTGACCATGGGCCATGAGATCAGAGCTTTCATTCCAGCTCTTCCTCTTCTAAACACTTCCACATCCAGCAGGACACGCAGCTGCCATGACTTGCTCACCAGCCAGCAGTGCAGGATGCGTAGGACACCATCTCTACAGAAAGGAGCTCTGACACGCTTCTCGTTCTCGTCAGTGAACACCAGCGACTGCAGCGGAGCACCCGCGCGCGGTTGGCACAGTGGACATTACAACACAGTCCTGCTTTAGGACCTTCTGCAGGAAGCAAGCAACAGGAAGGTCACATACCCACATCTGAAATAGTGCTACAGTTACGCCAACGGGTAGTGGCAATTGTGCACAAGCAGCTCTGTGTGGGAAGGAGACAGGTCAGTGCCCGGAAGGGGCGGCAGGGTGACACCCCAATTGAGCAGTTACAGCAAATGCCACCACACAGGAAGATGCATCTTTAAGCACGAGGCAGTATTACCCAGAATATTACTATTTCAACACACCAGTTGTGATCAGACATCACAGGACCAAACATACCGATGGCAGCTTCAACTTACCAGTTAATATAGGCCCATGAAAAAACATGTTCAATACCAGTTCTACTAAATTATGTGATCACATATTATTTTCACATAGAGACAAGACCTGAACCTTCCCTGTGTCCAGCATTCACCTAGGAAGTACCACAGGACTTCCAGAACTACACATTCACCAGAAGTTGGTTAATTAATTATAGATTCATGTAATACAAGCTGCAGTCATTTATTTTCAAGTTGGAAAATACACAAGGAATCTTCTTATAAATAATTTTTTTAAGCTTTTGTTTGTTGGTTTTTTTGTTGTTGGCTGATTTGTTTTTTTTTTTAGACTTACTCTGATTATCAGACACTAATCTCTGAGTCTCTACGAAACTTTTATTGAACTTAACAGCAGATAAGTAAATGGAAAATGACATAATGATTGCATGTTTTAAGGAAAGAATGTATTATGTGTCAATATCAGAGCAAAGACCAGTAACAAAACTGGACTGGCTTTATATTTGCTTCCTTTTTGCTAGCTCCAAATGAGGCTAGGGAACAGGAGACTTGCAGAATCTTCTTTGGCTGCTAATTCATGCAGGAATAAAAATGGAACACTATCTGGGGACAAAAAAACCCCTACCAGCTGTACTTCGTTTGGATTATGGAAGGCACAAAACATGAGAAAAATGCTAATTCTTGATAAACATAAACAACGTGGCACTCAGCCTTACAAAGAACTTTAATCCCCCGCAGCCCCTGGTGCAGACCAGAGTGAGCCAGGCTCCCTCCTGCAGCCCATGGTGCAGCAGACATCCACCTGATGCACCTTCCCACCTGAGGCCCCTGAAGGGCAACTCACCAGGGCAGGTGGGAACCCAAGGGAGGCTGTGATGCCCTGGAAGGTTTACTGGCAGGACTTGTGACCCTGTGGCAGACCCATGCTGAAGCAGCCTGTTCCTGAGGGGCTGTGCCCTACTGGAAGGGCCCCACACTGGAGCAGCTCGTGAAGAACTGCAGCCTGTAGGAAGGACATGCTTTGGACAAGTTCATGGAGAAAGGACTTTCTCCTGAGGGAGGGATCCCACACTGCAGCAGGTGAAAGTGTGTGAAGAGGAGTCCTCCCTCTGAGGAGAAAGGAGTGGCAAAAAAAGTGTGTGACAGCCCTCATTCTCCATCCCCCAGGCACTGCTGGGGCAAGGAGGTAGAGAAAATTGGGAATAAAGTTAAGCCCAGAAAGAAGGAAGGGTGGCAGGAAGGTATTTTATTATTCAGCTTTTATCGCTCATTGTACTACTCTCATTTGATTGGTAACATTAAACTAACTTTCCCTGTTTTGATTGTGGTAGTACC
The DNA here is from genome assembly GCF_001522545.3 of Parus major. Lineage (NCBI taxonomy): Eukaryota > Metazoa > Chordata > Aves > Passeriformes > Paridae > Parus > Parus major. Next base: position 67,338,378 of record NC_031770.1, on the reverse strand, counting down.
TACCAGAAGTGATCTCACCCTGTCCTTATCTTGCCCCATGGATGTTCCATTACATTCTTTGTCCCCTGTCCAGCTGAGGAGTGATAGAGTGGTTTGGTGGGTACCTGGCATCCAGCCAGGATCAACCGACCACAGCTCATCAATAACATTAGATCTGACAGAAAGAAGCAAAGACCTGTGATTCTCCATGGTTTATCTAATTGAAATAATCAGGTCTCTGAAATATTGCTTTCATTGAAAAGACCTTCCTGACTTGGCAATCTGAGGTATTTGGAGACTGTGTCAGTAATTCACATACACAAATCAGGCCATTTCCTTCCTTATACCAGCTGTCCAAAAGGTTCTGTGAAAGGGATACTCACTTTTTCTGCAAACATCCAATAATATAGAGCACACATGCAGAAATACAGGTAATTTTGTACAAGGCACAAGCATGAGAGAGAAACAGGAAGGTAAGAAGACAAAGTATACAGACTTGAGATTCGAGAGAGCTCTCCAAAGAAAGCAGTAAAGCTAGCTTTTATGGCGCATAAAAGAAGTTATCTCCCTCCTTTGGTTTGCATTACAGCAGCACAGTAAAGCCTGAGCTGAGATATCCTTGTCAGTTTTCCTAGATAACAGATATTAAAAATAATAATTTAAAAAGTCAGATCAGTAGGTTAAGGGGAAGTAGTACTCCCCAGGCCTCAGACACAGTGAATTCACAACCTCAATTTAGTCAGGATGAAGGCAGCACTTGCCTTTGCTCCTTGGCTCACATAAGAAAGGAGAGATGCAGAAGCACGAGTCACACTGGCTGAACTGAAATGAGGGGACTCAGGTGGCTGCCTCAAGAGCAATGCTTTGGGCTTCAGAAAAGTTACATCAGCCACCTCTGATGCAACTTAGGTTACCTTAGGTGATATAACTTATTTATGGACTCTTACGTGAGATTAGAAGTCATGGGGGAAAGGAAATAGATACTTTTCAAAACTGACATGATTTGGAGGTTTCTTAGTGAAAGTCACCTCACCATCGCTTTGCCTAAAAAAAAACCAGAAAAGGAATTAAAAGCATGAACATCACCAGTGCAGTTCCTGGAATTAGAAATGAAGACTTGCCTGGTTCTCCAGGCCTTAAAATCTTCATTTAAACAACCTCAGGCAGAATATTTTGTGCATCTCTCCTAGGAGCCATTGTAATTAAGTCAGTGACTATAGGAAAGCAGATGATGAAATCTTTATGTATTATGCATGCACACACAGAGGAATTTCTTGGAGATAAATCTCAAATTTTGAACCAATAAATATGAGAAATTATGCTAAAAGGTACAGAAGAAGCTGATCTCGACTGAGGTGACTTCTATTTGTCTTGATCCATATGCAAAAAAAGAGATGTCCAATGGAGCAGACGTAGCTGACAGAGTTCCTCACTGAGATGCATAATGGGGCAAACCCAAGGAGAAGCTGTGGCTGAAGGAAACACAAGCTCTTCCTGGTGCTACATTCTCCTGCTGGACCAACACCAGGCGTGGCAGGTTCAGCAGGCAGCCAGGCATGGGTCCCAGTCCCAGATGTGCTTACTGCTATGCTGAGGTTCCCCGAGCTCATGGTGTGGAGCAGGACAGGAGTCCTGCTGTGGAAAGAACCTGAGGCATGAAAACTGGGGAGCTGGAGACCGGTTAACATTGATATTCTCTGGTGTGCAGAGAACAAGCTGAAAATCTGGTCACCTTATGAGAAGGACCACCAGCTCAGCACAAAAATTACTGTTTCAGGTTGCCTACTAGTGGTATTCAGTCTGTGGTCATCAGCTTATCCCTCTCCTGATACTAACCTTTTCCAAAGTGCTAATGGGGAAAAACATATTCCTAGGGAATTACACAACTTTTGTATTTGTGCAAAGCTCCTCCTTTGGCCATCAAAGATGGCTATCAGGTTATTAACTTTGCTTTTGAGGATACCTAAAGTACCTTAGCATTCAAACTGATACACCTTCTCTGTACAGCTTTAGTTTGGTGCATTGACAAAGTGAAAAGTTCCTATTTGACAAGCACTGCCTTGCCAAGCTCTCACACAAATCCAGCAGCATAGCAAGGAATGACTAATGAATAAATCTCAAAAAAAAAAAAGAGGGAGGTAAAAGGATGTTTACAGATTTCCACAGAGATGTGGTCTATTATGAAGCTATAACTTCCTATCTATTGAGTGTTTACTAGAAAGGCTCAGTATTAAGATAAAGTCTTTTGTGGACAGGAAATGATCCAAGAAAAATTATACAGATACAGCAATTCACCATCAAAATGGGAGGAAACACTTTAAATGCTAAATAACTAAAAGCTTACATGGTACTAGAATACTATTTAAAATTAGGAGTAAAGATTTCTTTTAGATATGCACTTCCTCAAAACCTTAAATGAGATTTTATCCAGCCCTCTTTTATTTGATCAGATGGCTATAGATTCCAAGGGTAGTTTGACAGATTAACAACTGCAGGACTAGATATATGTTTAATTAAACACACATTAAACGAAACCACATTGTGTGATAGGTATATTTGAAAAGCCTATTCAGTTAAGTATGATTGATATCTACAGATACATCTGCACTTTAAAAAAAACCCCAAACTTGCAGCCCCACATATGAACAGAGAATTTACAGGAAATAATATGCAGAAATATTTCAACCCTAGGCTCACATCTAATGGTCTACTTTCTTCTCTCATGTATAATTTCATGAAGTTGCTTTATTACAGACAACACTGAGTTTGGGGAAGAAAGATATAATCCATCAAAATTATATATTTAAAATTTCAGTATCTGTTTCATGAATTACAGCCTAATCTACATTTTTTTGACTGCAGAATGATATGTTACATGTGACAATTTTAATGTAAATTCCACAGGAAAGGCACTTCCCATCTGCAGCTGAGCTCTCGATGCACACCCAAAGGCTTAATTCAAAATCTGCTCTTCAGCAGCCAGCACTAGCACTGCACATGTAGCCATGCGACCAGCAAACACAAAGAGCTGCTAACTAGTCATGATAAAGAAAAACTAGCGCATGAAAGGGACTGAAAATGGTTCCAAGCAGCCAATGGCACCCTGCTTTTAGAGAAGTACTTTGAAAGAATACTCACAGAAGGGCCTTTTTGCCAAAGAATTGCACTGTCAATGACTGGTTCAATCCCACTGATTAGGGTCTTTCCATTAACCTCAGCAAGTTCCCTATCAATCTCCAGATTTTTTTGTTATTAAAATAGGCTGACAAACAATCTAGGCTCAGCTTACAGCTGAGGCTGGCAGTTCATCACCCTGCACCAAATTGTGACAGGAGGGTTTGCAGCCCTCAGTGCTGTCAGGAAAGCTAGATGTAGGAGGGGGGTATCACTGTTTCTGAAACAGATATAGAATCACAGAGTAGTTAGAGTTGGAAGGGGCCAACTTCCAACCAAGTTGACCAAGATGGTGTCACCAGAATGTGTCCAGGGGGTTTTAAATGTCTCCAGAGACTCCATGACCTTGTCAGGCAGCCTGTTCCAGTGCTCTGCCACCCTCAGAGTAAAGAAGCTTTTCCACATGTTGAAGTGGAGCTTCTTGCACTTTAATTTATGGCTGTTACATATGAGGCAATTGTTAATGGTACTTTAATTTTTGGCTCTGATAGGTTCATTAAAATATACATTCATCATATGAGCAAGCATCATGTAGTACACAAGAAGCATATACTTTGGTCAAATTACAAAACTGAAAAATAATTTTAAAATACACTAGCAAAATTATTTTTCATTAGCAATCATTTGACAAGGCATCAGAATATTTTGGGGAAGAAAAAAAAAAAATAAAGGGAGGAGGTTAATTCTTGCTTCCATCCTTGCTTTATCAATCCGAAGCTAAGTATTTAGTTTTCGGCTTCTTTACCACAACAAAACCAAGACTCCTCTATGCTTTCACCAAGATGCATGTCAGCCTTGACACATTAACAAGGAATTAAATTTGTGTTGTCTGTTTGTATTGAGAAAAATAATTTAAAAAATAATAAAAAAATAAGGTTTGATTTTAGATTAGTGACACTGTGAAACAGTAAAAACGAAACCAAGCCGAGTATCTAGTTTCTTTTGGATTATTTTAAAGTAGTCTCAAAGATATACATCACCAGAAAACAATGGCAGCTCAAGTGAATGATTAAATCCTGAATCTGCATGCTGTAAATCATGATAGATGAAGGTTTATCTAGGAACTTCAAATGCCGTGGCCATTTGGAATGGAACTGAACATATATACAAAGACAACTACAGTCTTTACCCAGATTAATCAGGAAACATTGTTTACTATGGGGGAAGACAGTGGCCACCTTCAAAGCAGCCCTCTGTCCTAAAATGCAGATTGCACTAACATGACTACAAGGTAAATGTTTAATACAAATGTCTACGTAGATAGGAGACATAATCTGTGTAGCTCAAACTTTATGAACCTTGGGCCAGAAGTCCTATGTTACGATCCCAAATCCTATATAATAGCTTGTGGCAGCTTGTGAACTTCTAGTAGAAGGTGCATATTGAGTGTCAACTATCCAAAAGTACAGTTTTATCCTGTGTTATAACTGCAGGAGAGCCCAGGCAAAGGGCTGAGAATTTATACAGCAGCTGCTGCTCAGAAACCCACAAACTGCAACTTATTCCACACTTCTTGTTTTCTCTTATCACCTAATTTCTCTTAAGTAGCTACTGCTCCCCACACTCATTTAATGGGTGCAATACTAAATAAAGATCATGCTGAAATTACCTTTAAAAACTTCTTGCAAGCAATTTTTTTTTCTTGCATGCATGAACTGATGGCAAATATCTTCTAAGTTAATTTCCCCATTGGAAGCAACCAAAAGGATGAAACTGTACTCATTAGAATACACAGAAAGAAAGCAATAATCCAAAGCTCCATGCATGCTTATCAGAAAACTTTGAATTGCTCTTCATCTCACTGGTCAAATTTAGAAAGAAAATTATATTGACTCATTATAACTCAGATCACAAACCAACCGTTTAAAAGTACTTTAAAAATTAGGTTAAAGAGTCATACAGAAGATACTTAAACTAAAAAGGGAAACTGAAATTTAAAAAAAGATAAAAATCCCAAAGGTTTTAATTAAATGGCTGAAGTGCTAATTTCTAGAATAAAACAGAAAAACAGCTGGAAGCATTAATAAGCATACTACTAAATTAAAGTTTACATGTCAACAACATAAAGGCAATCTCCAGTGCAGTTCTCCCCCAAAAAGAAACAAATCAAATTCATCCACTAAAAAACCTGCTATACACAACATTTTTTGTATTTAAAAAATATGATTGCTTATGCCCTACAAAAGTGGGGCAATCTAGGAGTCATTTTGTCAAAGGTAATGTCTCTGAAGTGCACAGAATCACAGAGTATGCTGAGTTGGAAAGGACCCACAAGGATCATCATGTCCAAGTTGTGGCATTTCACATGTGAGCAGCCCCAGCTTAGATCACAGAAGGTCAAGGTTGCATTCTCAGGCTTAGAGAGAAAACTAGAAAAGAAAACCAAAACAGTGAACTACCAGAGGTCAAACTCAATTAAGAGAAACCCTTCTAGCCTGTGCAGTGAAATCTCATCGACCCCCCAGAAGACATCATTATATCTCCATTGACTGGTGAAGAAGTGAACAAAACCTAAATTCAATTTGGTCAAATCTAGCTCTGATTAGTGCTGCTGAAACACACACAACAAACTGCCAAATTGCTTCAGCAGCCAAAATGACGCTGGCTTTCTTACAGTTGCCAGTGACAGATGTAGTAAAAGCAGAGACCTTCAGCAAATACTTGAGTTTGGTGGGAAAACATTGGTTCCCTTCTATCAGAGCCACACAAATTTGGTCTGAAGAGATTCACAGCAGGACAGAAGAAGCTGGTGCTGACACAGAGGTGCTGACTGGAAAGAATACTGGAAGCTGAGCTCCCCATCTTGCTGCCCAGTATCCTAATGTGAACCACTAGATAAAAGCAGCCAATCCTCACAAAGAGGCAAACATTTACTGGAGTTCAGCTTTTAATTTTGTATCCCAGGACTTGAGAGTCCTGAGGAATCTCCAAAAAATACAGACTGATGAGACCAAGATGATGAGCAAAGCCTTACAAGGAAACAGGCGCAAGGACTGGGGACCACTTTCTCCAACATCTGGCTCCACACTAGAGAGCCACATCTCATTCACAAACTAGTCAGAGTTTCACAAGTGCTTTCCTTCACAACTACAAAGTTTCTTCTCCAAATCCGCCCTGCTAGTCCAAGCTCCACCAGCAGTTTGCACCTTGCACCTTGCACGGTGAGTTTTCCCTCTGCACCAATATGCCAATCCAAGCTCACTACACTATATAACCACAAATGTTGGCTCCTTTGCCTGGCTGGCTTAGTGAGTTATGAGATTCAAGGCTACAGAGGAGAAGCAGCAGGGGCTCATTCACCCATCTGTTCTAACGTGGCTGTCCCAGCTTCACTCAGGGCTGTCACGTCAGAGGACCGCAGGCTTTCTCCTCCATTCCAGCTCGGCATACCTTCTGCAGAGGACAAAGACGAGAAGAAAACTCTTCTGTGGCTCTGGCCACATGCCCCAGCACCCGCTGAGCCAAGCCATAACCACTTGCCTCATTTTAACAGGGTGAAAATCAAAGAGTTAAACCCAAGGCAAAAGCCTTAAAGCACTGAGGAGTGCATTAGCAAGCACATCACTAGAATCTCCCTAAGAATTAGAAGTGTCAGAGCACAGATTTAATTAATGCAGCACACATACTACAAAACTCAGTGAAGAAAAATTCTGAAGTAAAGCTGCCTGAGGCAATATACTTATTGTAATACTGTTTTCTGTATTATAAACCATAATGATACTTATAAAGTCTTCTGTTTCTAAAGTTTAAAGTGGTAGCTTTACACAAAATTTTCTTTCAGAAAGGGGAAGTCTGGCAGTTCTGACCTGATTTTGCTGTTTATGTGATGGCTGCAACACTGAATATCCTGATGAAAGGAAACTCTGCTGAAGCCTATACTCTGATTTCTTCTTCTTAGAGCTTATTCTGCAGCACTTCAGAGAGCTCCAAGACATCACTGTGTCTCTACCCTATGAGACACAGTACAGATACAGCTGCTTCTTGGGATTTCAAAAATAATTAAAGGCACAAGACAACAAAGGAAGGATGGAAGAAAGAAAAACGTGAAGGAGGCAACACGAGCCTTTTGCAAACAAATACATGCGCATTCAAGTCTGTTAAAAGGTGTACGTTCTTCCATGTGATGTGTTATCTTTTCTACCAGGCTAATTTGACAGAATTACCTCAGAGCATTTTTTTTTTCCCAAGAAAGCAGCCTGGCTGAAGTTTATCCATTTCATTACAAATTTGCTACATTTCAGTATACTGCCAGAATTTAAAATATTCCTGTGCTTTTTAAAAATCGTGGCAGAGATAATGTCTGATTTAATTAAAAACAACTGTCTTTCCTGAAAGTAGATGTATATTTGACAGGATTAAGTTTACAACCACTGTTTTAGCTATCCGTGATTAGTTCAGAAGCTTCTCAGAGTTACATTAAGGGAAATGCTACCAAACAAAAAAAAAAAAACAAAAAAAACCCACCAAAAAACAGCAGCAGCAAGCCTAACCAGATAAAAAAGGAAGAGAAGGCAGATTACTTCACTGTAGGAGGGGCTGCCTTGACTTCCTGGTAGTGTAAAAGTGCCTGCGTTCCTTGTGCAGGAGCCAAAGAGGGCTCAGATGGAGAGGTCTCACCCACCCAGCCACCCCAGCAGGAGGTTAGGAAGTGCCCTCAACTTGACCCACACAGACTTGTCGAGGGAACAGTCAAGGGCGTGGAAATGAAGTATCACACAGCCCACTGTAGCTCTCTTGTCGTGCCTCTCTGAATTCCACGGGTAACAAACACATCCGATTAAGGCTGAGGTTGCTTCTCCCCCAGTGCCCTAGTTCTCTGCAAGGAGGTGAGCTCCAGGACCTCTGCACACTCCTGGTTACCCAGGTCCCAGGGAGCCACAGCCAGGCAGTGGCACTTCAGACAACAGAAACACCAAAAGGGAAACCCACAATCAGTCTTCTTTCCCCCATGGGACACTTAGAAGACAAAAAAACCCACTTCTTCCAGTCTGCTCCCCGAAAGCACAGGTACTTCTTGAGCACTTCAGCAGTTACAAACAGAAAGCAACAGTGGTAGCTAGGCTGGAGACAGAGTAATTCCTGCAAATACAGCACACTAATGATTAAATATATTAACACAAACATGTATTATTTATGGCTGAAATACATAACTTATCACCACTACGGTCTATTTGCAGTTTCCAAAGTGAGGGAAATGCTCTGGAAGCGCAAGTAGTTTGTCATTTTATCAACAGCTCTCAAACCTCCAAAAATAGTTCTTAACTACATCCAGAAAAATTACAGACCACAGCCATGTTTGCCTTGTGATTACTTGAAAGCTAAATAAATCTTCTCTTTGAAGTGGAAATGAAGGTTTTTGAAGGTTTTACTGAGTTTTTGGCCACAGATTTTTATATATAAAAGCACCGATTTAAAACTTATTATATCCCAACCAGGATAATTTTTGGAAACACTCTGCTTACTTCTTGGATGGGTTTATATTTGATTCACTCACAGTAATTCTACAGCTCTCATAATACTGAGAATTAGTCAGGAAAACAAAGAAAATTACAGATATTTCCATTTATAGATGGCTGGTCTGCAGTTTGGTAATCTTGCAACCAGGAAGTAGGAGAAATAATTCCTCTTCTTTTCAATATCACATGGCAGAAGCAATTAGAAATAGCCTCAAATTATGTGAATTCTCCTGATTTCACAGATATACTCTTATCTTAAGCCTTTAGATTACCCTCAAGTCCCTACTCTGAAAAACTCATGCTACACTTACATCTCAAGTCCCATCTTTGCCATCAGAGACTCCACTAACTGCACATATACACTGCAGATTTATTTTTTTTTCCAAAATTATTTCAGGACCACAACAATCCTGAGGAAACAGTGAGGCCCAGGTTAACATCCCCTATAGAAAAGTCTGTGTGAATAAATGGTGCTTGATAACATCTGCAGAACCATCTGGGCAGCTTTGTTGCTGTTGAAGTCGAGATGGGTATCTCTGAATATTGCAGACCCTTAAGGAACTCAGACTCAGGAAGAAGACCCATTATAGAAATTAAGCCACAATACAAGGAATAAATTTTACTCTCAATTAGTAGTCTGCATGGTCAGACTGGATAAGACTCTGAGCAACCTGATCTAGGTGAAGATGTCCCCACTTGTTGGAGGGGTTGGACTAGGTGACATTTGAAGGACACTCCCAAGCCAACCCATTCTATAGTTCTGGGAGAAATCAGTGGGCCAGGAATGTAGGTCCATTCCCCCTCATCTGCTACATGCAGAACAGCACCTAGCTTTGCTGCATGGCTGCCAGTGGTGTTAGAAGGTCTATTAAATGTCACGAGTAAGATTTTATTGCACTCTAATTACCAAGGAGGTAAGAGAAGATTCATTGTCTACTCTCTGTCTCATGTGGTATTAAAAACATTTCCCAAAGCAACACAATCTGGTTAAGTCAAAACGAGCTACTAGACTTGTTGGGCCACAGGTATGACCTAGGTGTAGCAACTCTGCCTTTTGTTTAATAAAGAGGAAGAAAAAAAGAAAGGCTGTGTGATGATTCCAGCAGCAGAAAAAGAAATGGATCAAGTGAAATTCTGACATGCAAATTTTAAATCCCAAATCTTAATGGAAAAAAGCAGCAATTTACTTTTGGGGGTACCTGTAACTTCCCAGCACAGTGCACTTCATTGCTTAGGAAACCTTTGCATCTGTGGATCTTTTGTGCTGAAGTTGTATGCCCTGAGTTCAGGCTGAGTGTTCTGAGGAGCTGCAGCCAAAACAACCCAGTCACTTCCAAGAATGTAGCTGGGCAAAAAAGGGAACCTTTTATTCTCAGAACACAGGGCATTGAAACTTGTCCCAGCATAAATTCTTTTCACTCCCCAACTTGTGAGTACTTGAACTTGGAATTCCAAAGTGGCTCTTCCACAGCACTTTATCTGCGGGTTTGTATAAGTCAGGTGAAATAAAAACATCATCCTGACTACACTTTTGCAAAATCTTCCTGTTTAAAATTAGATATAAGGGAATGGATAGCCAGTCTGGCAAATCAAGGACTTCACACTTCTCAGTCATGTGATAAGCAGAAGTTTCAACAGTGCTTTACTGGTACAAAATGATGGTGTTGGGATGTTTGATACGTACATTTCACAGAAGTAACTAAGTGCAACCAAAGCCTATTGAGGACTCTTATCAGATGAAGGCTGAAGAGATATTTACTTGCAGGAGAGGAGAGAATATTTAAACTTTTATCACAGTTCATATAATTTTCTTCAGAAACTTTTATTTCTAGCCATCAGAGATATGAAGTCTCTGTATAAAATATACTGTGTGCTACAGCAACTTCTTTTCCATTAAAAAAGGCTGATTCCCACTTTAAAAAAGCAGAATTAAACTGCAATCTCAGCTCAGCATTAATAGGAACAGGAAATACAGTACCCTAAGATAGAGTGCCTATAACATACATAACTTATCTGAACAGAACAAGCTGGCAGAGCAGTTACGTCTTTAGCAAACTGGACTCAATATAAAAAGGATTTACTTGCATGCAGGAACATTTGCAGTCTCTGTGCAGTTTTACTTTGAATAGATTTAACATTTAACTAGTTCAACCACATTAATCCTTGAGCTCCAGACTCCTGGAAAAGTATTCATCATTCTTCGTTTTGAACCAAAAATGACATTTGTGGCAACAAAAGGTAGAATTTCAAAGAACTGTATGCAAATTTTAAAACATCAGTATCTAAATAAATATGAAAAGCTCCCAACTTTCTCAAACAAAAAAAGTAAGATTCATAGCAAAGCTACACTTTCCTCATTTATATTAGAGTAAGTTTTAAGCCTTAAAAGCCAGAACTCGGAGCAGCTTTTTCTCAGATAGTAAAGGCCATCACTTTTGAAGTGTTCCAATTGCAAAAGCTAAATTGTAGCAATAATGATGAAATAGTCCAGTCAAAATGACCTTAGATTGAAATTTTAAATGAGAAACCAACTCAGTGCAGTTACTGATAATGCAAGTTAATTAAGAGCATTTTTGAACATTTGTCCTATTTCCACACTGTGATTTCCAGGTTTGCTGAAGAGTCTCCTATTGTGCTGCACATCATGCTCCAGGGTACAGCAATAGCTGCCCTTTATGCAATCCTTTTATTTGATACTCTGAATTTTACAGTTTATCTTGAGATAAAGGCGTAGAGAAGCGGATTAAAGGAAAGTATGTTTTAGTGCCATTACGCTGCTTTCCCTCTGGAGAAGGACAGATGGGTGCTTGTAAATCCATCTTTGGCTGTCTCTCATTCCCTGACATTATTTACTGCCCCTTCCCCTCTGCTGAAGACCACAGCTTTCCAAAAAACCCCCACCAAAATGCAAAAAACCCTGTATCTCCATGTGTTCATCCAAGAATGGAAAAAACTATAAAGCAACTGAGAATAAACATGAGAGCCCTGCACCAGTACATCCCCCATTTCAAGACAGCTAAAACCACAGAAGACTGTTTTGGCATTTTGGCACGTGTATGTACAGACCAGCAGGCAGAGAGGTTTCCATGTTTTCCTATCTTGAGTAATATGCAAAATGCCACAGCACCTAGCCCACAGCTCTGGTCTGGGGAAGATTAACTTGCTCCTCACCCTAATAGCTTTGGGTAACTTTGTCCTTCTCAAAAGGGAGACTTACACAACAGCTCCACCATCACTGTGGTAAGAAAATTTCCTCGGGAGCCAAAGCCTCCTCTCCACTTCAGACAGATGTGAAGATGATCCTGCCTTTTGCAGTGGGGTCTGATTTTTCAAAAATAGCTCATCCACTGGTTTATGAAACCGAGCTTGTGAAACACCAAGTGCATCTCCTATTAGTTTAATCAGGTTCCCTGCCCCTATAAGCCACAACCCCAGAAAATCCAGCTTCTCTCCCATTCCTAACCCTGGAGAGCTGCTGTCTTGTGAATGGGTGGAGAAAGGAGACTGTCTCCTGCTCTGCATGCAAAGATTCCCACCCCTCTCTAGTAGAAAGCATTTCACCTGCCTGCCATTCTCTTCAATAACTTGTCTTGGAAAACTACAACAAAACTACAACAGCTTGAGCAAGTCTCATCTGACTTGCGGGTCTGAACTTTGTATTTGCTCACTATCCAAATCTCTTCCCTCAAACTTCAACAAAGTACTTTTCTCTTTCTTCTTCCTTTTTATTTTTAAACTTTACTCTCCCAGGCAGACACCAAAAAAAATCCCTTGTACAGCAACTTTTCCTCTCAGTAAAACATTCAATTTGCATCTTCCAAATAAAAATTCTCATCTTTTCTCCCACCAGTTGAGACTTCTGTTGCCAACTCTCCTAGCTCTCTTAATCAAGCATACTTGTCAATGAACTTGCAATTACAATGTATGTGCTTGATAAAGCAAAGATACGTGTAGAAACTAACTGCCAAACACTTTCACAAATTAAACAAGACATTAGCCTGCCTCTTGCTTCCCTCTCCCCAGCTCAATCCCTCTCCAAGGCCTCATATCCTCCTTCTGTCTACAGACACCTCCATGCCTGCTGCTCTGAGCTGTTCTGCCCTCAGCTTAACTCAGCATTTCTGTATTTCACCATCTTTACCTTTGTCTCACCAGACTTTATGCTTAGACTGGGACAATGCAAAATCCATTATGCCACTCTTTAGTAATAACCCAAATTAAGTGAAAGACGTTCCAGCCTGCCACATTCTAATCAAAAGCACTTTCTGAAATACCAAAATACATATGCCTGCATTTTATAATAACACAACCAAGCAGCTTTCTGGTCAATGAATGTAGAGAATTTCTGGGTTTTTTTTAAAAAAACTTCATTTGACTTCTTGGATTCAACCCACTCTCACCAATTATACAGGACTGGGGGTTTTAGCTCATTTCACGGTGACGTTGTTTGCTTTAGCTTTATCCTTTCTGCTTTCTGTAGATAGACTCTTGTCCTGGCTGTATTTTCTACATTTACTGCCTCCACCCTTGAACCTTTCCTCAACCTTTATTAAAAAAAACCCAAAAACCAAAAGACCAACAAAACCCCACCCAAATTCTCTTTCTCACCTCACCCACGTTCCGACAGATGCCCGCTCAAAGTCCCAGGCTTGTTTGTGATCTGCTGCCTGCATGCTCTACCTCAGAGCCCTTGTGGGCAGCTCTGTCCCCAGCAGCTCCCTGTAACACACACGGGAGCATCAGAAAGAAACCCAAACAAAAAAGCCAGCCCCACCTGGACCCTGCTGCTGTTTCTCCTTTACCTTGCAATAGAAGCATTCCACAAGAGTTGTTTCCTTCAAAGAGGGCTGGCTGCAGCTGTGCTCTGGCAGACAACATTGGTCCACCTCAACTACAGAAACAGATTTTATTTCCATATAAATAAACAGCCTCCACTGATGAGGGGAGAAAAGCAGCACAGCAAAGGAAATATTGCAAATATCGCGAACACACTATTTCTAGTAAGTTTTTGTCCAAGGATCTTCATCTCTTTGCTCCCTGCAAAGGCTATAATACCAATCCACTTGAACCTTTTTGTTTGTTTGTTTGGGTTTCTTTGCAAGAAACAGCACCTTCTTTCTCACTACTGATTTCCTGACTTCAGCAGATTCACTGGAGGGTTCACAATCTCTTTATTTTCCACTTTATTAATACACATTAACACTTTATTAACAAGCATTAAGGTTTCCATTTACTACTTGAGCTTTCCATGAGCTCTAAAGATCAGGAGAGATACCAGTGAAATGCAATTTGATTGCAAGCAAGCACCAGAAGAACGAAGTGGAACTAGAACTTCCAAGTACTGGTTATTTCAGGACTTGTGACTGGCACAAAGATCCCTCACTTTGTAGATAGATACTACTTTTTCCTCAAAGACTAAACAGCCCAAGCAGTGTCTCTCCTGAATGTTCCACTGACACCACATTTTTCCTGAACACAAAGTAAGTCAGTGTGGTTTTCATTCTGTTTCATTCCCTGACCTCTTCAACTAGACTAGGCTGCAGATCTGTACGGGAGTGGAAACAGTACATTGGTATTGCAGACCACTGGATGGGTGGGGGAGAGAGCAAGGGAAAAACATTTAAAGATAAGTTAAAATCCCTTTTAAAAAATCTTTCTGATCCTTAAAAGTGTTTGAAAAATCATATAGACATGGTGCTTCCTTCTCTCAGGCTTCAGGGGAGCTTTTCAAGCAAGATTTTCATTGTCCTGAGACACAAGAAGATTGAAGACTGGTTTCGTCCCACTCCACAGGTGGAATGAAAGCAGTCTTAATAAATAGAGGGTAGAAAATTCCAGTTCTCAAAGAAGTGAAACCCTCAATACCATGGACATCTAGCATTTTTTCATTGTGTTTTTGTGACACAGATGCTTTGGTCACACAGCAGTACAGTATGTACTACTGTAAACTTGCTGAAAAGCACCTTTACCCAGACTCTGAGGCAAATGCACTAGAGTTGTACTTCAGAATTTTTTTATTGAATATTTTTTCCTTCATATGCTGTTTTAACACAAGTGCCTTGAAAATGAATCACAACATGATTACTCTTCCACAAACACCTACTACTGGCGTGTAGTAAAATTTGTCAGCACGAAACAATAATGATCTTAAATAAAATGGAACAAAAAGAAATAAAAGACAAAGGGCCATACAGTCCGTTTGGGAAATGCTTCCTGAAGCTGGAGAGGACAGGCTCCCTGCAGCGCTAACATCTGCACAAGACAGAAAATTTATTTCCCCCTCTCCCCAGAAAGAAATAGAGATGGAGGGAGAAGAGGAAATGGCAGACAGCAGATAATTTCTATTTTACACCAACAGACAAAATGACAGTGGAAAAGACTTCTGCCCTCTGGGTTTCACAGGAAACCAGTCACAGGACATGTGTCCCTTTCAGTTCAGTAAGTGTACACTCTGGCAAGTTGTGTCATTAAACACAAATGGATTCTTAAAGTTACAACCACAAGCACCGTCACATTTTGCAAAGTCTCGTACTATTAGTATGTTGAACAATATGAACATAATCTTAAATAAATATTCATACATTTAAGTCTAGAAGCAATGATACAACACCTGAGATAGAATTTTATATATATATATATATATATATATATACACACACACATATCTTCTGATTAGCTCCATTAAGCCCAGGGAAGAAAACATCTCACTGACACAACTGACCTGGGGCTGGTTTGGGGTTTATTTTTGTGTTTAAAGAAACAAAACTGAAATTGCAAATCCAAGTTCCATCAAAAGGCTTTCAGGTAACCTTTTCTCAGAGCGCAGTATAAATGTTTACCCACTTCTCTCAAAATGTCATCAACATTGTATCAGGGACATGCAGTGCGGGCACTGAACCAGCTTTTACTCATACAATAATGTCAGTGGCACAGGAAGTAATTGCAGTTTTATCTTTTCTTTAGACTCCTTAAAGTGTTTCATCAAGTGTCCAAATACTACTGACCATGGGCTTTTCAGGATTTTCTTTTTTATTATAATTCATAAATACCTTATACAAGCACACCAGGGATTATAGTACTCAAATGATATTTTGTGGCTTTAAAAATATCTTTACTTCTAATAAAAGTCAATTGCCAAAAAATATCTCCCTGACCTCCTCTAACAATCCTCTCCCTTCTCCTTCTAAAAACCAAGGTAGCAGTAACAAAACAAACAACAAAAAAAGAAAAAAAAAACCCCAAACAAAAAAAGAAAAAAAAAAAAAAAAAAAGAAGCGGAAAACCCCAACAACTTTCAATATCTCTGACAGTTAGTCAAACCTGTCATGTTCAAGGTAAAAGCCATTATAACACTAGAAGTCATTGTAACACTGAAAATTAGAAATTTTTGAAAAACACAAAGAACATAACCTTTTGATTCTATTCTATTTTTTTCTGATTGACACATGCCAGCTGTTCAATGACTGTTTTAATGCCTTCTACTTCCACTCTGTCAGGAAAAACAACAAAAAATTTCAGTTCACATTTAACAAAGGGCTCATTTACAAACACCTCATTTAGCAAGTAAAATTTGTATGTAGTTTCATCCTTGAATGTCTTCTGTTCATCCTATAATCTCACTCACCAGCACAAGTACATTTCACAATATCCTATTACCCCACTGCCACAGCAGAGAGACTTAGATATGTTCTTGAAGTCCCTTGCTGAGAGTGAGAAAAGGACAGCTTGATGAGTTTGTCCTTTTGACATGCAAGGAGCCCAAACAGCTTTCAGAAGTTTTTTAGCTCTTATTTTTAAACAGAAGATGAACTATATAACAAAGTTAAGAGAAATTAACCTGGGAGTATTAACTGTCAAATGAGATGAGGGAAGTGAGATTATAGGACTGAGCTCCTTGTAGAAATGCATGAAAAGAGGTGCTGATGGTTAATTAAGATTGTGTTGATAAGTGCCAAAAGTCAAGTTCTCAATTTCCCCTACACCTTTCAAGTATAATTAGGTTTAAAATAAAACAGAGTAACAGTGCTGACAGACACGGGATCGATTGTTTATGTTCTGACTCTGCTTTGTATTACCTGTAAAGGACAGTAAGATTTCATACATATGCATTAGAGAGCTGCTTCACATTTTTTGACTGAAAAGCTCTTAACATGGTACAGACTGAACTCCTATTAGTGTTAAAAAACATAAACAAGCAAACAAAAAACCCAAGCAAACCCAACAAGAAACAAACCCACTCTGGTTACCCCGAACTAGAGCCAGGTAATTAGAAAAATGGAATTCCCATTTGTAAGCTCTTCCAGGGTGCTTCCTTGTAGTGGAAACCATGCTGTCCCTAACCCGCTGGGGTGCTCAGAAGTCCAGCCTGAGGCTCAGACCATTCCCCACACAGGTGTACAACACCCTCCCAGCCATAGGAAGGAGAGGTGAGGAGCCTGGGAATGCCTCCTGTCCCAACAGAACCAGATTTCCATTCTGCATTGTGTCCTGCTGCTTTCTCACCCGCACAAAGGCTGGTTTGTCATCTTTGCCACAAGCACTGCAGGCAACAGCGAATGAGTGTGGTTCACATGTGCTGACTTGCAACACGAGTTCCTAGTGAGACCTCTCTGGTTATTGAGCGTGCTGCTTCATACCTGAACAACAGAGAGCCTCACGCCTCAGCTTTCGCTTTCCCCACCTCACTGCAGATTTGTGTGAAAAGACCAATTATACACGTCTGCACATTAAAATACTAAGGTTAATTAAATTATTAAGGTTATTATTGCATAATAAAAATATTAAGGCTACATATGAAGTTATGCACCTAAACCCCAGACTTCCCAGAGCTGTTACTGCCGCTCTCACTTGCCTGCCCTCCCCCAGCTTGCCCATGACTTCACTGTGATGAAGCTCTTAATTACATGGTCACACGGCAAAGCTTCCCAGAAGAGCAGTCTTCCCTTCAGTGCCCAAAATGGCTGGTGCTTATTCAATGTAGACGTTTAATACTTTTTTTTTTCCCTTTTGACATTCACTGTCGTTTTACAGAATGATCTTCTCAGCTTGCTCCAGAAACACAACCAGCTCACTTATGGGTCCCTGCACTGCTCAGCACATGAGTTCTCCCTCACAAAGCATGCATTTTTTAATAGTATCCTAAGACACCAGGAGTATTATTGGTACTTGATGACAAAGACAAGATAAACTCTGAAGTTCTTTATTTAGGTGCCCAGTTTGAGAGAACCAAAGCCCGATTATTCAGTACATCCACAGCAATGAGTCCATTGACTTCCTCTGTAGTTGCACTAACTTGACACTTCTCCAGTCATCCCAAAGTTTATTAGTTTGCTACACAGCAAAGCAAGTCACTTCTCTTAACAAAGTGTGCTTAAGTGGAGCCTCCTTCCCAGATGCCTAGCAGGTTCTTGCCCTTTCCTTCCTACAAACTTCCCCCCCTCTTTCACGCAGCACCTCCCAGCTCCCGCAACAGGTGAAGCTGCGATTCAGCAGGAGACAATCTCCCGTGCTACTGCCTAGGTCTGCTCCACGGGGTGCTAAAGTAAACAGGAATCTCTCAGCTGAAAAGCCCAGGATCACATCAGGCAACTAAAACCCAAACTGTAACACACAAACACTGATACTGCAAGCACTTAAGCATCCTTGACATCAGGGGGGGGAAAAAAATATCAAGGAAATGTTCTTTGAAATGAGACTATTTTGAGATTGTTAAAAGCAAATGTTTCCCATCCCCTGAGAAGTTCTCATCACATGAGTGCGTGTGATTAATCAGCAGGCTGATGCACAGTCTCTCCTTTTTAAGCTCAGGGAGAAATGGGAAACTGCATGCTGTTTTTACTGCTGGCTTAACCACAATCAAGGAGAAGGACAAGGGGTACACACCACTTCAGTTATCAACAGATTTCATGGGTTGTTACTCTCTCCAGAAAGAAGAGCCCAAGCCCTCGAATCTTCAGTTCAATAACCTCCAGATTAGACAAAGAAGACCCTGTAATCCATGACTTCTTGCTCAACTTGCTTGAAAGTCTTTTCTCTGCTGGAAAACAGATGCAGAGAGGCTAGAGGAATTGGTCAAGATGATTAAAAAGGAGAGAGAATGGGAAAGAAGCACATAAGCAGCTCTGAAAGATGAAGAAGGCTTTTTCAAAGTGACAGAGCATTTTACTTGCACAAGAAATGCAGGCAGAAACAGACAAGCTTCCAGGACCTGTTCCCTTTGGGTCCACTGTTTCTCCGAGTACACTGAAGATAACAGAGATGCTTTGTGCAAATTCTGATGACAGCTAGATATTAAAAACTCCCCAATAGCCAAGGAGTGGAGAGAGCAGTTGGAGATGCTGTTCACTTGAACTCCTTGGAAATCAGCAGGGATCTGCATTCACTGTATCCTAACTTGTGCTATTAGGACTGGAATGATTCAAGACCCCTGCATATCCTAAATTTCTACTATGCACAGTTTTGTGTCACTCTCAGAAGCTGTTCTCAGAAAAGCAAGATTCACAAAACCTCAGCTGGCATCTGCCCGCCCTTATTTCAACATGCCTGTGTGCTTTGTGGTTTAAGACGCAGCCTGAGTCAATGCTGATGTAAATACATACATGTTATGTCAGTTCTGGATACAGACACTGCAGAAAGCTGTGAGAGATACTTGGCAGAGATTATGGGTGGGCACTCCTCCCACTTAGCACCCATTACTGAACACTGCTGATGTACAAGCTCTAACAGCAGCTGGAAAGCTCTGGGCAATTATTTGCAACTGAGCAGGCAACTCAAGGCTATTCTTCTGTACTTAAGAAAACCAACTTCCCTTAGAGAAGTAGTAGGTTATTAGTATAGAAGTACTGGCAGTACCCTAGGAGCCACACATCTCCAAACACTCCAAATGCTCCTCTATGAGGACCACAGAAAGTCTCTTTCAAAAGATAGCAGAACTATTGCAACTGCAAACTTCTAACTCTCTGAAGTAGCTGGGAAATTATCTCTCTGCACATCTATTAGCAGATCCCTCAAATACGTAACACATAGAAGATCATAAAAACAAATTACTATGTGCATTATGTTTTTCTTCTAGACACATCTGCATAGCAATTGAGAGTAAGATTACTAGGAAAAAAGGAAGGCATTCTACTGGATGTAAGTAGCCTGTTAAACCTTTTGGAGGTTCAGGGTGTCATTGACTCCATGGTAAGGACCCACACCAAGTGTCTGCAGCTCAGCCAGCCAACACCTGTAGGCTGTCTTTGCACTAACCTGCCAGCCCAGGTATTGTGCTGACAGCAGTGTGGACAGATGGACAGACACCTACACCCCCCTTTACCCTTTTCATCAAGAGCAAGGCCAACACCCCAGCCCAAGGTAGCAGCATCCCGCAGAAGGGCAAGCCCCAGACCAATAACACGTAAAAAGCCAAACCAAACCCAGCAAAAGAAACCCCAAAAACTCTGTCCAACCTTGAATAAAATCTATTAGAGCTCACACATGTGCAGATAAATCCTTTTCACTGTACCAGTTTAATAAAAGACAGTATCAGTTTAAGCCAAGGTGGCACAATTTGTCCAGTTCTACTCAATGAGAACTAATGCAGGATGCTTACTCACAAAAAGAGTAAGAGATGGTTAACAGAACTGACAAACCCTCCAGTGCTTAACAGGAAGTCTCAAGAAACACCAAATTTCTCAGCACCCAACATTGCAGCAATATATTTCTTCCTCTCCCCTCCCTCCTTCTTTTTTTTTTCTCTAGGGGATGAATTTATCTCAATTCTAGTAAAAGCAGAAGAAGTAAAGAAAAAAAGCAGCATGTTGGCCGGTACCTTTATTGCTGTTAAAAATGCAGAACAAATATGAAATGTCAGAGCATGATACTCCCAGAGGAAAGGGCTGGCCCTAGCCAAAACTTCTAGACTAAAGCACAGACATAGAAACCTCAGCCTGCAAACAGAATGAAAAGTTTTCTCTGCTCCCCTTTCTGCTCAATTCATCCCCAAAATTTTCTTATACCAAGTAGTTTCCATAACTGTTACTGAAATCAAACAAGCAAGATTTTAAAGAGATCAAGCAGACAATTCCTGAACTTCTGGAGAATGAAAGGGACACAAATGAAACATCTTTTTTGGGACATTAAAAATCCCTACTCCTAGCAAGAAGAGATGGAAAATTACACATTCTGGCTGCTACCCATATGAATTTAAATATAGTAATGCATTATTTCTGGTTACACACCAGGCAACCATTTTTCCAACAAACTTGAGGAGGAACATTACTGAGACGCAGATGCAGCCAGGTCATGTCACTAAAATGCCATGACTGGCTGGTAGAGCAAGTCTGGGAGACTGCTGGGTACGCCTAGAAGGCAAACTGGCTGTCAGGCACTCAAGTCCTCTATTGAGCATTGTGAGTTCAAGTGGCTTGGGTTACTTTTGCTCTATAAAAGCCTGATAAATAAGTCTACTGATAAAGATTCCACATTGAAAAGATGGGAAAAAAATCGTTACTGCAGGTATCAAGCAGCTCCAGTTTGAACTTCCTAGAAATAAGGGTCACTGAATTTAAATATCAAGTTGTAATCACTGGGCCAACAAAGCTCTGTTTCTTACTAATGCAGCCTCCTGTTCTCCCCTTTACTTCCTAGTTAGTTGTATCGTTGAGCCTTCCCTTTTGCTCCATGTCTCCCTAAAAAGGTGAGAGAAGTCCTGCCACCCTAAAACTGTACTGTATGGTCCCTCACACTAGAGGGACAGGAGACTGAAGGTACAGATTCAGAAAGCCACAAAAGTGGCACAAATCTTCAAACATTCATTATGTAAACCCAAAGAATTTTTTCTACTTCATATTAATCTTACTTTGCTTGATAAATATTTCTCTTAAAGAATGCTAATTTGTACACAGGCAAAATAAATTAAAAAAAAAAAAAAAAGGGAAATAACTGATAGTAAAAACTGAAACAAAGGAACACAAACCATAGGTGCCAACAAGGAATTTATAATTTATTTGAGGAATTCTGGCAACTCACCACAAGTGAGCTCTCATAGGAATACTAAAATTAGGTTAGCAGTTTCTTGTGAACACCAGGTAAGGAAAAAAATGTCCTCAAAACACAGTGAAACTACTGCCAAGAATGTTTGTACTGCTTTTTTTCAGGGCTTGGCCACTGCTAATTAATAAAAGTCATCATCCAAGTCTCTCTCCCTTTGAACCAAAAGGGGTGGATGTCTTCTTCAACATGTTCTCCCACTCCCCCAAAACCCAAAGGAAAAAGTGTTCAAAACCAGCTAGCAATATATACAGGCAATGGCACGTACTGCACCTCTAGTCAAAGCATGTGGCACATACTCAGATTTAAGCACATCAGCAAAGGTAGTCTGCAAAATTATGATTCAGAGATAAAGTTACTTGAGATCCTCCCTATCCTTTTGTTTTAATACATTTTATGTCTTACTTTGCCTCTAGCATATGTGGTAATTGCCCTTTTAAGTTCCCAAAAAGTAATTCTTGACAAAATGGCATTGGAAATTCCTGCACCAAAGAACCAGAGGGAATAATGAGCCACCTTAAAACAGCAGTCAATACATGATGTGCTCTGGGTCAAGCCCCAAGGCAGCACTTTTCAAGCAGTAAGCCACCACACGCTTGTCAGAGAATAAAGTCACAAGAAGATGAGAAAAAGAAATCTGAGTCACATCTGTAACGTGAAAGGACCATTTCTGACATTTTTGGTTCATAGACATATTGCACACAGGCAGCCAGCGTGCCTGAACAGCCAAGGTCAGCCATCAGGAGGGCATCAGTGTCTTCAGGAAGGTTTGAGATTTGGCCGGGGTGGAAGGGGTGAGGGCATGGGGAGTCAGTGGGATGGTCTGTTTGGACAGCACTGATAATGCTTTAACTATTGCAAAGCAGGGAAGAGAAAATAGTGTCAAATGCCTCATACTGAGCAATGCTCCAGCTCTTACCACTCCTTTTATAGAGGACTTCCCTTGCTTAATTTCTTTTTTTTTTTCCCCCAAGAGATCAAAAACAATATACAAAGAAGTCAGTGTATTGCTGAGAAACATCTGCCAACATTAACATAAGAAAATTGAGAATATTTTTAGGATCAGCCTCCACTACACCCGTTTATGCATCAGCAATTTTGAAACAGCATAGATCAGCCACAAATCAGCTCTACCAACTAGTCTTCCAGACAGAGCAATCAAAGTATATATATTAAAAATACCTGAGTCACACTGGTGGAGCCATTATTATTCTAACATAATTTGAATGTGTTAGATTTAATTAGAAGGTGTTGACACGTACACACACATTTATTCCATAAGAAAAAGATAGTCACCTCTGAGATCTTCAGCAGCCACCATAGTACCTTGGACCTCAGTAGCCAAAGGAACATGTAGTATCTCTAGCCCTAAACTCCCACCCCTTCCACCTTGCCTCCAAAACCACTCAAGTACTTAAATATTTGAGAGTGGTAACACTGGTGTCCAGTCTTGCCACCATCCAAATTTTACTCGAGGTCAGGATGCAGAAGACTAAAGGTGCTGGCATTGTCTGGAACAGGTACTGATCTCCTGCACTCACTCAGTGCTGTTTGTTGTCTCATGTCCCAAAGTTTCTACCAAGATAATACACATCACACTATTCAGAAAATGAATTTTTGTCACTTCTCTATCTTGTTGACAATAACCTAAGTTTAATCTTGCATAGCCCATTTACACAAATATTAAATGTGAGTTGAAACACATCACCCTCATCTTCCCATTGGAACTATTTTACTTAAGTGGCAACCTAACACCATAAAACTTGCGAGCTCTTCACATGACTTAAATCAAAACTGGAACAAAAATTCTGAATGCTTTTAGCTCTCACTCTCTACCCCATGAGAGCTTCAATACTGGACCAAGTGACCCTAGTTTCTGATTACATAAGAGAAAATCAATAAAAGCAGGCACCTTTCCTGAGCTGGTGAACCTCACCTGAGCGGCCACGGTGAGAGCTGTTCAACAGCACCCAGAATGTCTGTGTCCCCAAGGGGCCAGGGGGTGTGTGTGCCCATTATTTTGCCTGTGAACAGGCAAAACTCTCCACTTGTCCACACAAAACAGTGAACAGATTAGCAGTAAGCCTCCATTTTGAAATATCTCTTGCACAAAGTCCTTCTGCTACGTAACAATGCCTCAGGAACCTGAATGGGCTGTGTAACCCAAGGGTTGCTTCCAAACCAGGATTCTTGCTCACTCTGAGCTGCAAACAACCTACAATGGTAACTGTACTGAGTGAAAAATTACAACTAATTTTCTGGGGCTGGGCAAAAAAGTAATCCGTCTTTTTATTTTTTAATCACCGTGAATATAAGCAGTTCTGCAACAATATGATCAGAGCATTGTGAACACCCATTAGCTCAAGGATAAACAGCTCATTTGTGTTGGGAGAGGAGAGGATTTGCAGGCAAGGAAAGGAAGGTGAGCAGTGGAGAAGACAGAGGTAAGCAACCATGAAGACAGGATTCCTGTAAACAGAGTTTTGGGAACAGACAGAGGAAAGAGGGACCACTAAAAGAGCTTCTGGCAGCCACAGCCAGTGCCACAGAGTTAGAACAAATACCCCAAAAAAAATCAGAGGAGGAAAACAGTGGTAGCAGCAGCCAGAGTAGGGAGACTTTGAACAACTTCTCTGGTAGAAATAAATATTAAAGGTTAAATAAAAAAGAAAAAGGAAAATAAAAAAGAGCAGCCTGACATTTCCCCTCCCTTGGCAACCTTCCCCTACTCTAACCTCCCTACCACTTCCTTTTACACCAGTGGGCTGTTAAGGTTTCCTTTTTCTTTGATGAGATAGATACCCAGGAGGTCCTCCAGGCACAGCAAGCGTCCAGCCCAGCCGTCCCACTGACCACCAGTCAATCAGGCAGCCCACAGCGTGCACTCCACACCTCACACACTTCCCCTGCCACAGCTACTTGTGAGCCAGAATCTCCTAAACTAAACATTAATACATTATACATTAAAGCAGATACATGCAGATATAAAATCTACACCTTCAGCTGATCTCCCATGCTGGACCTCTAAGTTAGGTGATGGGAAGCATCTTAGAAGCAGCAACTGCAGGGTAAGTCCCACGTGCACAGGTTTGTGGATGGTTGGGGGTTTATCTTGTACTCCAGTTGTTCCGTGTTTTTTCAGGAAAATATTAATTTCAGTACTTAAACCACTAATCATGAAATTTTCATTCTGTGTGTGTTTGGAAAAAAATAATCAAGTACTGTATGAAGATTAGACCTTAAAAAACACAAGCTACAGCAAAGCACATGTAGTACATCAGTCACCTATAACAGCCCACTCACAGTGACAGAGCTTCAGAAACCTAGTGGAGAAGAAAACACCTTCTGGGTATAAAATTTTAAGCACAAGTTTTTGTCCCACAGCCCCCATGAGGCTCACCTGGATGGCACAAATCTTATTTCAATCCTCACATTGTATGTATGATTGCTACCAAACATTAAAGTGGGTAACATAGCTAATAGCCAAAGTATTGCCAAGAAAACAAACAGAATACACACACAATGCATCTCTTTGCATAGGCTGTTTACTGGGCACTTTCTTCACTGTTTTACCAAAACATGTGAACTTACTGCTTCAGGTTATATTGCATAATGAGGCATGAAGGACTGGTGCAAAAAAAGTAACTAGAGGGAAATTGAAAACCTTTGCAGTTTTCTCTACACAAACACTGGGGAAATGGAAAACCTTTGCAGTTTTCTCTACACAAACACTGGATTGGTCACCTCCTTCCTGTAACTCCAGCAAAGGAACATCACTGCTCCTGCTCTTTTTTAGGTGACAGAGCCTACAAGTACTCCCCTGTAAGGGAGAGTTTCCACCAGCTCCAGCTTGAGGGAAATTAAGATAACTGGCAGCAACTGAAGATCTGGCACCAAATAAGCAATTTAATTAGCTGACAGGTGGAGAGAGGTAATTATTCCTCTCTATGCAGCATTTGTGAGACCACATCTGGAGTACTTGGTCTGGTTTGGGAGTCCTGGGAAAAGAAAGACTGACGTACTGGAGTGAGTCCAGTGGATGTCCACAAAGCTCCTGCAGCATCTGACATATGAAGGCGAGACTGAGAGCTGGGTTTGCTCAGTCTGTCCTGGGAGATACTCAAAACCTGTTTGGATGAGGCCCTGCCTTTGAAGTTATCCCTATTCTGTTCAGGAAGATTATTTCCTTCAAACCTCCAGCTCACCTCAGAGATGTTAGAAGAACTATTAAAAAGTAGTTTAATGGAAAAACTAATAAAAAAGTACCACTAGAAAGAAACCTGTTATCTCTAGAGAGAGATCAGTTACAGAAAATAAATTTTTACAATATGATTGGGTAAAAACCCCATAGGTGATCATTCCTTTAAACAACATTAGGAGTTTCTGCCCATTGTCCCCCTCCCCCTTCCCAAAGTATGATGTGAAAGAGTTCAAAGCTACATACTTGCCACAATTTAAAAGGTTTAGCAAGTTCCCATACCAACAATCATGAAGTAAATCTACATGACAGGGTTTGACTGCCATTTTCAAGATATTTTCTCAGAAATTACACCTCACAGTGGCAAGATACTGCCGATTATGGAAGAAATTCTTATCGCAGTTTGGGGTACCTACAATATCAGCAAACGGATTTTATTCCCCTTGCAGAGTTGCTTCCCCTGCATTTTCTTAATATTTCTGTGATATTTCACTTTTGGAAGAGCGTCAACAACAGCCTGGTGGCATTAAGAAATCTACAGATACGTATTAAAACTTCAAAATTTAGCTTGAACCACAAGCTCTCTGTACTAGCTTACTTTGGTTAGACCCCACTCATCAAGAATTACTCTCCAGCTCTTATGGTGATACAATTTAAACACATCCTTCTTTAAACAAGGTAGATTGGAAATAAACATTGCATACTATCACAGCACCATTGCATCTTATCATAGCACTGTGTCACCTTAAAGTTTGTGGGCAGCTGTTCTAGATGAAGCTCCTGTGGAACATAATCACTCTTCTTTCATGGGTGCAATGTAAAAAAAAAAAAAAGAAAAAAAGAAAATAATAACAATAATAGTAAAAATTATTAAGTTTAGTAACAACTTTTAAAAAAGCTAGTTTGAGTAGTCTGGTGCTATTAAAATGAACATTCATCTATTAATCCACTCTTTCTGGTCACTGCTCTCTTGTCTCTTCTTTTTTGTGTCAAGAAGTAAAGTACAGCCCCTCCAACACCAGACACTGCCACACAGATAACTCACAGCACCCACGGACACATCAGGGTGCTCCTGGAAGCAGTGCAGGCACATGAGCACACTGCTCCTCTGGCTGCTGGGGCTCTCCTGAGCCTCACATGTCAGCTCTTCTGCCCACCTTGGCACAGCACCATGCAGGCCTATCTTGGGTCCCAGACTTGCTCTACCCAAGGAAATAAAACCACAGCAATGCTGTCCACATGCAGGCCCAGATTGTTCTCAGAACAGACTTGCTGCG
The DNA here is from genome assembly GCF_001522545.3 of Parus major. NCBI lineage: Eukaryota > Metazoa > Chordata > Aves > Passeriformes > Paridae > Parus > Parus major. Next base: position 67,311,262 of record NC_031770.1, on the reverse strand, counting down.
CCACACTAGCTCTAAAGGACGACAGATATCTTCTGCAAGACACAAACTTACATGACAAATCATGGAGGAGTTGACCACAAAAGCAAGATTAAGCTGACTCATTTAACACCTACATCTATACACTCAGCTTCATAAAGCAGAACTAACTAACTCTATTGCATGGGTAAGGAAAAAAATCCCCCAACCCCAAACAATATAACCTCATGATTTTGAATTAAGATTTGCTGAAAATGTAAGCAAGAGCAGAGACAAGGTTATCTCACCCTTAAGGGTGAGATATAATATATATGTATAATGTAATATATTATATATATTAATAATATAATACATATTTTTATACAGATAATTCAGTATCACTGAATCATACTGATTGGTCAGTGGTTTTAAAAAAAATCTATAAATGAAAGAATTTCTTAAAATCTTTTACAGGACTAGCAGCAAATTGCTGTGAATGTCGAGTCATCAAGCAGTGCAGTGATGCTGTCCCCACCCTGCCTGCCATGACTGAGGAGGAGGAAAAGGGACGCGGTCTTCCCTGTACACTTTTATCTGCAGCCCTATTTGTTCCTTTTTGGCAGCCCCACTTGAACATTAGGACAAGGAGTTCTGCAGTTTTTAGACATGCCAGTAATGCTGCCCTAAGCAAGAAAGACAGTCAGTGCTTGTCTTCTACCTCCCCCAGTGCACAAAAGGTCACTTCCGACCTTCAAATGTAGGGGATGTTCCTTCCACAAGGTCACAACATTTAGCAGCTCACTTCTCAGTCCAATTTTCGGGCTCACTACTTTTCCTACAAAAGAGAAACTCTTAGAGAGGTGTTCAAAATAAATTGAAGCCAATGCTATGTGTAGGTTTTTTTTGAGAGCATAAAGCCTGCTATATACTGAGAGTTAAATCTGGCTCTTCAGCTTGTCAGCTCCTGTACACTGATCTTATCCCAGCTGTAGGCTGATAGGCTTACAAAGTTTTTCAACAGTGAATACAGCTAATACAATAGGTTTCATTAAACACTTTTTTCTTCCTTTTAAAGGTGGTTTGCCATGGCCTTTCTGAATAAAATAGAAGAGATATTAAAAAATAAAAATAAAATAAAAATCCAACATCTATTTCTCTTCACATGTCCAAAGTATGAGGTCTTATGAATATAAAAATCACTGACCATTCAAAGATACCTGTAGAATCTAATATTTGGAAAGAAAGGCCTGCATATTTAGTAAAGACTGTAAATTAAAATTACGAATAACCTCAGATACTGTACTATTCAAAGATTAGTTTTAAATAGTTTTATTCCTTCTTGAAGAGAGAGAAATCAGCAAAACATTTTCAATTAATTTGGAAATGGGACTGAGAGTGTTTCTTGATGAAATCACCAATTTAAATGCTGCACAGAGTGATAACATCCAAAAATTTCATAATCTGTTGGCTGTCTCATAGATGAACCCCAGAAGGAAATTTAGGAGTTTTCAGTTACTTCCCAGGGAGGAAGACAGGCAACAGAACTGGCATTTTTGCTGGACTTTAGACAAGAAATTTGCTGGATATGGGCTCCCTCTCTGTAATTCAAAATTTATTAGCAACATTGACAACATGCAAGTGGACCTTCACAGGGAGTTCACAGGGAGTCCTAAAAACATGCGAGAGGTCATTAACTTCACCATAATAAACACCCTCCACCATTAACCTCACCACCACGAACAAACACTGAGCATTTACATATAGCTTAGGACAAGAAACAGTCTAATTGCCTACTCAGACAACAGAGGTTTTCATACTGAGTCTTAGAGATGCTCTTTTCTCTTGGAAAAAACACATCATAGCTGCCTAGTGAGGGGGGTACCCATAAAGAAAAAACAGTCCCAAGAACAAACAAATATCCTTTCTTTTAAGGGTGTGAGAGTTTGTTTTGCTTACACCTGCTCTCCCCCTCTGTCCCTGGGGTAAAAGCAGCTGGCAGGAGGACACAATCATCACTGTCTTCCAAACAGAGCTTTGAGCTGGTTTTCTTTGCTACGTCCTAAGAACTGACCAGGTATGGGATGAAGCTACGTGCCCAGCACTTTCAGCATCCACTTTGGTGGCTTCAGGCTTGGAGAACTTCTGAACTAACAAACAACAATTCTTTTCAATTATTCTGGGCAACAACGTCAACTTCAACCATAAGCCCCAGGGCAATTCTGTGGTTTAAAGGTCAGGTACAAAGGGGGAAAAAAACCCCAACATACTTGTTAAAAAAAATTAAAGAAACCCCAACAAACCCAACACAATTATCTGTACATTGTTATCTGGAGCCAAGATAGGAAATACATGATATTCCAAAGTCATGCCAGGAAAACCTTCAGAGCTGTCTTTTTTGTAAGTGGCACAGCTGCAAGTCAAAGATCAACGTTACACAAAGTGCTCTTTCACACACAGGTTGCTCAAAAACAAGGGAGGTTGAAAGGTCTTTATTAATACAATATAAAGCCTTCAAATGAATGTTAAAGTTTATTTGTTAAAAACCAGCAAAACAAAAAAACCCAACCCCACCCCCAACAAGTAAAATAATAGAAATTGTAAAGAAAAAGGATGCTAGGAATCACCAGACAAGTCATTAGAGAACTCTCATGGAACGGTAAAGTTTTTCCTTAAAAAAAGCACAAACCTGAAGGAGCATTTAATATTAATCTTCATTCTCACAGCCTGTTTAACTTCTCTGTATAGCTTCATATAGCAAATTTAGACCTGCCATGATTGAGATTATCTGGCAAAAATATTTTCAACTTGGACTATACCAAAAAGGCTCGAGAACTATTTTGGTCAAATCTGTTAACAGAGGAAAACTGGAGCCAAGAGGAAAAGGACAATTTTAAACAGAGAAGATATTTCACGCAAGCCAAGCCAATCATTTGAGGTTTCCTTCTTACTCCTCCCAAAATCACTAAAGCAAGAGTTATTTTCATGTTAAAGTGGTGCCAAACACTTATTTTCTGTTACAGCAAATGTCCTCAATCACACACACACACACACAAGGGCAGCTTCCTCTGCCTGCTTCAGCCAGCTTTCCCTTCATCTACTCAATGTCCCTCCACCCCAGCTACTTCTCCTCTTCTTCATACATTGTCCTGGTGCCATTACCATCACGTTCAGCTTCAAAACACTTGCCAAATTCACCACTGCCAGCAAAAACACTTTGGTGAATAAAACAGTATTTTTCAAGCATTTTTGGAAGCTTCACTACTGATGGTTCAGTTTGTATGAAATGTAAGGTCTCAGTTTCAGGTTATAATCATCCTTACACAGCCAAAGCTTTAGATGTTAATCTGTCTTTTAGAGCTCCCAGAGTCACTGCAAGGGAGCTTGGAGGATGTGCAAGATCTTCCAGAGGCCACCCCAAGAGCTGTGAAGCAAAGTGAGCTATGTGAAGTAGAGTCTTTTTGTTCAGGGCTGGTTGGCGATAGAGCTTTTGTTTTGGGGAGAGCAGACACTAACTGCTCTCACAGCACAGGGTTCGGTACTATTAAAAGTGTCTCTTGCTCCTCTGAGGAGCTCTGGCTGGGATCCTTTGTACTGTAGAGTGCTGAACACATCACTCACAGACGCTTCTCAACATCCATCCTTTCTGGTTGTAGCCACAGGGAACCTAAAGCAGGATGCAACAAAGAATTTCCCTAGGCTAGAAAAGGCCTCCAGTCATTGTTGCCTCCTAAAACATCCAGCAAAATAGAGTAAAACAAATAAGCACAGAAGGGTCACCTTCCCCATTCTCATCAAAACATTCTCACATTGCAGCTGCCTTGTAGAGCTCATCACATTAAGCCACATCTCAGTATCATGAACATCAATGAACTTGCTCTAAAAATTTAGGTTTCTGCCTTAAGCAAGAAGCACTTATTACTCACAGATACTTTAGAAAATTATAGTGTGGAAGGAGCAACTTTCAGGGGTGCAAGACTTCCTTGAATCAGGAGAAGCTGGGCAGGAAAATAACCTCTCCCCATAGCACCTGGTCACAATCAGCATCAATAGATCCATTCAAACTGGGATGTCTTTGATACAAAAAAAGGAGCTGCATTTTAGAAGTGGCAAATTTAAAATTAATTTGCTGTCCTCTTCCCTCTTGAAAAAAGATTTAACCCAGACCAACTAATTTGATCAGTTGATACTGGCAGGGTATCTTTTTTGATAGCTCTTTCAGATGAAAAACGTGCAGTCAAATTCATGGTATACAAGGAATAGAGCTGGCCAGGCAAAATCCAACAGTCATTCTCTGCAAGATGATTTAGTTCTATCCACACCTTAAAGCTCTGCAAAACTGCTGCTGATTTTATACTCTAGTAAAATGTCAAGGTGTCAAAGGTTCTATTTTGCTCCAAACAGGTGGCAGTATTTTGAGTTGAGATCCTTGTTTTCACAGCAAGTTACCATTTAAAACAGTCAGAAGCAAGATGAGGCATCATGTTTTGATTGACTTGAAGTAATATGATTTTTCACCTCCCCCAGTAAAAGTAGTGATATTGTTCAATTTTGTTTCCGTTCCAAGTGAACTAAAGTTCCAAAAAAGCTCTACAAAATGTGATTGCTTTCATGCAGCCAGTGGTAAGGACAGCAGCAGGGTACTTCTCCTTGGCTGTAAGGTCAGGCCTGTTTCTAGTTTCAGGGCTCGAGAACGCCTGCCACAGACAGGTTTAACCTGACCACTCAAACCAGGAGGCAGATTACCTGCCCCAAACCAAAGTCCTGCTCCAGCTAACAAGTGGGGCTGCCCTAGAGCACAGTGCTAACGGGGCTCATGCGCTCGCTCCTGAGGGAGTGTCACACACTCCTCCAATGAACCCAAACAGCTTCAACCTTTCATGTTTCATCTGCACCTGTCATTTCTCTGTCTGGAAGTCAAGCACTAAGGGTGAAACCCATGACAGGATGCAAATGCTAGAAATCCCAGTTCTTCTACACCTGCGCGTTTATCATCTACTGAAATGCAAAGTTAGTTTTTTGCTTTATTTTTGGATTTTTTGGTGGATTTTTGGTTTTTTGTTTGTGGTTTTGGTTTTGGTTTTTTTTTTATGTTGTTGTTCTTTTATATAAATTATTATTACTACCTTACCAAAAGCAGGTTATGGTTTTTCAACTCTAATAGCTAACCTCAAGCCACCAAGAGGTACCAAGTGAGGCACCCAGCAGGCAGGCAGACACAGCCCTGAAGTTTGCAGGCGCAGCCCTGAAGTTTCACCTCCTTCTGAGGCACTTTGCATTGGGTGGCCCTGGCAGTGTTTCCCCGGCCCTGGGAAGGCAGCTCTGGGGTGCACAGCAAGCAGCTACATCCCCAGAGATCCACAGGCAGCACAGCTCGGGGTGCTCCACGCCGAGGCACGCAAACCCTTCCCTGGGTTTCGCCTCAAGTAAATGGCTGACTTGCACAATACGGATCTGTCGGGCCTTTTGTCACCAAAGGAATCCTTAATTGCTGGATTTCAATGAGACTGCTAGGGTGAACTAGATTTGTCGGTTCAAGTCCTGTTTTTGGAGTAATGGGTCAAAACGACTTGTGAAGACACTTCTGTGGGAGCTGCAGGGGTGGGAGAGGGCCAGGAGTTACTGGTTTTCTCCCTCTGAAAGGAAGGTCACTTTGACAATACACACTGCCAGCAGCAGACTTGCCCATAAAGCAAATTACAAAGCACTGTCCATGACACAAGCAAACACCATTATTATACATTCAAAGTAGTGCCCAAACTGAATTAAGCAGAACTTTACAGAACAAGTTTGAATCAAATATTAATGTGCACCCCAGAGAGAAGGACGAAGGGAAAACACATGCCTCTAACTCTTTTCCTCCCTGAAGTAAAAGCACAGTAATGCAGCAGGACAGAAAAGTGAAGGTGCTGGTTAAATAAAAGAGACTAGGCATAGGATGGTAAACAGCTCTAAACTTTCCTTAACACAATTAAACATATGATACTGTAGATGTACCATATTACAGTGTGAAATCATCACAAATGTGCTGGACAGATTTCACTCACCTTAGCCACAATTTTATTACACTGTAAATCAGTGCAGATGATACCATGCCCAGATTGGCATATTCAGCTTAATTCAGCTAAGCCACAGGACCAGTGGTCACAGAGGCACTCACCATATCAGACTCCACTCATGAATTTCAGATTACACCATTTAGGTATTTCACATAAAGGTATTGTGGAATCTATTGTAGTCTGTCAAAAAGAACTAGTTCTTCAGCAATATTTTTCTTACTTACAGGAATTAGAAATTTATCACTGGGTCCTAACTTTTAACACTTGTTAAAATTATTAATAACCAACTTCTTTATACCACCTTATTCATTTCTGACTTACATTGACTGCCATGCCCATATGCCGAAGTCATTTGTCCCTCACTGAGGACATCTATTTACTCAGCATCAAAATAATTTCCAGAGAAGGCTGTTCAGAGTTTATATTTAACTGGTATTTTATGCCACTGTGTCCTTAACCAGCAGGCAACACAGAATTTCTGAAACAACATGCCTGAAGCATAAACCACAAAACATCACAGTGGCCTACCATCAGACAACTTCATATTGAAAATTGTTTCTTTTGCCAAAGACAAGCCATGCAGATGAGGCAGTAATTCGTTGGAGGTGGAGAAGAAGGATGCTTACAGGCACCCTCTAAGAAACAGCTGAACATTTCAACTAATCTGCTGCCTACTATCGACAAAATACAAATTTCTAAAGCATTAATTAGGGAATCTTTCTTTCTCTCTTTCATCAAAATTATAGCTTTATGGGGTAAAAAGGGCTCATGAAGGAACCCAATGTCTTTTTCGCAATAGATACCATTCTTAAAATTATTCTTACATTGTGAAAAGACACTGACCTACTGACATCCATCAAGTGCTACCAGTTTTCTGAGCACACACATCAAGGTGCTGAAAACTCCTGAAACACTGGGGCAAAGGTAACAACCTTTCCACTTTACTGATACTAAATAAATGTGCAACTGTATAAATCAACTACAGCCCCTCCAGTTTCCCACTGGATCAAGCACTGGCTACAATGGATGTAACTGAGAAGTTGGCGATGTTGCCTTCCCTCCCTTCCCACTTTGGTATTTTTCTTCTGCACTCCTTTGTTCACTCAACAGAACTTTGTTTGAAGTGTGTTTTTACTCCTTCACTGCATGACCAACCCACACAGTCAGAAGACAGGCTTATAAAAACCACAGATCTCCAGCAGGGAGCTCAACGGTGGGTGTAATATTGGACACAGCTCTCCATTCATCATGCACATTCTCTGGATTTCAAGTTGACAGTGTCCCTTTAGCTTAGTGTTCCTCCTCATGAGAGACCAGACGAGTCAACCCGTAATGAAAACACTTCCTCCACCAGCATATAAACAAACAGATCTTCACCTGCAACTGTTCCCAACTTCCAGAACTCTAGTTAAAAAGACATCAAGACAAAAA
>NC_031770.1:67136788-67302096 GCF_001522545.3 Parus major | reverse complement strand
GGCGGACCCGGACCCGGGCTGGGAAAGGAAGCGAACCGGGGGCGAAGAGGAGGGACAAGGAAGGAGAGGAGGGGTGGTCGCTCCGCGTCGCGGTTCGCGACCGGCAGCTGCCAGCGCCGGAGCGGTTTCCGATGCTCCGCGCGCCGCTGGGGCGCCTCGGGAGGAGGAGGGAGGAGTGAGCTGAACGTCTCGACATACCCGATGGATGGGAGAACAATCTTAAACAGATTATACGTCTTTGTGAAAGACGACGGCTTGTTTTACTTTACTATTATGATTTTTTTTATCCGTAATTCTTGAATTCGGCAATACCGGGTGACAAGGCAACGGCGGTAATGAAATACGCGGAGGTTTTCCAAAGTTATGGTTTTATTCCATTTTCCACATTTAATCGCGGAGTATTCCGGCAGCCGTGTTGGGAGGAGCGTCAACCCCACGATGTTTGTCTTTCAGAGGTGTACCTGCTGTCCCCACAGCAGCGCTGATCACCTTTGCTGGGGCTTCGGTCTTGCGCTGTAGTCAAAGGTGTGCGGGCTGCCTTGTCCTCCAGTCACGGGGCACCCTGCTCCACAGGCAGGCGATTGGAGAAGTTCCCTGAACACTTTGTTCCCTTCAGGTTCTCGGCAACGCCGTAAACCATCCCAGCATTTCTCAAGGTGTTGCATCCACCTCCAACGCCCATTGAAAGCACCACATGCTCCAGCTTCAGGTCCTCTCCCCAGCACCGCCCCGTCTGTGACCTTGGGTGCTCCCGTACTGACAGATTGGCACATCTCGCTGTCACTTGTCTCCTAGGCTTGGAAAGCTCTTTTGCCTTAGGACTGAAGAAATTGTAGTTTAGGCTTCAACAAGAACAGGAGAGACACATACAAAATAGAGATGCAGAGGGAGAGAAACTTAATTAAATATGTTGAAAGAGCAAGGAGAACTATAACACGAGTTTTCAATAAATGAGGCTTACATTTCTCTCCCATTTCTCCCTGGACTTCATTTTTGTGTGCTGGTATTTAACCAGAGAATTACATCATCTTGACAATTTGATTTCCTGATGAAATTACAGTTTTACAAGTTCAAATATAAAGTTGTTTCTTATCAAGATGTCTACAGCTGAGTGTTCAGAACAAAAAATGGTTTCACTTCTCTGTCTGGATGACTGTGTAGGTTGTGTGTAGATGACTCTTGATCATTAAATTTCAGGACCAAACAGAGTTTATTCCACAAATTAATATAAATAATTTGGAAAAGATGGGGAATTCCAAAATAAAGTGTCACTTGTGCCACTTCTCATTTTAAACCTGATTGTGGATGTACAAAGAAACAAGTTTTTCAGGCTCCTAGGTAGCTCATTTTTAGCTTCCATCCTAATCCTTCTATGCAGATTGATTTTTAAAATCATTTTTTCTTCCATGTAAAATGTATAATCAACACAAGAGTAGAAATGTATAGATCAATTCAAAAACCAACTTTTGATTTTCCTCCTGTTGGATGAAAACTGCAGCTCAGTGGAGAGGTCTGATTATGCCTTTCTGGAAACACTGATTGGGATCCTGATCCTGTAGACTTTGAGGAGCTCAGGCTGCAGCCATTGGGCCAGCAGCAGACACCAGTTCATGCCTCAGAACTGCAGCTGGCCCAGAGCAGTTTGGAGACACAGCGCATTTATGGGTTTCTGTCTTGGAGACTATCAGGACTGCAGGTGGTGTCTTAATACTCCAGGCTCCTCAGCAGAAAGCCAGCACATGGCTCTAGGGAAAAGGGCACTTTTGCATGCCTTGTTTGCCTTTTTTATGAGTTTATGCATAATCTAACCTCCCCAAAAGTCAATAGAGGTTTCTTGGGGACTTTAAGCACCTTGGAAATAAATCAAACTATCAGATATTCTTTCTGCAAAAGTTACAGGAAAGAAATGGACTTAATTTTATAATCAAAAAAGTGGGAATAAAGAAACTTTGTCTAAAATTGGAATGTTCTTGCTCTGAATGAAAACCAGAATGGCACAAAGAAAAAAAAAAAAGCCCAGACAAAAAACTACTTGGCACTCTTTTTTGAGCCGAACTAGAAAGTAACCAACTAATCAATGAAAGGAGAGCAAAACAGTATCACACATCAGCCAAAGAGCTGCTGTAAGCCTGGGCAGACAAACTGGCTCAGCAGCATGTCACTGAAAGTCTGCTTCTGAGCTAGTATAGCTGAAGAGGAGCAAGGTGTGGAGCCAGAAATCAGGTGCTGGTAGTTGCATGGGAAGCATAGGAAGAAGCCTTGGGTTTCCCCTTTAGGGTACCTGTCCCTCCCTTGGGATCACAAAGCTGCTGCGAGTTCCTGCAGCCCCAGTGGCAGTGCTGGAGTGTTCCCTCTGCCTGAGTCAAGCCCACATGTCCCCACAGCAGCTCCTCCTCACACAAGTCTTGTTCTTTAGTACTCAGCACCATGAGTGTATTGATAAATGCCTTCAGGAATCACCCAGAAAATCTGACAGACATTCTCCCAGTTAAACAGAAGAAATAATAAAATTTACCTACTTAACATAGGAACAGTTCTTTATACTCTCCCCTTATTCTCTCAACTTTTCTAAATACCTTAAGTCCATGACACTGTTTTCTCTCACCTTCATCTGTGTAGCTCTCCTTCTCATGCCAAACTCTTTTCTCCTTTCTCCAACGTCCCTTTAAACATTTATTCATTAAAATCTTGACATAATGTCCATTGAAACGCTGCTTCTCCGTTAGTCATTTTCATGAAAATACTGTCAAAACCTTGACTTTGCAGTCACATGTGCTAAATAATGTGGTGTCAAGATTTTCTCCTCTCCTTCCTATTCCCTGCTCCTATCTTCCTATAGAGATAAATGGCTTCTCACAGCAATATGAAAATTACAGTCTGATCAGGATTTATTAGTATTAATAATTTAGCACCTGTGAATACAAGATAACAGTCACAAAATGACACACAAGTGTCTTCTGGGCTTGTCAGTGGGCAAGAAGTCAGAAACACCTATCATGAATGTGTAAAGAATAAATAATATCCACAGATTTCAGTGGAAGGTAATATCTTGAGAAGCAAAAATGCTCATGCCTTAATAGCAGAGATATAAAAGCAGCTCCTTTTTAGAACAGGGCAGGACATGAGTTCAGTTTCCTTGGTTGTGTCAAGTCACTCTTGGTAAAACTAGGCTGACTCTCAGGGATAACCATAAGAATTATTTGCTGGATTCTTCTGAGCCATAATTTGTAAATGTCAGATCCTAAGGAACCTGTAATTTTAAAGACCCCAAAGTATTAAATGTTACCATGTCTTCATTTTTTTTTTCCTTTTTTTTTTTTAAATAACAAATGTAGTGATTGCGTTACCTTTCATAAGGATAAACAAACGTCATGCTCAAATTCTTCACTCAAACCCATACACTAGTCACAGACTGATAGGTCACTAATCTGCTTCACCATTTTATCTTCTGTCTTACACTTCCTCCCTTTTTTACATTGCTAACTTGGCAACACTTACATTCATTTTGGTTTTGGCTGGGTGTATTTTACCAGCCTGTCATGTATAGCATATTATAAATAATTACAGAGTAGTGGGGGGGGGAACAGATCTGAACTTGCCTACAGTATTTTAGGAGGCTGACAGTATTTGCCTCAAACATCCCACTATATTTTCAGGAGATGCTTCAACTGGGGTGTGCTAAATGGGTCTTGCTGACTCACAGGTGATTACTGCCAGGGAAGGCTGAGGTGGCAGGTCTGCCTCCCTGGGGACAACAACATGAGGTGTGAACAGCAACCTGGAAGCAAGAAGGGAAGGTTTGTGCTGAGCTCTTCATCATGCTCATCAGCAATAGTCACATTAATACACAGAAGCTGAAGGAAGGGTATTGGCAGGGATAGGAAAAGAGCACTTTGGCATTTGTGTATTAGGTAGATTATTTGTGCGAGCAAGTAGACAGAAGAAACATCATCACCTTATATCTTTAAGAAATAAACAGAAGAAGCTTTCCTTGTTGCTGTAGAGGGTCTAATCTTGAACATTTACATTCATAGAAGCCTGCTTTTCTAACTGTCTTAGAATATCCCAAAAAACAAATTGGAAGAGGTGTTTCCTCAGACACTACACAGAGGTTTTCCAAAACCAGCAAAGCAGGTGTTAAACTGTAAGAATAGCATCTTCAAATGGCATCATGCATTGTCTAAAGCTTAAATTTCTGTGTTTATAAGTTCCAGATGTGTTTACACTCTCTGTGGCTACACATGGACACAGGGGAAAACACAGACATGGGACAACCTTAGGAATTCCAGAAATAGCATAAAAATATTAAAGACATTTTTCATAACTTCCAGATTTATTACAAGTCACATCCTACCCAAGTGAGAAAAAAATTCTTACTTTTATTTTATGTACTCAAATAAACATTTAAAATTGTCTGTGAAAGTTGGTAAAAGGTATTGACTTTCAGTACAAAATACTTTCAAAATGACAGTGAGGAGCTGTGAGATAGGAACACTGGGGACAACAGTAATTTGTTGCACTTATAATCCAGCCTAGAATTATAGCAGTTCTATTCTTGAGATAGTATATTTTCAAAGATACAGGAGGCAATCTATATATTACATCACATAATTTTGTAGAGATGATGAACAGATAATATACTTTAAAGATGTGCCATTGTCCTCCTTCTTCTGTCAGCATTAGCCCCCTGCTGAGCATCAGAGGAATGCTGGGAAGGCTGGCTTCCTACAGTAGAATAAAACCCAAGTTTATTCTTAAATGCCACTTTCTTCATTTACTTGCAGACACTAACACCACAGTAGATGCACTGATAAACTGCAAATACATTTCCAGGAAATAGGCCCACATAGGGCTTTGTGATTCCCAGAAGTTTAGACTTTTCAAAGAAATACCTCCAAATGCCAAAAGAATAGAAGTAAACAGTTTCTTGTCTGTCACTGTCTCCAAGCCACGCTGTGTAACAGAACCAACATAGCAATCTCCAGGTCTAAAATGTCAGCAGGTGCTAAGAACTAACTGACTCCATGAGGAGGCTCAGATTTTCCAAGGGAGTGCTTTGACTATAGTGCTTCTGTCCCCAGTGTACAAGATGGGGATGCAAATGTCTTCTTTCTTGTGCAGCCTGAAGATTAATTACTATTTGTGAAGAATTCTAAATATTCTGGGCAGGCTGTACTGCAGAAGCATGAAGAAAATTACTAATACTCTTGCCATTGTGGGGCTGAATTTTTGCACAGTGCCATCTCCTGAATGTGAGGAGAGGCATATTTCTATTTTTCTCTCTAATCCTTTTGGCCATTACGTCACCAAATGAGTCAGGATCCTCTCAAAAAACCGATTCATGTTCCTGTGACTAACTGCTGCATGCACTCAGGGAGGCTACAGCAAGGTTATGTAAACTGTCCCAGTTCTGGCACTACCCAACTGTTGAACTCCTGACCTTCCACTTCTCATGTTCTTTTCATCTATTTTTGGATGTGATTTCCCAGTTTGCTTGGTTTGTTTACTTTTTGTTTTTTTTCCTAATGGTAAAATAGCCAAGAGATCTGTCAGCTGGAAGTAGACCAGTTGCATGTATATCGTTAACAAAGGCATATGCTAATGAGCTTGTTAGAGGGTTGGGAGAACCCTTTGGTTGCCTCCACTCCTCCTCCTCCTGGAGGCTGCAGTTACCACTCAGAAGCAGTGGGCTGTCCTTGTCTGCCTGGAACAACTATTAGGAATGTACAAAGTACATATCTCAGCAGCGAGTTTCCAGCTATCTGCTGACAGTGGACCGCTGATGGATGTTCTCACAACTTGGGGTAGGGGCTGAGCTTCTCACAGATTGTCTTACGTGCCTTCTTTCCCAAATCTGCCCCTTTCTACTCATGCTCATAGAGGCTGTGTTCTCTCTAGTTCCCCGTCTGTTTGTCCCTATCACACACCAACAGCCTTGATGCACTCTTTTACTGACAGTAACCCTCTTTCTAATGAGATGCTGACTTGTGGACTGGATTCCAAGTAAGCATTAATAAGATTTGCATTTGCTTTCAGCCTATTAATCAGAGCCTCTTCCGCTGGTGTTGTCTCCAAGGAAAACACGTCCAAGCCAGCAGTGTTCTCATCGTGCTCTTTACCCACACTGTGTCTGCTGGCACCTGCAAATGGATGTGATTCAGTACAAACCTCCCACAAGGCAGCCTTCACCTTGCTGTCATCACATTGGCAGCACCATGGAATGCTGTTGTGGATCTGCAGGTTTGCATGCCACTGCCCTCTTTTTGCATCGTTCTCACCTCTTGTAGTATTTTGAACAGACTGTTTTGTTGACAATGTCAAAGTGAACCTGTGCCCTCGTTAGCTTATTTTCTAACTGGGAGTCTTTATTGCTTGGCAATTGCAATTGCATCTGTCATTAGGGATGAATTCTGGATCCTTCAGCTAAAGAAAAACCAATAATTGTGGCACTGTGCCATAGCTGCCTGTATACAGATGACCATGCTCATCATTTGGACAGTCCTTAGCTGCACTGGAAAATAGACATAGGATGTAGTGAAGCCAGGCAGAAGGAGGAACAAAGTAAATGTGGCCACAACGCTCTCTGAAATGTGCAGCCACATGCTGAACAGATGTGTCAGCACTAACCTGTCTTCACCCAAGTGCAGAACTAAAAACTTTTAAAGATTGTTTCTACCCAAAAAGGGTATTTGCTCAGTCTGGAACAGATGACCATTTGCTGAACTGTTCAAAGCTCCAGTGATTATCAAACCTGAAAATATGAGATTGTTCCTCAACAAGCCTCCAAAACCCAGAGCTGCATGCAAGGGTGAGGAACAGTTTCCCTTGTAAATGCAAGATTTAAGATGAGACAGACCCAGAACTGTTAATGCACTAGTAGAAGAGAAAAAACACAGAAAGGTATCCATATGAGTGCAAAAACCCAAATGCACAGATGTAAAATCTAGACAAAATTAAAAGGGAAAAATGAATAATCTGAGGAATAATAAAGGTCTCCCTGCACAAAGATTTTGTATGCAGTAATCATGGAAAGAGGAGTTGTTGAGATTAAATGTACTGATAAAAAAAAATCATACAAAATAACAGTGTCAGGCAGATGGGAAGTGAGACCAAGAGTCAGGTTTTGCAGACACATGGTATTAATGTGGTGAAAAGAACAGAAAAGAAATGGAAACAGAAATGATGCTGTAAACCACAGAAAACCTAATGATATGAATACAAGGTAGCATCAAAAAACCTGTTCCAAAATAAAACCCAATGATGGAAACAGAAAAAACCCCGCAGGAAATCAAATGCAAAACAAGCAGTAGGGTAGTAGGAAATATGTGAAGCGATAAGATTTCAGTCTCGTTTGAGAGAAAAACTCAGTCAACCAAAGTACTGTAATGGTGGTAGGATGGTATAAAATTCAAACTGCCAGCATTACTGAGTCCCTTGAAGGTGAGGTCAACAGGGCTGTCATGGGTGTCACTGTGTGAATGTCTGTACCAAGTCAGGTGGGATAAGCTTCTTCTCTTACACAGATCACAATGACTGTGTGCTGTTTTGCTGCACCCTTCTCTTACACACTTTTCCTACCAGGAACAGCAGGATGTTCTTTCTTTTCAGATACCCATGCTTCTCTTCACTTCAGTGTTTATTTCATTTGGGAACTTAGAAAGGTTGGCTGGTAATCAAGCTCCCTTTTCCCAAAAGTGCCTTTTGGGTGTCCCTGAAGCTTGTGTGTAAGTGTGCTTCCTCTTTCCCCATCCCCGCTGGATGAGGAAAAGCTCAGCAAGCACCGCAGCCAGGACAAGGCAGCTGGAGTTCGTGACTAAATACCTTCCTGGTATTTAGGGTATTTAGGGTTACTTGCTTTGGAGAAGAGGGATGATTCCCAGTGCTTCATGGCCAACAGTGGCAATGTTAAAAGCACCCAGGTAAGCCAAATGGCTCCTCTGCAACATTATGGACCTCATCTAGATAAAGAAAGTTGGCAATGGCATTCAGGCTCCTGTCTGCAGAAGAAGTGAGTAATCCCTGTCAACAACAGAAGTGGGATTAGCTGAATCTCCTGGGAGCAGCATGTATCTCACAACCTTCTGCTGGCCACAACTGGTTTGGTAGAGTTCAGTAAGTGGAATAAAATTTGACTGTAACCACAGAAAACTGTGCTTTTCTACCATGTCATTCACATGCATTTGCTGATCTCCTTAGGATTATGTGCCAAAGCGGTAAAAGGAGCAAAGCTGCGTCTAAAGATAATTTCTAAATGGCTTTAATAATAGTTTGTTGTTTTTTTAAAATTAGCAGACATTATACTATTTCCTCACCATGAAACAGCTGCTGAATTCTGAAAAAAAAGGGAAAAAAACCACCACAGAAATGGTGACCACAGATAACCATCACATACCACCAGAAAACAGACAATAATTTATCCTGTCTCAAAATAGGCTGTATGAAAAAGCAACAGCATGGTGTGATGCTAGTGAGTTGTAGTTTGGAGTACCAGTTCCTACAGCGGAAGACACTGGTAGCTTTTTGACTGAGTTGATTGTCACCACAGAACCAAAAGACACCCAAAGGAAGTAGAAATGTCTAGCAATCATGTTTGATGTAAGTTGTTTCACCATTAAGTTTGAGGGTGTAAAGCAACTGAAGTAGAAAATGACACTAAATCACTAGAGAGCATTTTAAAAGAGTCATTGCTTGTGACTCTCCATGATGCTGAAACTGCAGTGCTACGATTTTGAGGTACACAACAAAAAGTGGGAATTAGATATACATAGCTGACAATTTTCTGGTCATGAAAGCACAGCAGATGAACCAAGATATGAGATCCTCAAATTGCTAGAAAAGTGGGTAAGAGAAAGGCACAGAAAGCAATCAAGCCAATTATTTACCATTGTCAAGAAAGCATCTGAAAGGAAGCTGACAACAAACCATATGAAACAAGTGCTCATATCTATAATTTTGTGGAACTTGGCATATGCCAAAGGACAACTCCCACCCACATGCACAGAGTACTTGAATTTTTGAGGCAGTCTGGGCATGCAAGATAGAGCATCATAGATAAAGGCATTTGGCTCACAGCATTCAGATCACAGGCGCTTCCTCAGAGCACCTTCTGAAACTGAAGTGTGTCTCCAAAAACCTGGAGATGTCACTGTTTGGCAGACATGGCCAGGGATATCAAAGACCTGGTAAATGGTTAGGGTTCATGTGGGTATGTGCCAAACCAACCCAAAGCTGATGAAATGTACATAGCATTTTGTTTGCCTGTGCTCTAAATAAGGGAGAGTGTGGGAATGAATTGGAGTATCGGTAGCACATTGTTCACACTGTTTAATTGTCATTCCTGACTTCTCTTGGATGATTCAAACTTAAGTTTCTTCAAGCAACTACCCTTCAGATTAGTAGGCATGATCTACTGTGTTCCATTTGAAAACTGAGACCAGGAATCAGTCCCTGATCCTCCTGTATTTAGTGGTGTAGACATAGTTACAGGTGCCTCAGAAAAAGTTAAAACTTGGTGATGCCCTCCCACTCACACCACAGATTATTTTTCACTACTGCCTAAATGAGTTGACCTACCTGAGACCCTGAAATTACTTTGGCTGCTCATGCCTCCCTGTCTGTGCACACACTGTGGACTGTCTTTCAGTCTGACAGGAAGCAGATGACTGTCAGACACTGCACTGACCACAGCAGGAATCATTTCAGCAGGCCTGGTACCCACAGCCTCGTGCTTTCAGATAACAGCCCTGACTTAGGCCACTCTGTTCAGATGATTTACCTTGGAAGAGGAGTCCTACGTCACCGTCATGCTATGATGACAAAGCTTAATCACCACTTAAAAGTGCCACAGACCTATAAAAGCAAGATGCTAAAAGGAAAATGTGCCAAACCATCCCTGAATATAGTAACGTTCCCTACAGAAAGTGTTAAGCCTGGTGAAAATGCTTGCTGTCAAGATGAATATATACCTTTGGTACTTTACCCCATCAAACAGAAGTGGTAGTGAGAGCAAGAAAGAGGATGAAAGAGAAATACCTATGGACCAAAGCCTGCCAATGTGGGCAAACTACAATCCTCCAAGAACTTTATATTGATAAAGCCAGACAAGAAAGTATCAGCCCACAATTACTAAATATCCCACTACCAGCAACGCAAGGCTGTTGGTCCTCAGTGGGAGAATAGCTTGATATGTATTTTGGTAGTGAGCACCTGGAAAGTATACACCTGACTCTTTACAATGCCTCACAAACCCAGAGTGTTTGCACTCAAGCAAGCAGATCACTCAAAGAGAGATTATCTCTAGAGATAATTAAGTGCTATCTTAACACGTAAACAAGGAATGGTATTCACACTCATTTTTTGAGACAAATTTTAATGTTGCAAGACAAATCACCCAAGTGGGAGGCATTATACCAGGACCAGGCATGGAATTGCGTCTAAGGACCTCAAAAACTCAACATGTAGTGTTTGACAAAACTAGAGAGTTGCAGTAACTCTTGGCTTTGCTGGTACTGGCAGTTTCAGTAGAGTGGGAGCATCTGGGGAAGGCTGGGGCGCCTGCCGAGGGCTGCCTGGGACAGGGAGCCCACTTTGCTCCCTACACTGCTGCCACGTGAACCATTCCATGCCCCTTGGCCACCACATGGGGCAAAGGGATTTTTTATCTTGTCTCTCCCTCTTTCCATCTGTGTGTGTGCACAGAACAAGAGGCTTGATGTTTTGGAAGGACTTGAAGGCCAGCCAAAATGAAAGCGAGAGAAATCATTGGAGCAGCCAACAGGCCCCAGCAAGAGGAAGAGGGACACTGAAGTATGTAGCAGTCTTTCCATTAATTTCAGGGAAGGCTGGATCAAACCCATATAAGCCCAAGGCTAAAAGCAGGAAATGTCATGCCAAATATTAGGAAACAGACTGTGGCAGTGAAAGCAATCAAGCAATTTGTGCACAGGGAGGGAACAAAGCATTGTTCTACTATGGATGGTGACATACTATTACAGCACTCTGGAATCCTTTAGAATGAGTTTCCTCACTATCTCATTATTTAGGATTGACTGTGTTTTGTTTTTAATCCATTGTGCTCTGAAAGAAAAATACAAAGAGAACCCTCTTCTCCCCTCTGTCCTTGGGAGTAGCAGGCCCTTTCGGGCAAAGAAACCTCTGGCACTTCAAACAGTAGAGGTAGAGCTAACATTCCTTAATGAATTATTTGGTGACATAATATGACAGTGCCCAAGAGATTCATACTTTTAAAAATATTTTTGTTATTTAAATTTAAGAGAAAGGAGCACTTCAAGCACAAGCCAGGAATCTCTCTTTACTCTTTGGAGCCTGTTACTTTGTTCTGCTTTGAGGTGTGCAAAATTTATTTTGACATGTCTTGCTTCTGGAATATTTAAAGTTTAAGATGATTTTTTGACAAAACAATCTAATTTTCAGAGGTTTGTGCTTCACCCTTCACAGATGCTTGGAGTCAGATGGGCCAGATTCTCAGCTCTATGAACACTCATTGTAATTAACCAGGGAATTTTAAGGGAGTCTAATGTCAGTACAGTGGAAAAAACAATGGACTTCACTAAGAGCATGTCTCATGGATGTAAAGAAACAGTATCAGTTGGCTAAAACTAGTATTTTATATCAGAAGATATATAATGTATACTTTACTCACGGTGTTCTCATAAATTGTTGTGGATGGTTTTCTCTGCAAAACCAGTTAAATATTATCACTGAAAAAGCTAGAGCTAATCCCAAACACCCAGAAAATCAGCAACCTGTGGCTTCTCCCCATTGTTCTGGTCTGGCCTATTGTTTTGAGCTGTTACTGGCACAGTACTTTTGTCCTGTCCCAAATCTTTTTGAAGTGCAGATGCCCAAGATCTAATCAGCATTAATGACCCTATGAACTAAGGTCATTATCACTTATCACTGTGCAGTGCAGCACACTGCAGAGCCCCAACAGTTAGCATCACATGAGCTCTTCTGGAACGAGAAGACATCATTGTGATGCCAGTTTTCCCAACAAATTTGCTAATTTCATCCATGTTTTGGGAAGCAAGGCAAATATTTCTGCTAGGGTGCTTTGTATGCCTCAAGTCATGCAATTCTGAGCAATACTTTTGGCATCTGACAAGTTCAGGCATTTTAACTGTGTAGTCTTCGGAGTAGATCCACCTGTAAAAGCAAGCAGAGCTGCTAAACAAGATCCTCTTGGAAAAAAAGGCAGACTGGAGGGCTGGCCTAGGTAAAACTAAAAGGGGAAGAAGCAGAGAAGAAGAGGTACCTATCATTCCTCCACCAGCTCTCTCATGCCTCCAGAGCCAGTCAATATTCCTGTGGTAGCCCTTGCTTCAGCATGGTCACTGGGCTTACTCCATGCTCACACTGCTGGCACAGAGGAGCCTTTGTAGAATCACAAACCCCTCTGGCTTACTGGCAGTCACACCAACTTGCACACCAAAGAGCAAAGCTGTCTTGGAACTGCAGTCAACAAATGTGGTGGCTGGCATTAGATTGCATATTTAATGTTGCATTTTCCAGTCTAAGGATCAGCTATTGACAGTGATATGATCTGTGCTAGGACAATTGCAGAAGGGTGTCAAATTTGCAAGGAAGGAAGTGAAAGTGTTGTAGTATGGATTTTCTTTTTAATTAGTAGTGGCATGAAGTTACAAATAAAATATTGGAAGCAGTTTTCAAGAGCGATCAGTTAGGTGAGATGCTCAAAAATGTCTAATAAATACCACTTGAGGTTTTATCATATCTAGAAACTATACTTACATTTATTGTATCAAATGTAAGTATTATATGTATTATATGTATCAAAACATTCACGTAAGAGCAAAGGGAGTGGAGGAAGTAGCTGTGAGGAACTTGACCAATTCATGACCTAGAACAGTAATATGAGGCTTAGGTACAAATTTAGAGGATCCCAGGAAACATGATGGATAGCAAATAAAAGAAGAAAGGGACCAAGGAGTCCCTTGCCCTATAGAGACCTCTTCTCATTACCTGAACATCCTCTGTTCAGTGTTAAAATTCATATGAGTGAGCTGTCCTGGCCACCTGGACTGTGCATCACAGGGCCAAATAAAGAAAAAAAAAAACAACAAAACAAAACCCCAAGAGTAAGCATATATGGAATTAGCTATCCTCGCTTCTACACTAGTGGGACTGCTGCCAGAGAAAAGTATGTCAGTGTTAGCATCCTCACTGGTGGCCAAGAAAGAGAAATGTGGTTCTGTGGTGAGCCCTTGGTCCAATGCAGCCCATTCTGGCAGCCCTCTATTGTAATGACTTTCTCCTGAGAAAGAAATTCCCCCTTTGTGCTATGATTTTGTTCATTATATTATGTCTTATTCTGAAAATGATTTTACCATATTTCCTTTTAATATGTGCTTACAAATTGAATATATACTCATGTTTACATAACTGTGACTAATTGTACTTGTTTATAAGAATCTGTGATTTTTGTTCTTATTCAGCGTGGGGTTTTCATACAGAGTTTAGGAGTATTGAAATCTAGTAATTTCTTTATTCTTCACCAAGGGTGTTTTTCTTGATGAAAAGTATTCATCTATCCATAGTAAGGGCATTCAAAGACATTCAGACTCCGTAAGTTAATCCACACAATACAAACACAGAGAATTCAATTTTCTTCATTCATCTTTACCAACTGCTGTCATTTAGCTCCAAAGTAATCTTCTTTCTCCCACTTTCCCCGACCACTACCCCCCACCTTTATTTATGTCATGCAAACTTGGCAGATTTAGGCTTTATATTAGGTATGTTTGAGTATTATGCTCTTGCTTTGTACTGAATGGAAAAAATGTAATTTTCTGTTTCAAGTGAAAAAATCCAAGAAATTAATACTTGTTGGAAGCTCCATCTTCTCCAGCTTTCCAGCTGAAAAAATATATATTACTAATTTACATACTGTTTATGAGACTCAAATGGTCCATAAATCCTGATCAAAAGTTTAATTTAAAGTTATTTAAAGTACAGACCATTGCAGTTAGTGATATGCAAGTTTAAAGCTTACACTTATATCAGGATAGAGAGGGGAGTTTCTCTGAGGTTTTTTTGCTTCTGAATGAACTTTGTATTTGTCACAGGTCTGAGTGTTTTGGAGAGGAAAGGGAAGCATTAATTGCTGTTACAAGTCCACTTACCATATCTTGAAAATCTTGACTATCAAAACGGCCTGTATGTCATTTTAAGCAATCTTTTTCTTCTTTGTCTGTAATGTACTCATAACCTCTCAAATGCCATTTTTTCATCTACTTAGACACTTTTCATAAAATATCCTGAAACTAGGAACATTTATCTTGGAAATGCTTTATTAAGTATTTTGGCTTTGCTGTGTGCGTTTGGAAACCACATCAGCTTCATAAACAAAAAATAATGTAGATTTTCTCTTTTCATCAAATGTCATTATGCAGTGAGAAGAACTGTGAGGTGCTTTTATTGAAGCTGTTTTCTTCTCTATTATTGCTAAAGGCTTTCAAAAAGATACGATCTAAATGGTAATTCATGAGAGCACTTTCAGGACTGATCATGATGTCACAGTGGGATTATGCTGATGTGCAATTATTGGGGTTTTTCGCCACATTTAGTGGAGTTGCTCCCAGTTTATACTAGCACAGATGAGAATATTCACAGAAGTAAAGGCTGTGAAGCTTTTGGAAATATGTCATCTTATGTCTTTGCTGTTTTAGACCTCAATTTCCCCATCACTGGAATTCTGCTTTGAATCTCAACAGTTCATTAAATACTGTGTCAGTGAAGTCAGAATTTGGAAGATCTGTTAATGAGTTGCTATTGGGGAAGGCACCTTAATATGATGGATGTGGTTTTGGATTTTACTGAAGTAACTGTGAACATTTAGGAGGCTTATATAAGAGTACTGGATGATTTAAGGAGAAGAGGAAGTTAACTGGAATTCTGAAAGATGGCTTTGTGAAGCACATACTCTTCTTGTTTCTTCCATGGGAAGAGAGACAACCCAGGAAACTCCTCCCCCACCAAGATATCTGTAATCCTTGTACATATCATGAAACACGATAAACCGAGACTTCATGACATGCACTGTGAGCAGACCTCTAATATTTACATCATAAACATTTATGGCCAGCTTAATTCTCTCTTCCCTACTGTATGTGGTTGTTAAACTTCAGTTCAGTTTCCTGGAACTGGAATTTTTGTGTGCCCCTGTTCCCTCCCTCCCTTTTTCTCTTTTTCTCTTTTTCTTTTTTTTTTTTTTTTTTTTAAATTATGTTTAGTTTTGAATCTCTTCCAAAAGGATTCTGAACTTTATAGCACAAATCTTTGCTTGGCCAGGCAATATGTGCACTTCCTCTCATGAGGCCCACCACTGGGATGGATACAAGAAACTCGATGAAGTATTTGAAATTACTCCAGTACCCACCCAGCTTATCCCCTTAAGTGACCTCTCTGAAGTCAACAGGCTTCTTAATGCTGCCTACAAAGTGATCTTTTATATTAACTTTATGCAAAACAAAAACAGATCAGAGGACTCTTTGAAGACTAAAGCACACCTCCATCTCCCCAAAACTTGGTGATGTCCAAGACCTTTTTATCTTCCTTATTTTCTTGAGATTTTTTTTTTTATTGTATTACATATTTAATTGTCTTGGCCTATGAGGCACATTATCACCAAATATTAAAAAAACAGCTCTGGTAGACTGCCTTGAGGAATAAACTTGTCCACAGTCCTTGCTCAAAGCAGTTCCAGCTATACCAGAATGATTCCAACTCACATCTGTCACATTTGCTTTTACAAGCCAAGAGTGATGGATATTCCACAACCTCCCTAGGCAATCTTTTCCACTGTTTACTGTCCTTATCACTAGAGGAAGCTGTCTCTCGCACCAACCCTTCGTCTCTCTTGCTGCAATCAAAATACATTACACTTGTCCTATCTCCAAAGAACATATGAATAATTTCTTTTCTCCCTTTTTGCATCTGTCTTGTCCTTAAAAGCTCTTAATGTCTCTCCTTAGGTTTTTTTTTCCCTGCTAGACCAATCAACTTAAACCCTTCCTAGCAGGTCATTTTTCCTACACCTTCATTTTTAAATTTCTGTCTTTTTTAAAGGACGGTGCCCAAAACTGGTTGATATTCTCCATCAGAGACATCATCGCCAAATAAAACATGAAGATTATTTTACATGTTTTAATAAAAGTTATTCTGCATGGCTTACTGGGGTCCATTAGACCCCGTGTAACCTTTTCCAGCCTTGTAAGCCCCAGCTTCCACCAAGCTGAGGTGCAAGTGACTTCCTTCAAAGGGCTGCTCAAGCTTATAATGACCATGAGCAAGATGCTACTTGAAGATGTAACAAGGAGAGCCTGGAAAGGAAACCAAAGGAATGGGGACCCACTGCAGGATGCACTGTGTGGACAGTCCCTTTGTGTTTTAAATCTTCTTAGAATCATGGAATATAAATGAGTCAAGAGATTTTAACTTGTAGGAAAAACCTCAAACAAAAAAACCCCAAACAGGCAAACAGACAATGAACAAACAAACAAAACATACCCCAACCTCCCCCCCCCCAAAAAAAAAAAAAACGAACCCAAAACCAAACCAAACCAAATAAAAAACAAAAAACAAAAAAAAGCCCCCAACCCCCTCAAAAAACAAAACAAAACAAACCTCCAAACCCCTCAAAAACAAGAAACCAAACCAATCAAATGAAAAGAAACCCCACCATAACCCCTAGACCCATAGCATATTTAGGCTCCAGAGCTGACAGGTGCTGAAGGGATTCAAAAAATTATCCAAAATTAAAGGAACTGGGGTCATCCAAATATGAAACAACCAAAGTGTGTGGGGACTGTCAGAGGGTGTAACACAAGTGCTCTGCCTTTAGTAAGCCAGCCACAGAAGTGAAACAAAACCTATGATGAGGGGTGATGAACTTATTCTGGGGTGATTAATAAAAACAACATAATTCTTCACTTACATACATTACAAAAGTGAGCCAAATATTTAGACACTTATTGTGGATGAGATAGTTTGTCCAGAGAATATCCAGGCATTACCATCTGACCTGGAAAAATGGCCAAAATGAGAATGTTAATTTTTCAGATGTTTAAAATTAAGAACTGTGCCTGGAAGTTAACTTTTCACTTAAAAACGAAACCTCATTTTAATGCAAGGTCTGTCTATTGCAAGCATAGCAATCACCATTCATGCCTCTCTCAGTGTAGTGCTGACTTTATGAGTTGCACGTGGTTTGTAAATGAGGGGATAAATAGGTATCAAAGGCTCTGTGCAAATTTACCACAAAGACATCTGGATTTGAGAACCTCCCAGCAGGCAAGTTGCTAATGATCTCAAATGTTTCCTTCAAAGAGAATGACTTGGTTAGGTCTCTGTATTCTACAGGAAATTCAAGCAGGGAAATGGCATAGATTTATTTTTAGACATGGATACGACTTCCTTCAAAATAATACGCATGTCAGTCTTGTGAAGCAAGCTGCTTCTTGGTGTTGTGCATTCTCAAAATGCTCATGCCTTGCAGAATTAATAGTATGTCTATTGAAATGGCGATATTTCGGCATGTAAGGCATGAACGTCCCTGTTTTATGGATTCTCTTGGCAGGGATATGTGTCCCTAGGAGAAGCATGGTTTGGGTAGCTTTGCATCAAGGATTACTTCTCATCAGCCTTGAGACTGAGGTGGGATGAGGCATGGAAGAAAGACAATGGTGCTGTGGCAATTCCTAACCAGTGGTTCAAGTGACTGGTGCAGCTCAGCAGATCCTGCTTGGTCGCTCTTCAGGACCAGCCACCACCAGTCTTAATGCACTGGTTCAGTTTCTTATCTCTGCCCTTGCTGGGCTGGCTACAAGGAGAAGTCCCAGAACTGATCAAGCCAGGGTTTTCCTGCTCCACTGGAAATTAAGGGTGATGACATAAAAAGCCTTAGGGATCTTTTTAGCCATAGATGTTCCAGCCCAGATGCTGGGAGTCTGAATAGCCTGGGTGTCCCTAAATCACTCCACTTTTGCTGAGGACTGGAGGAACAGTTTACAGTGTTGATGGCTATGAGGTCTTGTATAGAACCCTGTGGCCTCTGCTTCTCTGCATTGAAATGCCCAAGGTTTTGCTCAATCTAAATAAATATGTTGCTGAATGTTGCTAATACATCACTGGAGTACTCAGGGAGCACAATCTCTTTAGGATGTAGAGTGTCTTTTAACTTTCTTTTAAACCCACAGCATGGGTCTTTGCCTTTAAGCCCTGTCCATGCAAATGTGTACACAAAGTCCATTTTTCACGGAAAGCAAGGCCCCAGGATAGAGGATGTTGACATTGGAAAGATTTCCTAGTCCAACTGTTTTCCTGCCCTGATTGCTCTCTGGGGTCCTGGGCTTGATATACATTTTGTGGTAGGGGCAGGGAAAGGAGGTGGGGAAAAAACCTTCAAAAGGGCTTGTGCTGCAAATTGCCAAGTTTTGTGTGGTAACTGGCTGCAGAAATCAAGCTTCTTTTAGAAACCCTTCCTCAGGGAGATCCCTCCTTCCTCAGGGGAGTCATCCCAGGCTGATGCTGTAGCTGAATCACACACATAATCAATGCTACTGGTCCTTATCCTGCTTTTCTTTCCACCAGCTTGTATTTTACAGTGCCTGTGACCATCTTGTGGGCTTCAGGTAGGCTTTGGTTGTTTTTCCCCATTAACTGTATGGGCTGCAGGGCAATTCAGCCTTATGTGAATCCCATGACACCCTTAAACAGAAAAGACCACTGTAGCTGGGGCACTGGCAGTGAGACTCCATAAAGACTCAATGTAAATCTGATGAGGGAGGGCTGTGTCGGGGGATGTCTCCCAGGGTTAGTACCAAACAGCATAAAATCCAAGTTTTCCTCTCCCCTTTCTGTGTGGTTATGTGGACACTTGAGACCAAAGAGGCCTCCTGAAATGAGAGGAAGGTCAAAATGTCTTGGGAAATCTACAGCCTGTTACTCTGGCAGCCAGTCTCGGGATGCAGGCTCCTCTATTTGCAGTTCCCTTTGTTCTGCCTGAAGTGGCTGTGTACAGCAGATGTCCCCAAGCAGGTCCACTCTTCTTTCCTCTGACGGAAACAGTTACGAGGCAAACAACATTAGTTTGGCTACAGGGACTTTGATCTGTGGAGAGAAGTTTAAAAAAAGCCTGGTATGACAAGGGATATTTCCCTGGCACCAGGCAGTTTGGCAGTGACACATCTGGACACGTTATCCCTGTGCCCAGAGTCTGCCTGCTGACTGCCAGCGGGTAGCAAAAGGCTGGGGTAGATTTATTCACTGGTCAGACTTTCCCATCTCTTGCCTGCACTCAATGAGGCAAACAAAGAAAACACGGGCAGATACAGGTGTGTGCCACCTCATGGAAATCCCGGTTTGGATTAATTGGTCAATTAGCCCGGGGGTGGAAAGTTACTGCAGCTGTTGCTTAGGCAGAAAAGTGAAGGAATAACAGCACAGTACAATATACAGTGAGACAGCAACATGAGCTCTGTGCTAAGCCCTGTGATGATCCCTTGGCAGTACTTGAGCACTACAAAAAGCAAGGGAGGGGATTCTCTCACCAGGGAGTCAAGAATGAGTTGGCATAACAGCTCTGCACTAACCCTACCCAGCCCCTGGGATGTGGCTTAAAGCAGGCAGCAAATGTAAAACAGGAAAGCAGCTAAAAAGATAAGGTTGTTTCCACACCCTATTTTTACATATGTCCAGATCCTCCCAGGTCTGAGTCTGGAGCTGATTGGGGGCAGTTGGAAGCCCTTGTGACCTCAGTGGAGTCACATCTCTAGCCAGCATTGCTCATCTTGCCATTCCACTCTGACACACACAGGCATGACCTCCGTTGCCTTTTACTCCCTCTCTAGGTTTGCATACACTGACACAGGCTTGGTTCTGCTAAAAAACAGGCAGTCTATTCCTCATGCAGCTGTACTTAGGATTTGTATTTAGATCATGGCTGTCCATGAAGAAAGAGATGACAAGGAGACCATCCATGATGGAACTGACAGGAGCTGCTAAACTTCTTGCAGGGCTGTGTACATCTTTTCATATTCATTACTTCTTGTGAAAGCTTGGAGTAAACCTCTTAGCCTTCTACCTCTCCTACCTAAGCCATGTTTCCTTCCTCTCTCTTCTCCATGGGACTCTACTCTACTGCATAATTCTAGACAAGCTTCCGCTAAATAAATGCTTTAGTTGTCTGCAAGCTTGAGGAAAGGAAAACAGGAATTTTAGATCACATGGTAGGAACAGTCACTGGGAGAGGTCCAATAGTCCATGTTCAGGAACGTGACTGCCTCCCTTCTATTAAAATGAAGGACTGCCACTCTCCTGAGAGGGACAAGAAAACCTTAAAATTAATATACAGTATTATACTTTTAAAATTATTTCCTGCTATAACTCCATACCTCTTTGTGCAAGTTTTGAAGAAGTGTCCAGAAGGCATGACTGACCTCTACTTGCTCTTTGGCTTTACTCGCAAACCAGGAAAACAAGGCAGCATTGACAGATGCTGGGGCCAGCTGGTGGGGGTGGGTAAATTTCTCTGCTATCCACATGTGAGTGACCCCATCCAAAGCACATTGGGGAAGCATTCCTTGGCACCCACACTCCCCTGGGAGACTGCTGAGTGGTCCCAGCCCCAAACTGGGCCACGTGTGTGCGGGATGAGCACATCTGTGCCAGAGCAGTGTTTTGTTTCTCAGCACAGATGGGTGTGACAGCCTGGGTGAGCCAGCTGCTGGGCATGAGGAGCTCACAGGCAGTGCAGTCCCACAAAACATGCACGATGTCTCTGCCCAGAGGTGATGGAGCCAAGGTGGTCCTGGAGTGCATGTTGGTTGCAGAGCAAAAAATCCCCTCACAATGACTGAAAACTCTGGATCAGTTTGGAGACAGTGAACAGGAGGAACATCAATGCCAAGCTCTCCACTGCAAGGCAGATACAAAGGATATAGGGGCTACTCTTCCCTTTGAATGATTTATTATGCTGTGTTCTTGGGATCATTTTAACACTAAGGAGGAGAGCTAAGCTCCTCTCTACATATTTGGAATCAGCAGTGCAGCTCGGAAATGTTTTTTCTGGTCAATTTTCCATTGAAGTTGATTGTTTGCATCCCAAAATATCACCTCAGGGTGGGTTTTGGTCCCCTGTGGATGGATGGGGATGTTTATTGCTCCCAGCAGGATCTCTGTAGCACGTCAACTAAAAGGAAGAAAACAAGTCCCCACACTGCCATCAAAATCAGCTGTGACAATAAACATCACTGTCCTGAGGGGTGAGAGGAGGGTGGCAGGTTAGAAGGCACAGGAAACTGACAGCTTGGGTCTGCTTTTCAAATTACCCTGGCCAAGACTGATTCTGGGTGAACTTCATCAAGGGGCCTGCTCCAGATAAAAAGGGGAAATGTTCAGTTTTCCTGAAGCTTTTTCCTCAAAACTCTGGTATTTAGAGCTTCAAAATGCAGCATGTTGAGAAGGAAGGGGTGAGATGGCCAAAATTTGAAGGGGACAGCTGGTTTCTGCTGTGAGTTGCAGCAAAACTCCTTCCAGCCAGTTGTAGACCTCACTTACACAGATGTGCTGTCCGGGTGACCTGGGCTGGTGTTTACCAAGCTTTCCTTCAGTCCAGCAGCATCTTCCAAAGTTGTATCACCTCATACCCCCAGCTGGAAAGCTGTTTAGCTCTTGTCTCTTTGCCATCTCTCTTACAGCATGATTTATCTCATAAATGAGACCCCAGTGTGACCTGCTGAATAAATCCCACATTTAGGAAAAGCCTCTTATGTTTATTGGAAAGCATTACCAGAGAAGTGAAGGGCTGTGATATGGAGTGTAGGAAGTCAGATAAGGAGGCTGATAAACTCTGGGTTTGCTCTAGATTACAGGGTTGAAGAAGAGTTTTTGCAGTGCACTGTACTTCAAACCAATCAGCTGAAACAGACTTTTTAGGTGAGGTAATTTCCAGGCAGGCATAATAAAACCATGCATTTTACAAATTGTGCCATTGATGGTCTTGTCAGGAAAGCAGATGGGTACCAAATATAGACAAATCCACAACAAACAAGGACAATTTATTCACTTGTTTGAATACCTTCAGCACTGGAGGTCTCCAAATCAGCCTTCTGAGGGGGCTCTAAATCCTACAGTGATTGGATTGTGCAGTCAGAATATGATTAAACCATTAAGGCAAACTTCTGGAACTGCAATGGGAGTTGAGATAGGTCTGGTGGCAGCTTTATTTTACACCTTGAAATCCTGTTGCTGCTAAGTCATAATTGCAAGCCACAGAACTGCCTTCTGATGTGATCTTGACAATTAAGAATTAAGTGAATTTGGATACAAACCAACATAAGGATTCAACCTAGAGATGACTGTTTCTAATAGAAATGTTTCTCTGTTCTGCACAAATGCTTCATACTAGGCCTCAAGAGTCCAGTGTTTATCATATTTCTTCTGCTATCTTTTAGTTTTGAAAAGGAATAAATTTGTTTTGGGAAACTTTTATACCCTACAGTCTATAACCTTGCTTTCATTATTGAAAATTTATATTTTGAACACATATTTCTTTACTAGTTCTACCAGAAATACCAGTAGTTATTAAATTTGAGATGAGTTAAAAAAAAAATAAATCTTCCTTTATATTCTGTGTATGTTTCTTAGCTTGGGGAATGAAATGAAGTTTTAAATTAAGGTAGTTTTGCTGTTAGGCTCCTAGTGCTGTCTTGCTTGTGGTGTGGCTACTACATAGGAACATAATATTTATTTATCTGAACCAGCTGTTTTTACTAGGACAGAACACTCCTCCCCAGCAAGCCTTTCAAATCTTTCCTATTTACTTCAAGTTCTGGTTAAAAAAAAAAAAAAAAAAAAAAAAAAAAAAAAAAAAAAAGAGAGAGAGAGAGAGAGAAAGAAGTGGGTTGTCTGTAAGCCTTTTAAATATAATGGTAACAGCCTAGCACTGGTGGGAGAAAAACCTGTGCTGCAGCCAGATACTTAGGGACTGCCCTGCCTGAGGACTGTGGGTGTGTGGCCACCAATTGCCCTCCTGTTGGGGTCCAGCAGCAGGGCTGAGAGCGTGAAAGGCCAGCTGCATGCCCTGCAGCCCAGGGACAAGCTGCTGGAGCAGAAGGGATGCGTGTTTCCCTGTCAAGGCCCCATCCTGCACCATCCTGCCCCTCCTGGGCTAAAGGCACTTTAGGACCTTCCCTGCCACATGTCCCATTTGTTGCTTTCTTTGCCGCCCTTTATGGTGGAGCTTTCCTTCTTTTCCTGTTCTTCTGCTCTGTGTCTGTCCTGGAAAGAGAAACATAGAGATTATTCAAGTCTGATAATTCACTGTTCGAGTGGAACCTTTGCCCAGCTGTGTGCTGAGCGTTTCTGAGCACCAGCAGCGAGGAATTACACTGCAGTATTTCTCCGAGTATTTTTTCGTGTTTATTTAATTTTTAGTATTCATTTCACAGTCACTGCTGCTGGCAGCATAGAGACACCCCCTCCCCTGTTTGAAATCTGGCCTTTCCAGCCAAAGCCTTTGGGAAAATCCTGCTGAACGTGTGGCTGTCCCACTGAGACACGGATGCGCCGGAGAGGCTCAGAAGCGCGGGGTGCCGCTGTGTGACAATGCCCCGGTGCTGGCAGGCTGGCTGTCCCTGCCGTGCAGAGGGATGCTGCCCTGAGCCCTGCGAGCACACAGCTGCCCAAGCACACCTCGCCAAACCCACGGGCTTGGAGCTGCTTCTGGTGCCCGTGCTCTGCACCAGGGCACATTCCAGCCCTCCTGCCGCTCCCAATGGACTGGCCTGAGCCCAGGCAAAGCCCGGCAGGGCGGTCACAGTGGCAGAGCCTGTCCCCTCCGCAGGCAGGGCTTTTGCCCTCCCTTTACAGCCATTTGTTCTTCTTGGGAAGTCTCTCTCATCAGAAATAGCTCTCCCCTCCCCCTGGCGCTTACCCCCACACGGTGTATTTATAGAGAGCAGACGCGGTCCCGCTTAGCTAAACTGAGGCTGCCCAAGCCTTGCTAGGCTGCTGCTGCCTGTGTGTGACAGCCGATGCCTAATAAAAATTCAGTCCCTTGGCTCCAAGTCTAGAGCTCACATCACTATGCAAAAACAAATGCAAATAAGGGAGAGGTCTTGCTGGTTGGTGCAGGTGAGCAGAGGATGGTGCTGCCCTTCTATTCATCTTTTTCCTGTCTTGGCTTTCATTTCTGACCCTATTGCAAGTGGCTCTGGAATTTCCACTGCCTTTTCCTGTGGCATCACTTGTATAGGGACAGAATATGTTAGCAATCAGATTCAGCATCGTTTTTTCCACTCTGTCTGGAACTCTGCAGCTCTGGGGTGTCAGCTCTCCTGCTGATTGCTTTGAAGCCACTTTTTACCATCTCAAAAGTGTCGCTAAGTTTTGAGACATCTCCTTGTTAGAAAAGATAGGGAGGGGTTGCTGCTCAATTTTCTTTCCATTTCTCCACTCAATTATTCCTTAGCACAACTTATTATAACTTGTAGTCATTCTATTTCTGACCAGTATTGATTTCAGGCAGTTGATTTCCCATCAAGTGCAATTTTTGCTATTTTTTTCGCTATTACTTCACTTCTATATATATATATATATATATTTGAGTGTGTGTAGCACACAAGATTCCTAAAAGCAGAAGTAGATTGATTCTGTATCTGTAGCATATTTATTGGTATCCAGCAATATTTATTTAATATAAATTTTGAATACATTTTCAAACCTGAGTTTTTGACAATTTCTAAGTCTGGGTTATCAGCTTGTTGTTAATTTTTGGACAGCTATTCCATTTAGAATGTTACTGTTATACAGTAACATTCTAAATACTGGTTTTGGTTAGGGGTGAACCATCCAGTTTATTTCAAGTAAGAATAGTTCAGAGCCATCATGCTTCACACAGACTCAGAGGAGATCAGCCAAAACTGGGAATAGAATAGATTTTTTTTCATGAGGCTGAAGAGAAGTTTCATCTAGGAGACTCACTCTGTTCCTCTTCAGATGTCAGTCAGGTAAATTGTTCCTTCAACATGGTTGGCAGCTCTTTCTTGGCTGAAAGCAGACAGACAGCTCAATCTAATTGCACAGAGAGGTTTGCCTGCTTTCCCTTTTCAAGTAAAACAGGTTTATATGTTTCTGTGGGGCTGGCTGAACAAACAACAGATGGGTCTAAAAAAGCCCTCTGGAAAATCCCTACAATTGATGCACTGGGAAATGACAGGGGAGTGTGTTAGAGCCACTCCCCTTGCTGGGTAGTCCGTGTTCTGCTAATGCCCTGAGAGAGCAGAGAAGTGGAGGATGGGGCAGTGCCAGAGGGTAGCCTGGCAAGAGAGAGCAGGTCCTGAAAGTTTAGGTAAACTGTGCAAAACTCATCACTTTGTGTATTTGTCTGTATCCAGCCTAAAATCTCTGTCACACTGAAATTTCTGGGGTTCTGAAAAAATCCCCCATTAAATATAGAAGGGCATTTGTGTGCTTGTTATAAAGATCAGTGTGAGCAGGGAGGTGGCCGTCTAAAAATGGGACATGATGACTTTTCACGTAGATGCTAAACCAAAATGTGACAGCACAGTGCAAGGTGTTAACTTACTTGGCTGTTTTTGAGGATAGTTCCACTTAAAATATGCAATCTGTACCTCTTTACCTTTCTGCCCATACTAGGTCTGCTACTGCTGCAATGGCACCAACCTCCGAAAAATACTGAAAGTCCTTTTTTTTTTAAAATCTTTCAAGAAGAGCTTGAAATTGGGTCAGATTTTATTCCCAGCCATTGATCACTAAATCTAATGTAGCCTTTTTCCTCTTGAGCTGCTCAAGGGGAGGAAGGGCAATCTGAGTGGTCCTCACTCAGGGCTGTGGGGTAAGGAGCAAAGGATGAAGAGGGAACCCACACCTCTGACCTGCTCCTTTGTGCATCCAGGTAAATAAACAGGATTTTCAATACTTAAAGGCAGCCAGCTGACCTGGTTTGTAGGTGAATGGAAATACTGCTGGCATTTCATATTAAATAAAAAAAACCAACCCACCCCAAAGCAAGTCAAATGATTCCTCCACTCTGAGGATTTTATCGCCCTACAATACTCATTTGGCAGCATTTGCCCTGGCAGTGATTTGTGCTGATAAACACTGGGAGGTGCTTGGAGATGTCTCCTACTCCTCTGGAAACACAGTTAGAAAAAAAGTCTATATGAGCAACTGCTCCTCCAAAATATTCACCTTTGGTTGCAGCACAATGCCCCAGCTCAGGCTGTGTGCCTCTGTTGTAGAAAAGGATTCATATTTTTATCAAAAACAAGGGCTGGGAATCCATAAATCTGGGCTGAGACCGTGCTGTGTCCAGTCACCTCATCCCAGTCTTCTGCCCTGTTCCTGCAGTGCTCCCTCCCTCCTGTCTGCCCCACAGGTTTCCCTCTGCACAAGCTCTGCTCTTTGTTGTAGTTGTTCTCTAGAGGACCTAATCCCTCCAAGAGGTTTTTCTCCTCATGGTGATACAGCAAACTACCACCCATCCAAGTGTATCTTCACAAAGGCTTTTTTGCAATAGGTGAATTTCTGTATTATGAGACGAAACCTCTCTGAAACAGCTAGGTCACAAACATTTTTGGTGTGCTGTGTATGGCATTTTTTTCTTTAATTACTTTTAACTTTAGCTAACAGTTCTATGGTAAGCATCATTAAAGCTCACCACAAAAGCTGTGGTGACCTTGTGTGTTTCTCTCAGTATGGAGCAGTTCCTGGGAGGCATCCACAGTCCTGTGGTTCAGCACAGCCTGTTTCTGGTTCTTCTCCCTCTGAGTCACAGGGCTGTGTCACCAGGAAGGTCATGGGACTGCCAAACATACCAGTGGCTGGATTTGGGGTTTCTTTCATCATAACCTCAGCTGATGCCTCTTTTCCCTCAGTGACCTTCTGTGGGTTTTTACAAAATCCATGCCATATGCAGCGTTGGCATATAACCATCCAGTGGATATTTAGGTTCCTGGGAAGCATCCCTTCCATGTGGATGTCACCAAGTTCCGTATCCACAGTTTCCATAGTAACTAATGTCGTTCAATGAGAGGGGGAAAATCAGAGGATTTTGAAAGGCGAAGACTAACACTGGAAGGGAGTAAGTGGAACAAACAGCATGTACAGTGGCTAGGAACAGACCACAGGTTTTATGATGTGTGTTTTAGAGTGAATTGCATGGTTTGTGAACCGTTCTTTTCGACATGAGATGTGCCAAAAGCTTGGCGGTGCAAAATAAAATGGTGCTTCACAGTATCTCACTCATACAAATCCTGTGTCAGCTTATATTTATTCACATGCTTGTGAGCACATGGAGACAAGAGGAAAAAGAGTTTTATTCCCTTTTTCAAAGACAACTGTCATACCAGTATTTTGGAGAAGCAAACATGGATTCTTTTGATACTCCTGCTTCATCCCTGCTGCAACCATGGAAAAGTGGAAAAGAACAGGACTCAGGCAGAACCACCCTTTATCTTCTCACATATTCATGCTGTCACAAGTGCCACCTTCAGTGGGTATAAAATGATGATGCTGCTAACCTATTCTTATATATGCTGCTCAGAGTCACTACTACTGAGACACTGCTGCTTGAGCTGTGGGATCTGATGAACAGAAGTGTGTATTTTCCTTCAGCCATGTGGTATAACTCAGGGAACAAACATATTGGTTAAAAATATAACTGAAATTAATTTATTATGTGAATCTAGAATCTTGCACATCACAGATTGTATGGCATGACATATATTCCTCTGGAAAGCAAATGTTCAGAATGCTAATTTTGCAGAAATAATTATTCAGAAGTCAGGAATGATCAGTTCAAAAACCCATAGGAAGCTCTACATTTACACATTTGTTAAAGTGTACTTGTTAAACATGCATATGGCAATGCCTTGTCCTAGGACTCACTAGGCTAGGTAGAGGCAAAACCACATAAAGGAAGATTCATGTCACCCAAGTGTAGCTGGGTGAAGAAAGTTGTCTGAGTTAGTTCTCTTGGCTCTGTCTTTAATTAGTGAATAGTAACAGATGTCTCCTGTTAGTGACTCACCCCATCTATTTTAGGTTGCCCATTAGAGGTTCCTGTTTCTGTTCCTTTACTAAGAGGGAAATTAATGGATAATTAGATTTAAACAGCCAAAGGCTGGTGAGGTGAAGCCCACCTAGAGGTGCGCATCCAGTGATGGTCAGAGGGCAGTAACTCTACAGAGAAAGAAGTTTGGCTTTCTGGTTCTTATCCCCATCCACTAAATGGACTGTTTGCTGTCATTGGGGCACAGCACAGGCTGTGTTCCTACCAGAGTACATTTCACACTCCAGATGAGGGCAATTGCACCCACCCCGTCTGCTAAGGGTGGCACCTGTCCCTGCTAACCCAGTCGGTCCTGGGCACCATCTGAGACAGCGCTGTGGGGTGTTGGCCTGAATCATCCAACATAACCACAGTCATAGTTTGACAGTGTGGAAAAACCCGGGGAGAAGAGCCATGACACAGCATTGCTTACTAGTGGAGGTGTAGCTAGAGGATCAAAACCAGGACCCCACGACATAGAAAGGCACAGTGACCGCTGTGACATTATGTCTGGTAGACAGAGAGATGACTAAGAAATTTGCTTTGAGCTGGGCAGCTCATGTGAGGGCCGTGACAGAATTAAAAAAGCAAATCCACACGGGTGGTGAAGATCTGGGGCAGGCAGAGAGCACAGCTATTCTGGGCCCTGGTGAGGCTGACAGACGCACACAGCATTTCCTGGCAATATGCTCAGGAGCAGAAGCTTCGTGTTCAGTTCAGAGGTACAGCCACTTCTTGCCTCCACAGCCAAAGCAGGTAGGAGTAGCTGAGCAGGGAACATCACACAGCTCCAGCTCCCCGTTTGCACTGTCCATCTCTTTCCACAGCAACATTCAGCCAGAGGAACCAAAACCTCCTAAAGGAATGGCAAGGTGAGGAGAAGCCAAACACGCTTCAGGGCTGCGGATGAAGGAAGCACTTTGCTAATGCTCCCTGTGCGCTTTTCCAAGATGATTCGTGTTTCTGGGGCACAGAGTGAACAACTGAGGAGCAGTTTTCATCTCTCAGCACCCCTGAGCCCTGCTACACCAGAGGGAAAGAAGAAAGCTGCCAAGAGGTGAGTGCCCTGAACGTCGGGGATACGCAAGGAAGGGCAGCTGGATGGCTCTGGGTCCTGACGGCAGAGGAAACCAGAAGGCAGCCCACAGAGCGCTGCAGCCGCCTCAGCTTTAATGCATTATGCCCCGTGATAAAGAAATTACACAGGTTACAGCTGAACACGGAAAATATGATTCATCCGGTCTCCAAGCACCGACCCCTCCATCCCTCACGTCCGAGGCGTGCAGCGGAAGCCGAGGCGAGGCGGAGTCTCGGGGAGCAGCAGTCTGCCAGGCTCCATCTCTGCCCGGGCTTCCTCCCTTCCTAGACACAGGTGACAGGACCCTGCTCAGAAGACATGCGGGGGAAGTTTTGAGCTGTGGGAGTGAGAGGAGGCGCTGCCGATGAGCAGCCAGTCGCTCCCTGTGAGCTTCCCCATGGTGCCGGTGCCTCCGAGCCCGGACAGACCCTCAGTGCCTTCATCCTCCTCTGCCTCCGGCTGCCATCGCCTGCCAGGGCCACGGGGCAATGTGGATAGGAGCGCCTCAGCCACACCCGCTGCTTCCCTTCGAGGAAAAGAAGTGGTGTGCCGTGTACTGAAGCGCTGATGGGAGCAGAAGCACGGCGAATGTGCAGGGGAAGCTGTGACCTCCTTTGCTCCTGCAGATAAAAGTAATGTCCTGCATGCAAAGGTGCAGAGGTTTCCTGTCGTAGCATCGCTGTGGCTAAATCCTGTAGTAAGAGAGTAAGCTGAAGCTGCTGCAGTTCAATTTGCATCCCGAATGTGCACAGTTGAAAGTGTTAATTATTTCATTGGAGATGCAGGAGCCACAGCCAAGGCATATGTGTAACTCCACTTGTAGCTCAGGCAGAGCAGTAGGATATAGGGCAGGATATGCAGCAGCTGGTGTAGTGCTCAGAAAATGAACAATCCTTATTCACCAGCACTCTCAATTTACAATAGCCACACCAGTTTGGAGACTGCAGCAAAAATCCTGTAGGGCTTTGCATTTCAGAGTCAGAAAAAGCTTTAAAACTGGGATAAGAGAGACAGCTAAGAGCAGAGAAATTGTAGTAGAAGCTTTAGTATTTGAAATTTTTCATTCACATTGGACTCATTACCCAATTTTGTTGTCACAGAAGCCTCAGGATCCATCAAGGACTCAGAGCTTTTAGGTTCAATTAAGACACTATCATTTCACGTGATACCACAAGAAATATTGTTGGGATGTGAAGTAAGAGACAGCGCACAATCATGTTAGCACCAATTCATTTTACACCTGTCTGTTAGCCAAGCTGTCAATGTGCCATACATAACCTTTCCCAGCACAAGGTAGCATTGCTGTACCAAGCTTCAGGGAGGATTAACCTAAAGCAGGATTACTCTGCCTTTGGGTAAGTCTGAGGCTGTAATCTGCCCCCTCCCCTCAAACATTGTCAGAGTAAAAACATATGGGAGTATAAGACTCTGCTGCAATTTTCCTTCTACATTCTAACCCCAGTCATGTTCTATCACCTGGTTTTTGGGAGCAATTTGCCTGACAGTCAAATGGGATGTGTCAGGTGCCTTTGGGGCAATCCTGACCTCTCTTGATGCGACATCCAGTGATGAAGCCTGAACTGCTGCAAGGGACTGAAAGAGGTGTGGTTGTATGTTCTACTCTGCTTGCTTTGGTATGGCAGCAGGGACAGAGAGTTGGTGACAAACAGTGTGGAAACAGATGATAAGCAGTTTGGAAAGAGCATGTGCTCTGTGAATATTGCACACAACAAATGCAGCATCCTCACAGATCAGCAGCAACTCCTAAAGCCACAGCTGTGGGATTCACACCCAACCATGAGCCCATGCTCTGAGTCTCAGAGAATGAATGATGCTGAAGAACTGAAGCCTGGGGTGGGTTTTATGCCTTTCTTTGGAAGACCAAAATCCCATTTCTAGCTATGTATCAACCTCTTTCATGCTTTTGAGAAAATTGCTTAAATGCATATTTTTCAAAATAATAAATTGGAAACTTCTTTTGATGCAACTTCCATGAGTGTCTGTGATTACCTCCCAGAAGCTGGATCATTATTATTCCTTGTGTTTGATGGCAGGACACTGGAGAATATCTCAAATTACTGAGGACAATGCCTGAACACAGGTAATTCCCTTTTTGCTCTCCATGATCTGGTTTCCATCAGAAGGAATACTTTATATTGGAAGGGTGAGACTGCTTGCCCTGCTGAGATTCCATCACCTGGACCAACCCCAGCTTAGTCCCTCTGTGATGAGGCTAAAATACCTACTGATGCTGGCAGAACATCTCAACAGAAAAGTGAGCTTCTGCTAGGGCATTCAGGATTAGTTTAAGGAAAACTGCTTACAAGAAAGTGGAGAGGGAGAGCCATAGAGACATTAAATATTTTAGTTACACAGTCTGGTTGGGGTGTTTAAATGTATTCAGGGATTAACACTTTAACACTGTCCACCCAAACGCAAAATATCACCCTAATAAAGTTTGCAAAAGTGTATGTAAATATTGAAAGTGAAAGATTAAAGAAGGGATATTGGAAATAGAAACCTTGAATAAGTAAAATAGTTTTATAACTTGTCACTGTTATTTTGACCTTTCAATATGTTTTCCTAAGTTTTATTATGAGGCAGTGTTATGTTTGGAAAGGAGGTGTATGACTTGTGAGGTAGTGTTCAATGGGAAAGATTGCATAAGCAGTGAGGAAACAGCTAGGTCCCTTTCCTACATTGGGTAGGGTAAATTAAATTAAAATTTACTATTCTGGTTTCCTAACACATTCTACTTCCCAAGGCCCAGCACACACACACACACACATACGCAGAGCAGACATGAAGTTTTAAGTTTGTCCTGTTTTGAAGGGAGAATGCCCAAATTTTTTTTTTTTAATAATAATAAAAAAATAATAAAAAAAAAATCCCAAACTCTCACATCTTCTTTCTTTAGAAAGCAGAAGACTGGGGATGTCTGATTGTGAAGATGGGTGCTGATTTTGGTTGGGGTAACTTTCTTCACAGTGGCTAGTATGGGGCTGTGTTTTGGATTTGTGCTGAGCACAGGGTTGATAATACAGAGATGTTTTGTTGTTGCTGAGCACCGATTACACAGAGCCAAGGCCTTCTCTGCTTCTCTTCCTGTCACAGTAGCAAGGAAGCTGTGAGGCTGGGAGAATGCACAACTGGGACAGGTGACCCCAACTGACCAAAGGGATATTCCAGACCATATGACATCACGTTCATTACATAAATAAAAATTATATAAAATGAAGGGAATAAGGAAGAAGACATAATAATAAGGGACATTTGAGGTGATGATGTCTTCCCACATCACCTGCTCTCCTGGAGAATGGCTGAATATCTGCCTGCCCATGGGAAGCAGTGAATTATCCCTAGTTTTGCTTTGCTGGTGTGTACAGCTTTTGCTTTCCCTGTTAAATTTCTTTTATCTCAAGTTTCCCAGCTTTTACCCTTCTGATTCTCTCCCTGATCCTGCTGGTGGGGCAGTGAGCGAGCAGCTGTGTGGGGCTGGGCTGCTGGATGGGGTGGAACCACAACAGGATGCAATCACTGACATTCTTGTCAAGCAGCACCAGCAGGTGACCCCTTTAGCCTCTGAGCTTGAATCTTTTCTTGTCTTTGGTTGAAGTACTACTGTTGTCCTTGCAAGAAGGACCTACTGCTGACTGTGCTTTATGGTTGTAGGTGTGTGTTGGGTTTTCCTCATGGATGTGAGGACCATTAGAAGATTAGTGGTCTCTTTTCTTGACGGCAGCATTACAGGCAGTGCCTTCAGTGTTGCCCTGTGCTAGCAATCCTCAGGACCCAAAGATTTGCTTGTAGGTGGATATCCTCCATGTGAACACAAACTGAGGGGTGTATCCCTTTCTGTTATCTTTCTTCATGAACCAAAACTAACTCGCAAACTAAAACAGGGCTGCTCTCTAGCTTTCCAGGTTCCTCACGCTCACTTTGCAGTTTATTGTCCAGAATAGTTCATTATGAGTATGACATTCAGTAAAGTGAAGTCTGCTCTTGGCATAGTAAGTCCCCTGCTGCTGTTATTTCTGATTAACTGGTTATAGTCTTTGTGGATGATCAAGCTTTTTATGTTTCTTCTGTTTTATGTTACAGCTCTTACTGCTTGTGAGTAGCATTAATAGATTCCATTGTGCTTCTTTCTAATTTTACCAGAACTGATGATCTGACTCCCTCTGCTCCTCTATATTGACATGTACATTTTTCTTGCATGGCTGTTAGGACCAAGAGTATTCTTCTGAGATGACTTCTTTCAAATCAAATTGGAAAAACGTAATCTGCTAGCTCCTTGTCCAGTCTGAATGGCAGCAGTGGGTACAGGAATGTCTAGTATAGAGCCACTAATAAATAGTTTTTGTGTAGTCCTGTACTTCTTAGAAGAAAATGAATCAAAGAGGTTCAAGCCCTGTGCTTCTCTGGACTTGTCATAAGAGAGCTGTGTTTTGTGGTGTGTTCCCTCCCCTTTTTCCCTGAAACATTTAAAAAAAATTAGTTTGTTTTTAGATTACAGATGATATAAAAATCAGCTCCATTAGCACCTTCCACTGAGCTCATTTTTCTACAGTGCTGCTTAAAGTCTGCAGATAACCTTGTACTTTTCTGTGTGAAAGCAGTAGTAAAAATTTCTTCCTTCTGATAAAAAAAATTGGTTTGATCCAGACTTCAGGGAAATGCAGATTCACACAGGGGTCAATGGTAATGATAATTGTAGGTAATGGTTTTCATTAACAGACTTCTTAAAACTTTGCCTCAGCAGCTCTGCTAAGATGAAAGTCCTTTGGATTAGTGACCAAGATTTTGTATCTTCTATCCTGCGCATCTCCTACACGATTTGATTAACCACTTCTCTGGTTGCACATGTGTACTCCTGGTCCCAGAAGCACATCCCCTGCTGCAGGCAGGGAGTTCCAGGATCTTGCTGCCAGACTTTCCTTCCCAATTGCTTGTGTAATGCTTCTTCCTAGACTTGAGACGGGGTGGTGTGCTCACCTTGTCTCTTCAAACTTCTTGGTGATACTCTAGCAATTAATTATCAGAGCCCTTCTGAGCTAAGGGTCTGCCAAAGTGTGACAGGGCACAGTGGAAGTCTCCTGCAGCAGGGGGTCTGGCTGCAGCTGGGGGATGAGGCAATGTCTTGCCAGGGTGGCACGGCAGTAGGCAGTCATCCACTAAGGAGGAGTTACACAAGCATGGAGGATAGGATGGTACATGTCACCTTGTGCTGTCTCCAGAAATCCCACATCCCTGTAGTCACAGAGATGCAGTTTATGAAATGCCACATGTCTGTGGAAAGGTCTGGGCAATGAAAGCCTGAGAAAAAAGAACCATCTCTGTGAGCACAAGAGTCTCTTGTGTGTCTTATTAGAGACTGAGTATCTTTGCATGTTTATGTTTTCCTTTGTTTTCTTACTAAGAGCAGATAAAGGCATTGACAATGAGTAAGTCGAATTTAATTACAGGATCCTTACTCCAGTCAGAACATCTTGCAAATAAATTAATGAATTTCTCCAGGACCCTCTGAGGCAGAGAGATATTGTTAATATTACCCTTTGCAGATATCTTGCTGTTGTTTTGACATGTTTTCCACACACAAAGGATGGCAATATGTTCACAGTCGATGCATTCTTATTCTGGTTGGGAAAAAATGGGATGGGAAAGGAGGAACAGTAGGTGGGGACCAAGCAAGAATCTTTATGAGGAGATGTGATCTTTCCTTTATCATGTGAGGTATCTGCATGGCTTGGCTGAACAGCAGCCTGCCTGCCACTGATCCTTTGCAAACCAGGGGGAAACCTTCCCTCCACAGTCACAGAGGCTCGGGAGCCTCCACAGCTTAACCCTATGTTAGCTACCAGTCTGTGAACATAAAGAGTTTTGGAAATGGTTTGTAAAAGTCCCACTGAGAAGCCTTACTGCTCAGAGGACCTCTATAGTCATCTCAGACCTTTCCAGGGGCTCTACACTAGCCATGCTTGCTGCTCCCAGTAAAGATGTCTTGCACAGTGGTGGCCAGCATGTGCTACTCAAAGGTACTACATGGCTGTTTTTATGATGTGGACACACATTGTTCCCCTAAACAACCTAGATTATGGGGGAATCAAAGTGTTTTAGAGCTTCCTGTCCCAAAAGCTTGAGAATGTCTCAAATGGCTGATCTCTGTGGTTTCTGAGTCTGTCTGCACAGTCTGGTATTAGTCTCCAAGAACTTTCCAAAAACATCC
This sequence comes from Parus major, assembly GCF_001522545.3. Classification (NCBI taxonomy): domain Eukaryota; kingdom Metazoa; phylum Chordata; class Aves; order Passeriformes; family Paridae; genus Parus; species Parus major. The sequence goes on along the minus strand of NC_031770.1, from coordinate 67,266,678 downwards.
TTGGAAAACAGCAAGATGAGGCAGATGCCAGGACTTTAGCACTTTCAAAAGTCTACCCAGGAAGAAATAAAGCCAAAACCATTCAAACAATCAAGTTCTACACACAAATTTCCATGAGTCAGCAGTACAACATGCTATATATTAATAGCGATTTGTTTAGTATCCAAAAATTCATCATACGCCTTCCATCCCAGCCCCAAGGAGCATTCAGCCAAGTGACATGATGAAATTTCGCGTGTACAGTTGCAATTCTACTCCTTGACAACACTTGAAAACAATGAAAAGCTTCATCCATACAAATACCATGTGAGAGCATGAACTCGCTCGGGGAGATGTGTACTGCGATCAGGCTGACCCGCGGGGGAACTTGGATAAAGCAGATGTGGAAATCCCAGCCTGGAAAGGACTTGGGAGGTCACTAAGGTCAGGTCCTTGTGCTTGCAGGGAGTTGTGTCCCAAGTCTCATCCCAGCTCCATCTTCAAGCTAAATAGGGCATTTGTCCTTCTGTTTTGGAAACATTTATATCCGAGATTAAAATTGTTTCCTATATTTGCAGCTTCATGGATTCCAGGTAAATAAGTGATGAAGCAACACACCTTATGACTCACCTATTCTCTTTATAGACAAGCTTAGAATTTCTGTAATTGTAAAAGGGAAATAGACACGTAACAAAAGTATTATATAAAATGTGGAGTTGGAATTTAGGTTATAGTCTAGGCTTACCAGAGTCTTCCAAACCACTCCTTTGCAGTATGAATTTGTACGAATTAGAAAAATGAATGAAGGTGCCAGCTACATAAGCTGCTTCTGTTTTACGACTAAATTTAAGAAACATTCCAGTTGTGGTCTTCTGCCCTCCCCAAGTGCCGTGTGCATGTCACCAAAAAACTTTCCAGACAAGGCTGATGCTCATGTGCAAAATCTCCTGGAGATCTCACGGTCCCCAGGTACCTTCAAACAAAGAACAGGAGTATGGGTATAAGCTGAATAAACCATGTGTGCACACATGTTTAGAACCTAGGAGAAAGAACAGAGAGTGTATGTAGATTAAGAGCATGTACAGCAGCCCAGCCTAGAAATGGAGTCAGCTTCTGGATTTATTGCATGTAACATCATCAGAATACACCCAACCTTAATGCAGTCTCCCCTGTTTCTTATGACACATTGGAAAGGTCAGTGTGAGCAATGCTCTATAAAGGCATTTGAAAGAAAGCCCCATTTGAGAAAAATGAACAGTCTGTAGCATTGATTTTTAAACTTTTCTTCTCATGACCTTGTTCTTTTGTGGCCTCAAGTGGCAGTGTCGCTGGCACGAGTGCTTCCAAGCTCACGGCTCCAAGAGAGGGAACCGCTGACCTGGAAACACCGTCTGGCCAGCAGCTCTGAGGCAACCCCCTTGCTTATTATTTATTTGTACTGCAGGGAGGCCTGGGGAGATGCTGCAGGGCTGGGTGCCAGCAGGGTGCCTGGCAGTCGATGGCAAAGAGGGGAGGAAGCGGCTCGGTGGCTGCAGCAGGACCAGTAAGGCTCAGGCTCCCGAGGCCTGGGGGACAGGCTCTGTGGCAGGGGGTGCTCTAGGGAACAGCAGAGAAGGACACCCTGGGCTGCTCACAGGGCTGTTTTGAGGGTTTCATTTCACAGCAGATGTATGGCAGGGCAGGAAAAATTTATGTTTTTGCTAGAAGAACTTTGCAATTATTGAACAAAACTGGGGGAGTTATGCTATGACGGGAATTCCTCCAAATGACCAACGTATTACAATTTGCTTATTCAGTTCAGGGCCCAGAAAAGAGTTGGTCTATTTTATTTTTTTTTTTCCTAGCCTGTCCACATTTCAACAGCTTCACAGCAAGGTTGTTTTCAATTACAGAGAAGTGTAAGAAGATAATAGACATGACCAGAGACATTTTAGTAGAAAGCGGTCTTAATATTCATGTAAAACACTACCAGTACTCATAGGTCCAGGATGCTTCTTCCCAAAATTTGCTCTAGCATGCTGCATACTTCATGTAACACATGCTACTTTAAATGAAAATTATTAGACCAAAATAAACCCTAACAATTTTTTTTTCCAGTAACGTTTTCTTGGGTGGGGAGAGACTCATAGCAATGAGATGAATGTTGGAAACAGTTTCTGGTGTATACAAAGTGAAAATGGATTCTCAAGATGTAGGAAACCCAAGAAATGATCGTGCTGAAAAAGGCATAGGGGAAATTACAGACAGGCAAAGGTTGAACTGTACTTGAACCTGTCATATAAAGCATCTTTACAAAGCTGACCCTGAGTTTCAGTTGCAGATGTGAAACCTAAAAAGCGTAAGCAGCAGATCAGATTTCAGAAGGGGAAAAATAATTTGCAGATATTTGAATAGTATTGTCAGAGGAACTGAGGAGTAACTCTTTGACTATTCCTTAGCTACAGAAAACAAGAAAGAAAACAGGAAGACTATTCAGGGATAAGAATGATGATAACAGCAAAAGAAATAAATAAACTAAGTTTCATGAAGAATGTTTCAGCAGAACGCTTTATAGAGTTGGAGTGACCTGTGCAGAAACTCGTTAGGTCTTAGGTGGCTTCTGTAGTCATGATGAGTTTGTCTCTTGGTGTCTGACACCTGAACAAGATGAAACATGAGACATCTTACTAGAAGTGAGCATGGGAATGGGCCAGGACTATGAGATGAGCTAACCTCGCATCACAGCTGACCACTACAAAAGTTTGTTGTCATGCTCCTGCTTGCGCATGACATTTGATGCAAGAAAAGAGTGAAATTGTGAATATTAAGTGCATGAGATAAAATAATGCCAGAATGATGTGAAATTCTGGAACTAAGACTGAATAAGGAGAAACAGCTGACAAAATATGTTGTCTACTGTGATAAGAAGTTCCCTGCACAGGATGTGCCACATGAAGATGTGCAAAATCATCAGGAACCATGGTTCCTATAAAGGAAACAAAACAGGAAATGTAATGAATCATCAGCAAACAAGCTGTGGACAGGTTACATGGCTTTATCCTGAATGAAATTAATAATTCAGCAGGGTTGGGAAAAAAGAGACTTAAATTGCACCATAACAGTGTGACACAAGCTTGGGAAACACAGGCTGAAAATTGAGGCTGATCATCTCAGCTCAGCCACAAGATGCGTGTGAGAGAGAAGCTACACTGCCACAGTGTGGGATGCCTCATTAAACAAAGAGTCCCAGACACTAATTAAGATCATACAGAAACAGATACAAGGAGGCAAGCGTGCTTGGAGACTTGGGAAGCTTCAGGATAAGTTGGCATGTGCATAGTAAGCAGTGACAATCTCTCTACAGGAAACTATTCCACTGGCATCCCATCTGTAATCCTCAACTAATTACCCACTGGTTTGCATCTCTGATTCATATTAAAATTCTTTGTGTCCATTTATTACTAATATAGTTTAGCAGAAATTGAATGTTGGAGATTAAGGCAGCACTGGGCTTTTGGTCCAGACAAGCCAACCCAGTAGTACTCATTTCAGAGAAAAAAGATATAAGGAAGAGAACCAGTGTAACAGAAATCCCACAGGCTGACATAATTATCCAGTTCCACTTAAAGCAATAGAAACCGATAAAAGTGAACTGGTGTTTCAAAATAAAGGGCTTTATATGTGCCTTTATCCCATTTCTCCAAAAATCTCAGTACCTCTCAGTTTTCATCCACAGCTGAATAGGCATTATTCAGTGATTCTTTGCACTTGATACGGTATAATTCAGTTAGCTGCTGCTCTTCATTGTGAGTCACCTTATAATAAATAGGGTGCCTTAGCTGCTAGACAGCTCTTTCCTTTATTATAGCAGTGACCTCTAGTGTACAGCTCTCAGTATCCAGACCTAGCAATTGCAGCTTGCAGAGCAAGGCCATTTCCCATCTCATGGGAAGGAAGCAGCCTTACAAAGTGACCTTTCTGTTTATTTTGGATTTCTTTCAAAGAAAATATATAAAAAAAACAACTCCCCCGAGACTTTCATAGTCAATAAAGTCAGGCTACATCAGCACACTGGATCTGTGGCTGCCCAGCCTCCATGCTCTAAAACATTTTCATTTTGGAGTAGCTCAGGACGAAATTCTGCAGCCTGTAGCACTGCCTGGGCTGTAATTTTATATTTTGACAAGGCAGATGACTTGCACAGGAATTTTCTTTGTTAGAAAGCTAAATGTCAGATGCATTTTAGGGCAGGACACACTAATCTAGTGCCTAGTAGGTAAAGTCAGCTGGGATTTCTTGAAATGAAATGTGCTAATTATTTGTATGATGAATTACGTTTAATTTGTTTCTGCTGTAGAAATTTCAGGGGAATCACTAGGACACACAGCAATAATCTTCCTCTAGCTTTGAGCTCTGTCTTTGTTGGAGATACAGGATGTTTCACCACTCGTATTCCTGCAGGAATACTGTGTGTTTCATCGTGTGATGCTGCCTCTTCCCAGACAGTGAGGATAGAGGTTGTTCCACTGAGCATGAAGGGAGCCCTCTCACACAAGCCAGTTACCTGCCAGATATCCCTCCAGGGACCACTGAGGGCTGTCAGAGAACTAGATCTTTTACCCCTCTCCCTGGAGAGACCCCAGCCTTATTTCCCATGGAGGCAGAACTGGATGCTGCTTGGAGAGGATGCATGCTTGCCCATGGCCTGATGGGCACCAGGGATCTCCCCAGGCCTCGCTCTTGCCCATAGAGAGGCTGGGATATGAGGCTGGGGATGCAGGAATGGACTTTCCTGCCTGCAAATCTGTTCTGGGATTTGTCTTGGCAAAATGAGTCCTGTCATCCAAGGTGTGATGGTATATTACACCTTCTGGTGGTCTGGCACCACAGGCCACTTCCAGCCTCCCACAACCAAATATCTTTGACTGCATTTTGATATTCAAGGGCTATTGATAATTATCAATACTTATTTAACTTAAGGACATAAATCACCGTGTCAGAAAAACAACTTTCCCTAATAACACAATTGTATTTCAATCTGTCCACCTTGACAGGTGTTTCCATTCAGTACTTATGGATGTTTCAGCATAGTTGATAAAAAGAAGCCATAATTCAAGTAATGAGGAGGTGAAGGGTGGCTGGTGGGGTTTATTCACCATCATAAATAACCTAACCTCACCTGTACATTGCTTTCTAGCTGGTGAAGTTACAGAAAATCATGGAGGAAGGGGTCAGGAGCTTTCAGGAAAGTGAAGAAAACACATTTTCATACTGCTGGCTTCCTGCTGCAAAACATCCAGCCTTATTGCTGAAGTGTTCCAAAAATAGACAAGCTTGCTCATTAGCCTTGTGAGCACTTAAATAGGAGAGGGATCGTTACCCAAATTATATCCCTTAAAAAGGACTTTCACACTGGGGTAAACTTAAAAAAGAACATTTACGCACAAAGCAATTTACTTTGCCTGCAATCTTCTGTATTCCCCTAAGTCTCATTGGAATAAAAAACTTCCTCCCTTTCCAGCCTGATTCTCTTTTTTTTTTTCCTTAATCCAGCTGTGAAATCATAAAGCTCAGTGTTTATGACAATAGTTTGCTACCATGGAAACAGCTATGTCGTCACAAATTTATCCTTATGATATGACCTCCCTGACTGCAGGAACAGTTAAAAAGGAAGATATGTTAGAAACGAGACCTTGTTTAACCAGAAATTTCTATTTTAAATCCTTTTGCATAGCCCACTCAGCAGCTCTTTAATAAGAGGACCTTTGATACGAACTGTGTACCTCATTACATACTGCTTTATTATGCTGTTTGAATTGCTTTGAATGTCACCTTTGAATGTAAGCTGTCCTTTTATTGTTGAACATTTTCAATTCTCAGTGTCCTAACACAGCACTGTGGTGATTTCTACAACTTCAGATCATTGCCCTTCCGAGCAGTTTACTGTACCCTGTGGCTTTGCTTGTTTTCTTCTTTTCAAACTGAAAAAAAAATTAAAAGCAAAAGATAAATCTATTCCTGGGCATATGTTGGAGGGAACCTGTTGGGATTGTGGGACGTCTCCTGCTGCCACGCTGTGTGTGCAGTTCTCCCATTATCTTTGTACAGAAGATGGGTCCTTTGTGCATTGGTGTAGCCAGACATAAAAAATCTGATGGGCATCTACCACGCCTTGCCATGGTGTCCCCTGCCTCCAAGTGCGACAACCGAGCCCTCTACAAGACCCATGTGCCCAAGGGTTTCTGATATGGAAGGTGCTGGCTAAACTAAACAGCAAAGTGCCTGATGACAGACAAGAGCAGCGTGACCCTTGCTACAGAGAAGCAGACATAGAATTAGGCAGCTGAAGCCATAAACTACTTAGTCCTCCTGTCTCCTTGCTCACTGAGCCCATGAGATGCTTCCCTGCAGACATCTTGCTCCAGTGAATGAACCCATCTGCTTTTGCCATGCAAGGCCAGTGGCTCTAGGGAGCTGTGGAGCATTGGGGAGTTCCAAGGGGCTTCCTGCTCCCCAGCCTCTGCAGAAGAGAGCTGCACAGCATAGCCTTCCCCCTGAAGAACAAAATAAATCTTTTAGAATATCCACAGTACACCATTTGGGGAAAAAATGAAGCCCTGAAGTTAGATAAAGGCTTACCAATTTCTCCTCAGCATTTCAAAACATCATCTCACCATTTCTGCATGAAGCAATGTCCAGCTCCAGCAGGGGACAGGGGGACCCACTGAAGTGTCACACTGTAGGAAGTTTCCTCTGCACCTCTCTGTGCTGGCTGATGTATTACTTTGGATGATTTACATGATTTTCAACAGATTACCTGTGATATAAACAAAGGAAATAATAATGCTTCTATGAGCAAGATGAGTAACATTTTAAAGTGCCTATAGCTCTGAGCAAGAAAATCCTTCTAAGGATACCCATGTTGAAAATGCTCATTAAGATAATTACACCGAATGAAGTGTAGGAAGTGTTAGCAGAGGGGCAATGGGACAAGGTTCCTGTGGGTGGGAGGAGGAGGGAGCCTGGTTAACACAAGCTGGAGCAGCAGCACCCTGTCTGGGCTGTATTGTTGCATGAAACCATGGTGTGCCCACAGTAGCTGCAGCCAGGAGCACAGGCCTGCCTGGACTACACAGCATGTAGCACATCTGTTTCCATCAATTGTGGAAATTCTGCATGGTTTCTTAAAAGTTCATATAATTTCATCCATCCTTTCTCTGTTTGCACTATGCTTGTTATTTTGCCCTCAATAAATGGATGGGAGTGTGGTCTGTGCAATTGTAGAAATAATCTTCACCTCACTGATTTCTTTGGGTATCTTGCTACCTCTTTTGAACACATTTAGTTTCACCTTCTTCAGCTGTTACATTATTATAAACTCCTTTTTCTCATTTTTCTCTCATGATGTCCTCCAGCATTTTTTTGTCAGTTGTGATAGAAGGATGTGCCACAGATAAATGCTGTGCTCACACCAAGACCTACCCGTGGCAGTGTACCTGGGGAAAAGCCCCTGCAAGTTTTCTGCATGAGCAATGTTCCTGCTTGGGATGCACATGCAGTGTTCCTGTATGGCTCAGGATCCACTCTCAGGCTGGGCTGTGCTGTGCAAAAGTAACATCCCTACTTTCTGTGTTTATGTGACTGATGCTTCCCTCAGATAGGAAGCATTTCACATCTGTCTTCTTAAATCTCAGTTTCATTGCACTCTATTCCTGCAGATTATCTAGCTCACACTGTATTTTAAAGCTCTTCTCCAAACTGCAATACTGACTTGTCTATGAACCTTGTTCTCTCTCTTTGGTGATTGCAGAGGAACATTTACCTTAAGAAGGCTCTTATCCCTAAATAACCTTCATGTGTCAGTCTGCCCCAGTATCTTCAGTGCTCAAGTACTGTAGAGCCATCAGAGCACTCCCACATCTCTCATTCAGCCTCACACCCATCCCGTTTTGGGGTGCCTTGTCAGCTGCTGGTGCCTCCTTTTAACATGTAGTTTTCTCCCCCTCCAATGCTAAACAAAACATGAAAGGCTCTGTCCTTTGGGTTGCTGGCTGTGGCTTGCAAAATGCAGATGTACAGTAAATGACAACCCTGGCAAGGGGTGTTGAAAGGAAGCAGTGGTGGGAAGCATTTCAGTTTAAGGAGAAATAGCGTGGGCGTGGTGCAGCACAGAGAGAAAATTGGATAGAAAATTAAATTGGGGAGTGAAAATCTATTTTTAACAGGGCTTTGAAAATCTGGCTGGGGCCAGGCCCTGTCTGAAATGATGTAGAGCCGTAACTATTTCCTGGGGCTTGCATTTTCCATAAGGGAGAACATCTGATAGCAGAGCAAGAGGTCTGCTCTTTCAGAGTACATCCAGTGAAAGCCTTATCATTCTTATGGGAGAGAACAGAGGACACTTGTTACCCTGCACACAGCACAGATGTCTGGCTATTCTCCATGCTAGGCGAGATCTTCTGGGCACGCAGGGAAAATGAGAGCTCAGATGGTGAGAGATGCATCCCTTTGTAGTAGAGAAGCGAAGGCATCTCACCAGGCAGACATTGTGCTTGATGAAGAACTGCCTGGAGAGAGATACGCATAAAAAGGTGATGCATGTAATTACTATATCCACCGAGTTTATAACAAAAATACACATTTTTGTTTCTACAGCCAGGATTCTCTGTGCTCTGTGCTTTGTGAGGGTGCTGACAGGAGGAAAAGCTGCTGGTGTTGAAAGCAGATCTCTGTAAAGTTCCAAGGTGGGGTTCCCTGGGAGCCAGGAGGGCTATTGGGGAGCACCTCTGCTGCTTGCATGGGACCACACATTGCTGGTGTCCACTGCTGCCCTGGGCACCCTATGTGTCCCTTCCAGCTGAAGGACAGGAGCAGATCCTTCTTGCACATGGACCATCTGACTTGACTTGCTTAGACCCCTCTTTTTGAGAAGACAAATTGCATCCAAAGAATATTTTTATCCACTGAGGACAAGCAATGGTTGGCTATCCTTAGATGTGTATTTGGAACAGACATCTGCCTCGATGGCAATTGAAGACCTGCAAAAAAAACCAAAACCCCCCTACATACAGCTGCATCTGGTCTGACAAATTACAGGCCTGAGCCTTCCCAGTGGAGGAGCCAAGTCCCAGCAGGCAAGATCTGTTGGTCACTGCAGTGGTACACAAAGATAAAACCCCACAGTAGGGTCAGAGGAAATGGTTCAGCAGCAGCTCCAGTGGTTCACCACTGCCCTGCAGGCACCAGCAGAGCATTTAGCTGCAAATCGTTGTTCCCCAGTGCCAGGCACTCAGCAGCTGTGCAATGTTGCTGAGAGCATCACTAAGTCTTTGAGGAATTTTGTTTCCAGGCCTCGGGGCAGTGGCTGGTGAGCTGGCTGTGGGGAGCTGGTTGGCAAAGGCTGTGCCTGCAACAGCTCATGCTGATTCAGAACTGCAGGTGACCCTTCAAAAGGCAATAAACCTCACCCTAACAGTGCTTTGTGGGGCCATTCCCACTGAAGTACAACCCCTGAGCCCTTTCTACCTGGCATGGCTGCTGGCACCACAGGTACCTGCACCCAGGGATGGACACCAGACCACTGCTGCCTCTCTGAGAGGAGCATGGCCTGCTGAAGGAACAGTGTCAAGAGCTACTCTAGGCAGCCTTCTTGTAGGGGTGTCAAGGGCAGATGGTGACATTCCCTGGGGCCAGGCTCTGGCTTCCAGAGGGAAGCACAACCTCAGCAAGAAGGACTGGGTGCAGGTGGAGGCAGATGCTGGTGCCACCCTCAGGGGAACTGGGCTGCTCTCACCAGCCCTGAGGGGTTTGTAGAGTCCTGAGGTCACTTGCTATCTGCTGAAGTGGTGGGAAGCTCTGGTTTGCCCTACAGTGAAAGAATCTGGACCTGAATGCCAGATGCCTCTCAGGTGAGTGTTAACACAGAACTCTTCTTTTTATTTCATCTTCTACTTATTTGTGAGGAGAGAATCATGTCCCTGTTTATCAGCTGCTGGCTGGTAAAATGGAGCTGTTGTGGCCTTTCAGTGGGGCAGTTTCAGTTTGTGTGCATGCAGTCCATCCCAGTGCTCCTCACAGCAGAGCCTGGCACGCAGTGCTGCAGTACTGCTCTTTCCTACAAAGGCAAAAGCTCTGCTGGGGAAACTCTCAGCACACCATCAGGAAAGCTTCAACTAAAATATACCACGGTGTCTAAAAGCCATTGAGGTGGATAACTATAAGCATCAGGCTGAAGAGCTGCAATACCCTTCAGTCTTCAAAGGAATGTTTACCCTCAAAGACATTTTTCATAAGCAAATATTCAATTAAACCAGAAGGGAATTCTTTAAACTTCATGTATGGGCACTAGCAGGGACAGACACTGCAGCTATAGAAAGTGGATACTGCATGGTTTTCTACAAAATGCAATCTGGTAGAGGGAGCTGCTATCACCCAGAGCCACCTCCAGCGTCCCTGAACCCACAGCTCAGGTCCTTGGGGTCACCCTGGTTTGCAGACTGGTCATATACAGCTCTCCAGCCAGCCTGCAGTGGTAGTGCTGTATTGGAGGTAGGAAATGTTAGGAGGGTTTGGCTCATCAGAAATAGTTTCTTGAGGGGAAAGGAAAAGATGGAGATCCACTGAAGAACTTTGTCATCTATAATTGGATTTTCCCTTAGGTCTAACTAAAAATAAATTAGCTAATAGTATATTCAATTAATTTTGCCAAATTTGAGCAATTCTTTTAATTAGGAGGGAAGAATTTAATCTCACAGAAAACAGACAATTTCCAAAGGCTGGCACAAGAGTATGCCACCTGAGTATGTCTGTATGAATTGCTGTGAGATGAAGAACACACACACAAACTTTCACAGAAAATATAATTGCATGCAAGAAGTGGAGACAGCGGTGCAGTGTGAGCTATTTAACCTTGAGGAAGTGGCATGTGAGGTTGGGAGGACAGGTATTGTGGAGCTTTTCATTCTTTTAGTGAGATATTATCAAGCTAGCATGTTATGAAAAAAATCAGAATTTCATTTTAGTGCTAAGGCTAGGCATATTAATTGAACATCCTCACACACATGTGGGTGAGTAGCAGAGGGACTGCAGCCTTCACACTCATGTTGCTGAAAAGTGTGCTTGTCTGTACTTTAGCAAATGCTGCAGTTAGTTTATTTACTAAGCTTGGGAGGAAGCAGGAGGGGAGAGACCTGGTGTGGTTGTGGCTGTATTGAGGTTACAGGGCAATGGCACTGGCTGTGGGCAGAAATTTCAGGACACAGAAAGGCATTGGGATCAGTGAGCCTTTTGCCTTTCTCTCAGCACTCCCTAGCATGAAAGGCTTTGTGGTGGCAGACACAGAAACTCCACAGCTGCAAAAATCCATCTGTTGGGTCACTTTTAGTGCCTGGTACCACATATTTGTACGTGATCAGACTTTGGAAAAGAGGATGTTTAATTCTGATAGCTAGCTACTCCTCTCCGCTATCTTACTGACAGTACAAACAGACAAAAGACAAAGTAATAAAATTTTTTGCTGCTTCTCAGGTTTATTAAAATAGCTGTTAACCCACTGGCAGGTTAACAGAACTGTGTGTGGGATTACAAATTAGAAAATTTGACAAAACTATTTTTACCTATTTTACAAACTCATTTTTCATATACTACGCATTTATTTCCAGTTCTGTCTGTCCAGTTGCTCAATAAGAGAAGCTAATTTAGTATTTACTTCTCTCTTCTCTTATTAGAAAATCTGAACTAGGGAATATGCTGAAGAGAGGAGTGAAAGTTTCCCAGCTGAATCCAGCTGGATGGACGGAAAACTGCTTTTTTCTGGATGTTCTCTTACATAGATTCTGAAATACTAAGTATAAAAACACTCTAAGTACTTCAGGTACTGCACTAGTCAAAAAAACCAAACCAAACCAAACCAAACAATGCACCAAAAAATCCCCTCTCAAAAAAAAAATGAAGAAAAACACCATCAAACAAACAAAAACCATTTGACCCCCCCTAAGCCAAAAAAACCCAACTGCACAAAAGAAAAAAGGAAAAACAAAAAAACCCAGGAAAAATAAAATAAAATGTTAAAAAGGAAATACAGTATTTAGTTCTTCAAGAGTTTCCATAAAACCAGAAAGCATTTCAGAGGATTTTGAAACCATTGTCCTCCACAAGCTTTCATGACAAATAATGTGTGATGACAAGTCCAGAAAATTATCAGGAGTCTTGTGATCTATGGTGTTTTTTCCTTACAGTCTCAGTTTGTGTGACTAAACAATTCCTTGGCAAACTTGGCTTTCAGTTTTGGAAAAAGTCTGTAGCCCTTTGGCTGCAGAACTAACCTCAGGGACCAGAAGTCTAGAGACTGAATAAACAGAAAAAATAATAAAAAATGTTATTTTTTTTTTTTAAATCATGTGCTTTTCAAAACAACTTTATGAGTTTTGAGGTTTGTGGCATGATTGTTGAGTGTGTTAATTTAGGAGTATCAGTTCACATTTGGGAGGATGAGCTCTTTCTTCCTTGTGTGTCAACATGGCACCATTTCTTGTGCTGGGGAAAATTTTGGGTACTCAGTTGGTGCTCCATGGAATTATGGCCCTGGGCCCAAATCTTTAGTTTTTCCAGGCAAACTGTGGAGTTTTGTTGTTCTTTTGTGGCAGAGAGTTGCTGTCCTGCAACCCTAGATGAAAGGCTGGGCTATCTAACCCAGATGCTGCCCCTTCATTTTGGTCAGAGGTCATGCCTTGGCCCAGCACACTCCATGAAATTTGGATAGTTTTTCAGATGAAAAAAATTGGGATTTTTTGATTTTTTTACTGTGTATTTTTCTGCAACATTGTGCTGTTTGATGTGACTTCCAAAATGTAGTTGTTGCTGCAAAACATGAACTTTTTCTGTCTGGCTGTTGGGAATAAGGAGGACAGAAGACTCTCCCCAAAAGCCTGCAGGGATAACCAGGAGTGTTATATCACAGAATATCTCCTAAATTTCAAAACTTTTTTATTTTGAAACCCCAGCAATGGTCACTATAGAGACTCCTCTGTAGCTTCTGTGACACATTACCGCTGTGTTTAAATTAAATCTATTTCTATTCTTAGCCAAATTAACACATCTCTGTCTGAATCTTTTCCCAAATTGCCACTGGTCAGATGAGCAGCCTGTTTTAGTAACCTATTTCCACTCTGGAAAACATCCATTCATTATTAATGTTTCTTGTCTCACAACAAATTTTGCTTACGCCTTCCTCTTTACTTACTCAGCTTCCGAAAAATATCTCTGGGGCAAATATCATAATAATTCCCTGCTTCCCTCTGACAGCACAAAGTAAACTGCTAAATCAAGGGTAGCGTGTACTTCTCTTCTATAAATTGCCCAGGCTCCTGCTGGGCACCGGCAGCTGCCTCAAGCGCTGGTTTGTGTCCCGGGCACCCTCCCTATGGACACCGCAGCACTGAGCTCCCTGTGCTCTCCTCTGGATCTGCCTGTCCTCTCCCTGGAGCTCCCTGTGTTCTCCCCGGAGCTCCCTGTGCTCTCCTCTGGATCTGCCTGTCCTCTCCCCGGAGCTCCCTGTGCTCTCCCCGGAGCTCCCTGAGCTCTCCCCGGAGCCCCCTGTGCTCTCCCCGGAGCCCCCTGTGCTCTCCCCGGAGCTCCCTGTGCTCTCCCCGGAGCTCCCCGTCCTCTCCCCGGAGCCCCCTGTGCTCTCCCCGGAGCTCCCTGTGCTCTCCCCGGAGCTCCCTGTGCTCTCCCCTGGATCTGCGGCTCGATCGATGCCTTTTCCCGGCTCGAGCAGCGCAGCTACAGCTGCGGCTGGGCACAGAAAGGGCAGCCCCACGGCCCGGAGGTGACAGCCCGTGAGCCGGCACGCTGTCACCACCACCCTTGTAAAAAGCACATTTTCACCCTCTGTCATTGGCGGTGTGAACCAACAGCTGCTCAGGCAGCAGCCAAATAGCTTTTCCCTGGGAAGAAAGTGTTCCAAAGGCGGCTGCTCCGCCGCGGGGAGAGAGGGAGGGCGCCGTCCGTGTCAGCCCTGTCCTTCTTCATCAGGCGAGGCAGAGCTCTCCCTGCAAGTCCTGCAGCTGTCAACCTTCCCGGCAGAGTGGTGTTAGCACTCCCTGTGGGATGCCTCGCCGTGCGGTGGGAAAATTGTCCCTCTGGGAGTTTTGGCTACTGAGACACAATACTTCAGAGTGGGAAGGTGGGAAGGGCAGTGTTTACCTGGGAGCCCCAGCGCTGCCTTTTCCTCTTCTACCTGCTGATGCTCGGCGTGCAGCGCTGCACAGAGCAGAGCCGCATTTGCAGAAGTCCCTTTGCAAAAGCTCCAGCTTATGACCCAAATTCTCAGTCCCCATTAGGTGACAGTAGATCTGTTGTTGCTATAAAAAGAAATCTCCAGTGGTTGCCCCTCAGAGCTGTAGCCATCCAGGAATATCACAGTAAAAGCCTCTTTCACATTTTCTGTGGGTTTTTCCTGATTATCAGGATATGGGCTTCTCCACAGTGCTCTGCTTGACACTTCCAAAATGGCATTAATTAGCCGAGTGGAGAGAAATGTAGGATCTGCTGGACTTGCTGCTGGATGTGGGGCAATTACTCTCCTATCTACGACCATATATTCTACTTCCTGCAGAAATAAGGATTTCTTCGATGTATGTGGCAGGACAAAAAGGGGTCTGTGAAACATTCAGTCTTTCCTCACTACAAAATTCAGCCCAAACTCCCCCCCTGCCCCTCTGGAAAGGAGAATAATGATTGTGAAATGGTGTGTGTTGCCACCCACATTTAGACAAAAGAGACAGCCTCAGGAACAAGTGCTTTTAGTCTCCTGCCAGCCTCACCAAGGCAGCTGTCTACAAGAGCCTGGGCAAAGCCCGGAGAAAGTGCAACTGACAGACAAGTCAAAACACTGATCTCCAAGTAGTCATGGCCAGTGGAGAGGGCACCCTGAACAGCCTCCCTTGTAGCTGCTGGGCATGCAGGTACCCATGTTGGGCTGGTTCATTGCTTCTCCTTCTTTTCTTTTATTAACCCTGAAATTCCTCCCTCATTTTCAAGAAAGACTGGCTTACCTGATCAACAGTAAGTCTGAAAAACCCCAACCCGTGAGGCAGCGACCAGCTCCTTTGCAAGCACTGTCTCTGGCTAAGGCCAGCCTGTGCTGAGGGTGGCAGGGGTTGACTATGGGGACAGAGGCACTCAGGTCATCATCCCATGGGGTACTTGTGCTTTGGGCTGCTGGGGAGCAGCTAGTCTTGGCTGGGGATAGATGTTGAGTTTGGAGAAAACCTGTATAAGCTTTTGTTCTGTTATGGTTTTTCCAATATGTGTTGCTCCAACCCTGACTGTCGACAAGAGGATTTCACTACAGGGCTTCCAAACTACTGACATGTCTTATGTGAAAGCAGGGGTAATAAAAACCCAAAGAAAGAAGATATGACCTAGATATGTTTCTATTCCTCCTTCCTTCCCTCCCACTCTTTATAAGGAAAGAGATCACGTCTTAGAGGAAAAAACACCTGGGGAAACACAGCACCTGGAGAAAAGCTGCAGCTTAGTCGTGCCCTTATTTTGTTATGCTGTTGATGTGCAAGGTCCATGCTGGGAACAAGGAGTCACTTGGGAGAAATGATGGCTGAAGGAGCCTGGACCAAAGGGAGCCCCTCACCCTGCACAGTGTTGTTCCTTGGAACTTTGCACTAGCAGGAGCTCCATCAGAGGTTGGATGTGAGCCAAAGTACAAAAAGAAGATAAAAAAGCTGATGGAGAATAGGAGAAGGCAAATATAGAAGAAGATGCAACAAGTCATGTAGGCTGCACTAGAAAATATAAATGTGGGAGTTCCTTATAGCCTACAAATAAATGTCTGGAATACATTCAGAGAAGACTTAAAAAGTGTCATAATTTAAAAGGAGCAAGATAGTCAAGTGGTTGAATTTCAGATTCAGGCAGGCTGGGAATATGCTTGTGTTATTGTTATTGGACTTGTTTACACAGGAGAAGGAGTAGCTCAAATCCAGACTGGACAGTCTGCAGACAGAAATGTAGGCCAACAGGAAGCTTCTGCACTCAGATCTGGAGCTGCCTGGCTCAAAATAAAGCTGTGTTGGGTGAGGTTGAATATAAAGACGTAGGGATCTCAGAGATTTTAAATTATAGATCAAGTGACAGGATATAAATAATGAGAGATTCCCTTTGTTACCTCCCCGTGTTCATCATTGTACAGCTGGACATGTAATGTGAGCAACTTGATGGAGCTAAGGATGTTTGTATTCCTCAGGCCTTGATGGGACTCAATTAACCTGAGCATTCAATAAGAACTCCTGGATTTCTCTCAAAAAGGGTCAGAAGTTACCTGTCCTAAATGGCTTTTGGCAATGCTGAGTGCCTCAGCTTTGATTTTGTCCAATCAAGATTGAAGCGATCAGCTACTCATAGTTTTCTCCAATTTTCTGTGCTCATCAGGTCAGGCTCCAGCCCTACAAATACTTAGGCACAAACCTTTATGCACATCAAACAGTCCCTCTGTGCAACTGCACTTGTCATCTTGAAGTCTTTGCAGAACCAAGGCCTGGGGTCCTGGAGGGAAGGTACTCTCAGCTCTTATACCAGTTAAATGTTAGGCACTCCTATGGCATGATGAAAATACTAAAAACTCATGTTCAGTATTATTTTCTGCATTGTGTGCATTTTTTCTAAATGTTTTATAACAGCACTGATATTCAGGAGAACTGCAAAAGCTGTTTGCTTTCCGAGTGCAGCAATGTATCCTGTCAGAAGGAATGGAAGGAAGGAGAATAAAGGCAGGTGTTTTCAATGGCAGTAATCACTACTGTGACAGACATCTGCAGGAAGCAAAGGGAAAACTGAGGCACTGCTGTGCTGAGGGCTGCTCCAGCCACCAACAGCAACACATCTGTCCTCTCATTGCTGGGGACTTGCACTGATTTCACAACAGGCTTACATGGGTTTCTGATCCTATCAGGCCTCTCATGCCAGTGGCGTCCCTCTTTTCTTATGTGACTACTGATTTTAGGTCTCAGGTTGTTGTTTTAAGAGAGAAGGACAAACCAAGTTTTCTTTAAGCCCACTTTGTTTTAAAGAAATATCCATTGGATGCTCTGATTGGTTTGTCACCTTTAGAAAGGCAAGCAAAGATATTCTGCTGGGCCAGATTTCCATACTGCCATGGCAACTCTGTTTGCAGGACCCCAGCTAGACATTTTAAAGATGTACTTGGTATTTTCAAGAGACCTACAAAGGGCTGAGAGTCACGTAGACAAAGTCTCAGTGTGCAGTTGAAGACAAAAGTTGGCAACTGCCAGATGACTATAAAACTGATTGAATAAAGTGATTTTTAATGATAGTAATTTCCTGATTTAATGCATAATACGTAACTGCACTCTGGATTCTGTTAGCAGAAGGTACATGGAAAAATGACCAGGTACATTTTAGACCCAGAGGCTGTCTCTCCACTATAATAAAACAGATCAGAGATCATTACCTGGCCCCGAGGGCTGCAGGCACAGCACTGCTCATATCTGTACTTGTAAATTCACTTTTCCCCAAAACTGGATCAGTGTCTCTGCCCTAACTACTGCAAAAGGCTCCAGACCCACGCTGAGTCCTGGCTGTGTCTGGGAGAGTGTGAGCAGCTGGAGGTCCAGCATCACTGAGGAAAAGTTGAGCTCAGTTCATTGCTTTGAAGGTGCCTGAAGACAATGTGAGCTGTGCATGGAGTTGAGGTGTTACAATCCATACATGAGCTGCTTGATTTAGATGGTGTGACCACCCTGCCTGAACTGGTGTGTCATTTTGTCCTCCCCTCCAGCCTCCTCTCCATCTGGGCAAAGTTCAGGCTGCCCACACATGCGTACGTGCGACGTGGATGCTAAGTGAGACTTTGCTGAGATTTAATTGACAGCTGAGCTTTATCCTTCTGTACCACTGCAATTCCATCCTCTGGGTTATGTCTGTGAGAGTGCATTTGCCCACGGCAAAGCTCTGGGTGGCGTGTTCTGCGGTTCGCTCAGTGTCACCTTCTCGCTGCTGTCATAACGCAGGCTGGGTGTCAGGCAGTGCCGCTCATCCATGCGTGTGCACCCCGGGCTGTCTCACAGCACACTGCGACCTTGCCTTGAATTGGACACATGACTCAGGGAAGCAAGTTTTGCCTCGGTTCTCCATTATTTTTGTCAGGATCCAGCTGCAGTTGGGGCAGGACTAAGTCCCCTGAAAGGTTTTGAGTAAGTCTGAGTCCATTGTGGGGAAGAACTTCTGGAGGGTGGGAAAACCGCACAAGTGCAGATTAGCTATGAGCTTTTTCTTGTTGTTTCTGTGTCAGTATAGAAGCCCCAGAGCATTATTTGCAGTTGTTTCCTTTATCTGCCTGCTGGCTTTCAGAGAGGAAATTTGCCTGTGTTTTGACACAGCAGTAAAGAGTTACCATGTGAAACTGGACAAGACCATTGTCTTATCAATGCAAGGAACAATGCAAGCTCCCCACCACAAATACAGCAACTGTTCTAAATATCCTACTTCCAAACAGCGTATTTCATGGAACATCTGCCATTGTCTGCAGTTGTAACAGCATCTCAAATAAGCAGTTCTAAATGCCACCTTTTATAGTTTCATAAGGAAAAAAAAACTGTTGCCAGTTTATCTAACCTTACCTGGGTGTCTCAACAAAAACCACTTGGGGCTTCTTTTCTATTGAATGTAGCTTAAGTACATGGAAACAGAAGCCAGAGTGCTCATTTCTTCTGTTCAGAGTGAATGAGTAATGTGAGCATATCCAATTTCTTCAGATGCTTGAATCAGAACAGTGACAATGAATGAATCCTCAGTGCTCAGAGGTTCTCTAGTGAGTCTCCTTTAATATTTTTGCTGATGCCCTCTTTATATTGAAAGGAAGAAACCCATAGAAGGTGATGTGCTGGGCAGAGCTGCCAAGTTGTTGCTTGCTAGTGGCTGATTTCTCCTGTGACTTCACCCTGGGCATTGCTAAAAGGGCATCCCCTCTCATTGCCCCTCATATGATCCAGGGAACCAAACGCAAAGTCATCTGGATCATGGGCTGGTCCTGACTGCCTATGCCATGCCTATGGCTCTGCTGTGGTGCCAGCCCCAGAAACTCAGAGAGAAGGCCAGAAGGGCCTCTGGGGTCATCTGAGCATGTCTGAGCATCAAGTCTTACAATGTACCTTGTCATCTAAGCCTTGGGAACAATTACTTGTTTCAGTCATGTAGTTGTGCCAGAGAGATGCCTAAACAGAAAACATACACTTGTCTCCTCAGATGCCACCCCAAGATGGTTACCAGAGACAAAAAGGTACAGAGATACTCAAACAGATGCAATTCATTTCAGCCTGAAGATGAAGTGTCCATTTGAAGAAAGGAACCATGAAAGCACCTGTGGCTCTCCAGAAACAGAAAGGGTTCCTAGTGACATGTACCTGTCCCCATCGGAGGACACCTAGGGGAATCTCACCTAAAACAAAGGCAGAGAACTGCCACATCCCTCCATAAATTGTGTTATAGTTCTGTTAAATACAAGAATTTGTCTGGCTTAAGGTTTCTACTGTTGTGTCTTCTTATCCATCTCTTCCTTTGGTTAAAGGGTCTTTTGATACCTTGGTAGTCTTCCCTCAAAGAGTCTCTCTGGAGTGTATACAAACCTACATGACCTGATAGTGTTATGAGAAAAAAACCCAGCCCTTTTCCCATAAAATGAACCTTTTCCTTCTCCTGCATGAAGATGCCCACAGGAGCAGATCAGTGTTGCCATCACTGAAGCTGGTTTACAGTTTTGGCGAGACAGGCTCTGAGGCAGGAGTCCAACCTTGGGACGTCTGGACGGGGTCCCGGATGAACTGAATTCCCTAGGAAATGTCAGGGTTGCTGCTTGTTTCTGAACTCATTTAGGAGAGCAAACATGTATTTGACTGAAATAAAAAACTAAGCCACTGCTGCAGTTTTTTTTCCCACTGATATTAAACAACTATTTAATTAAAAAAAAAAATAATTTGACAGATGGCAGGGCTGTACCTAATGCAAGACTGAGCATTTCTCCAGTGAATTTAAGGTGGTTTGGAAGTGATTTAAAAAGGCAAGGGGTGGAGAATATTATTAAGAATATATATAAAAAGAAGCCTAATATCTTTCTTCCTTTAAATTAAATTGGGAAGGTTTTCTTCCTTTTTCCTAATTAGCTTTGCAGTGCAGAGCCATGCGTGGCTTATTCAGAAGCCTCCTGGGTGTCTTCCCAGGGTATCCTTTCTCTGGTAACTAGTCAACAGAAAAGGCAGGATGAGGTATTAGGTACAGTGCCTGCTCCCCTCAGCTGTAGCTGAGGTATTCTAGGCAGGCGACCAGAGCAGTGATGATGGGACACCAGCCTCATGAATGATCTGGCTCCAGCAGCACTAAACCTTCTGTTTCTCTGTCCCTATTAGATTTCCCTGGTTTCGCTTTCTGCCACTGCATTGTCCCACTTGGAGTCAGCACCATGTCTCTCACCATGTGGCAAGCTAGAATTTTAATGAGGCAAAAAAACATAAGGTGATATCTCTAAGGTGCAACTTTTGCAGAATAAATATTGAGAGTTTTGTAGCTATCAATAGGTCATGACTCATTTATAGAAAATGCTAATGAAATAATCCTTTAGACAAAACAGTACTGAAAACCTTGGATCCCAGACACATTATTCACTTGTTTGAAATGTCCTGTGGGCTTTTTGGGATTGGAGATGCCTGATTCAGGTGCAATCATTTGCTGGGAGACTTCTGCCTTAACCCTTTCCTGTTTTGTGCTCTTTTTTCTTGTCCTTCCCTTCCACCCCCATGGCTAATGAGATCTGGGCAAGTCACCTGATGATTCCTTCCTGCCATCTCTTCTCTTTCATCCTGGTGGTAATGGTGAATATGTTATTTGAACCGTAGAATTGGGATAAAATAAATGGACATAGTTGTGCAACAGAGGTGTTTATTTGCTTTTCCCCGATGATTTACAGGGAAATTTTGCAGCAGGCATGCAAAACATAACTGTACAACTGAATTGTTGAGGGGGTCAACCCAACACAACTCAGCTGCATTTTCCTGAAAGCTGGGCAAGCTTGCAATCCCTCTGGAGATTTTGAGTTGATGTGGGGTTTTCATTGGATATTTGTAGATTTTGATGCTTTTTTCTCTAAAGGAAAATGAAAATAAACCAAGTGTGAATGCTCAAAATGAATTTCCCATAGGTTTTGCACTTTCATACAAATATGCTGAGGTGTGATTGTTAAGTAGAAAAATAAAGAAATTTCACATTATTCTCCGTACCCTTGTCATCAAGTGGTATAGGTTTTATTTCTCTTGGATAGTTCATTGCTTTGTGGACTCTGAAAGACATAGCCTGAGGGCTGGGACAAAAACTCTCTTATGTCTTTTCCAAAATCTTTCGATTCAAGCATCTGAACACGGGCTGTTACCATCTTTGTGAACCCTGGACCTTGGCCAGGTCTGCTGTGCCCACCTAGTGTTTGCTCTTTGGACTTTCCACCAATAGTTCCCCAGCTTCTGCTATTTTTAATCCAATGAAGGAATAAATCCTTTCAGCCCTGAAACTTGGAGTAGCTTCCTTGCATGCAGGAGGAGGGATGTGGTGGTGACCTTCTTCATTCATGAGGAAAAATAAGTGGAGATGATGGCACCAGCAGGAAGGAGAGGAGCAGGCGCAGCCTTCCTTCCCCTCTCTAAGCTGTTTCACTTCCTGAGATGCTTGACATGAAAAATGGGCACCAGATCTGGCCAGTGCCCTACAATTTATGTGTGTCTTTGGGTCTAGAGAGAGCATCTTATATCTTTCCTGTAGACCAAAGAGATGAGGTTGTCTTAAGGTGCCAAAATAAATTCCAGAGACAGCAATGTGAATGCACCACTATTTATGTGGGATTTTTTTTTTAAAGGTTAATAAAGTATGTACTGAGAATAAAATAAAAAAAATAAAAATAAAAAATCCCCAACTGGTGGCTTGGGAAAAAATACAACTAATTTTTTGTGTCTCTCCCATGCCTTACCCTCAAGGAAGGTTTGGGTAGGACATTGGCTAGGACCTTATTTTCATTTCCATCAGGAATGTTTTTTAGCTGGCACACAAACTACGTGTGTAAATAGTTCAGGAGTTAGGGAAGCTCCTTTACTATTTCCTCCTATAACTAACAATGGAAACCCTTTGAGAACCGTACCAGCCTCGGCGGACATTCACATGTCTCCTGACATGTAGGATTAGCTGCCCTGCTCAAATATTTACCCTGATGGTGCTTCTCCCTGAGGAGCAGCTGTCTGCCTGCTCTGCAGAGCAGCCCAGCAGTGGGGGAGAAAGGCAGGGGACGCTGGAGCTGCCAGCATTGCAGTGCCCACAGAGCTGGGCTATGAGGAGAAAAGCTGATTTGCAAATACGGTTTGGGCTGATCTGAGTTTATTCTGCCACAGTGAATTCAGTATCAAACTGAAAAAAGCAGAGCTGCTGTGCTGTATGCAGAATCAGCCCATTCCAGCGTGTAATAGGTTAGCTTGTGCAGTTGTGCTTCTTTGCCTTGCTTGGTGGGACCCCAATTTGTCTTCATTTTTATTCCTGTCTCTGCCTTCACTTTGGTCTGTTTTTTGCAGCCTGTGCTTTTCTGGATTGATTGCACAGAGCCTGCCCCACAGAGCTAGGCACAGCACAGACTGATCCTGTTCAGTGTGAACAGATATTTTTTTATGATCTGGTAACCAGAAACATGAAAACTCAGGCTGTCTTTGGTGACAAATAGTCAACTTAAAAAATTCTGAGAATTTCTAGTTTCACATTGTTGATAGTCATAGAAAGATTTCGGAGATGTGTGCTTTGGAATACAAGCACTTTATGGCATCTTTTCTGTGTTTAAGGCCTTTTAGAAGAAAATAGGGTGCAGACAACTACCTGCATAAGTCAGTTTTGAAAATGGGACCTAGTCTTAAACCTCTATGTAAATATATTCGTATATGAGGTTGCCTATTATAACTCGGAGGAGCTTTATGAATTAGTTTGGAAGCAGACCTCAGCTGAAACAGAAACAGTGGCACACTGTGGGTCCCCCACAAACTGTGGGGAACATGGTGTAACCTTGTACAAAGCACTTCTACCCCTTCAACAGCAATCTTGGTGTTGCACATGCTATTGCTGAAGTGGGTATGCAGGACAAGATAAATTTCTGTCCCATTGGAAATACCTTGGGAGAAGTTCATTAGTCAGCTTGTTGAGAATATGCTGTTGTTGTTGGTGCTCCAGGAGAAGAGGTATGGAACATTTTTGAGTCCAACTTTTGTCTGAAACTCAATTAGAAGAGAAGCAAAATTGCCCCAAATTTACAAAAGCTGAGCAGCTGACCAGCAGAGAAGAGAGGAACCTCACAACAGTGCATTGATGGTGGGCAGGTGATTCCTCTGCAATGACCATCACAGCTCCTGGCCTCAGGCTTCCAGCTGGGAACTTCACCATTCCTTTGAGCATGGATAATCCCAGGACCATGCCATGCTGCCTGGCAACAAACCCTGCCACTCCCAGCAGGGAGATGTCTGTGCCTCCGTGTGCCCAAGTTGCCAGCAATAGCAAGCAGATCTCCTAGCAAAATCTACCAGTGTTTTTGGAGCACTGTTGTTTTGAAGAAGGCAGCTTCCTTCCAAAGCCCAAGTGAGCAAACAGCATGTGAGACAGGGCCAGACAAAGGCAATATGTTGTCATGTAATATTTCTATTCCTTTTTACCCATCTGTTTATTTATTTGAAGGAAGAGGCACAAACAGTAGGTTTGACGGAAACAGAGGAGTCTCTTTGTAACATCCATACCCAAAGAACAACGAAACAGGACAATGTGCAAAAACCTTCCTGCCAAAAGGTAGGAACCCCCAGCTCTGGTGTGTGTCTGGCACTAACACCCAGTTATTAGGAATGACCAAACCCAACCCTGGCTTTGATGAATTTTGTTGCAGTAACTCCACCGAGCCTACTAGGGAGTATTGAAAATCCTGGCCCACAGCAAGTATCAATAATGAATACCTCTGGCATTTTGTCTAAGACCTAGTATCCAGTTAGAATGCATGGTTATATCTGTTTATGGGATTATAATTCATACTTTTTTCATCTTTTAAGACAATGGATTTACATGACATATTTCACAGACAGGAAGATGATTTTTTTTTTTGCACCAAAGAGATGTGTGCAGTATGTAGAGGTCACTGAATATACAACTGAATTACATTCTGTTCAGGGTGGTATTAGAATGGCACCAGATAGCAGAGCAGGTTTAGTTCAGGAAATGAATGATGCTTTATATAATCAAATTTGCAAGGGAGATTTGGCAAGGACAAAGCATAAAGACAAACTATTGCTGAGTCTGGACATGGCATTAAAAACATTAGTTTTTAGGTTGTGGGGGATCACTAAAGGCCTGCAGGAGAGGAAAAGGGCACATTGCCTCCATTTATTTAAATCAGAGCCAATACTAGCAGAGACACAGACTCCAGTACTCAGTGGTCAAAGCACCAGTGCACTATTTATGCATAGGAGTTAGTGCAGCTGTCTTTCTGGCCTTATGGCTACTTATACATGCAGGGGTCAGTAGTGGAGGTGCTGTGAGGTCCAGACAGCCTCATTTAAGTGCATTTGTTAAGGAAAGGCAGTGAAATTATGTTGTTGCCTTTTTTGAGAGCCAAGTCCTACTATAGCAGGAGTGGTGCTCCTAGCAGCCTGCCCTTCTCAGGCTGAAGAGGTATGCTGATTGACTTGCACACATGTGAGCATTCATCCAGCCACCTAAAATGACATTTTAATGTGTTACATCACCAGAATGTCCTCCTCGGGGAGGAACATTCCTCCCACTCCTTCCAAACCCAACGTTTTCTATCAATCAGCTGAATTATACTCTAAGCATAATTTCAAAGTCTCACTCTCTACAGCTCAGACACCATGTTCTCCAGATGATTCCAGCAAAAGACACCATATAAAACCAATGGGTAATCCTACAGAAATATCTCTCTCCTGTTTCCCAAGACTGGGGACCATTATTCACGTCAGACCAGTCTTTGCTAGCTCACACAGAGCATTCCCAGTCCTGCACTGGTCACATACTTTATCTCTGCAATGCAAAGAGAAAAGACACATTTCAAATAAATGCTGTGGGTTCCTCTTGCAGTACTAGAAGAATAATGGATGTGCTAGTCCTCTGGCCTTCCTCTCTTCTTATAGGCTGGAGAGTGAAAGGGGTGTCTTTGGAGCTGCAAGGGAAAACTGAACCTGGAATCTCCTCAGACAGCTGGCACTGCTCATTATTATCCCTCTGAAAGACAGCCAGGAGAGGTTGAACAGCCTCCACCCTTGGAGGTTTTCCAGATCCAAAGAGACAAAGCCATGAGCAACCCAGTGTGATCTCAGAATGAGCCCTGCTTGAGCTGGGGTTGCACTAGAGACCCCCTGGGCACTCTTCCAGCCTCAACTATCTTCTGATTCTATGAAAGAAGCTATGTTTTGATAGTATACAAAAAAGACTTTTGAGACACCTGTGTGCTATGTTCATAAGCTTTCAAGGGGAAACACAAGGATGGCTTGTGTCTGCACTGCCACACACCAGAGTAACATAATGAAATGAACTGATCTGCTGCACCCACTTGTCACCCTGGTACTGCCTGGACTTTATCTTGAGTTATGTGACAAAGTGATTGTGCTAAAGAAAAACAGTTTTTCAGTGTTTTACAGCTAAATACTCAAGAGTTTGGAGGGGCAATTGCGTTTGTAATCACAGAGGGCATGTAGTG
This sequence comes from Parus major, assembly GCF_001522545.3. Lineage (NCBI taxonomy): Eukaryota > Metazoa > Chordata > Aves > Passeriformes > Paridae > Parus > Parus major. The sequence goes on along the minus strand of NC_031770.1, from coordinate 67,240,925 downwards.
CTCCAAGTCTGGGAGCCAAACGGAATTGCTTGGGCTGGATTTGATTACCTACTCCCACTACTGCCTCTGTCTACACATGGCTGCTGTGTTAGTGAGGTCTTTGGCAGCCTCCCCTAGTAACTCTTGGGCATCAGGAGATGCCTGAGCAAGGACAAATGAGGAGAAGGAACATTTACCAGGGCACCGCCAACACCACTGCTGCAGGGCTGGAGCTTTTATCTTACCCTGGAGACCCTCACTTGTTAGTCTAAAAATCAAACACATCACCTTGATGATATTAAGAGGGAGAGAATTCGGAGATTTGAACAATCTTGTGCTTATATGCAGTGACACAGCAATAAGACAAGGTGCATACTTCAGGGAAAACTACATTTTAGTTTGGGCTTCCCCATTAGGATTCCGTGGAAAGAAACAGTGCAGATGTAGCAGCATTTTAACGCTGTATAGGATCTCCTTCCCTCTTTAGAGAGTATCCACTGACTGTGAATTTTTATGCAATGATTTGCTAGGCACAATACATTAGAAATTTTGAAAAACTCTGCTTTCTCCACCTCAAAAAATGCATGTATCTGGGGCTCTTCAGATTTCAGAAATTCTTGCAATATAGATTTAAAGACAAGTTAAAAATAACACTGCATTTCCAGCAGCAAGATTTTAAGAATCAGATGTCACCCTACCTGACCTCAATTAAGTCTGGCTGAATCAGCTGGATGGGATCAAGCAGGGTGTGAAAATCTGTATTCTACCAGTGGGGAGAGAAAAGAAGACCAGTTGGAAATTCCAGTGTGAAGCTGGTTCAGTATGAAGAGGAGAATTTCAAGTGTGAATGCGTGTATGTGTTCGTGCATGTGCTGGGGAAAGTAGGGTTGGCAAGAGAGACAGAGGAGAGCTTTGTGTTCAGTGCTTCCTCTGACACAGCTCAGCTTGTTCCCTATCTCCCAGTTTCACTTCTGAATGTGCAGGAACATGCGGTGGCTCCTTGTTCCCACCATCTTCATCATCCCTTACACTCAACAGGTAAGTTCATTAAAAAGAAAAAAAAAATTTTCCCCTTCCTCACCTTGTTCCAGTTAAAAGTTTTTATTTGCTTTATGACGAATTAACTTTCAGAGAAGCAAATTCTTCATAAAGAATAAAGAGCCATTCCTATTCCTGAGTAAATTTCATTTGCAGCTTATTTACTGCATCAGTCATGTTTTGGTAATTTTTTTTCTCTTTGTACATTAATATGACTTAGTGGGAAGAAAAAAGTGTTACGGAAGCTTAAATTGTCACTGACTTTGCTTTTTTTAAATTTTTTTTTATTTTTAATATAAGCACAAATGACTATCCTATGCAGTAAGAAAGTAAACATCTTATCTATGCTCATATTCCATAATATATATGTATACATGTGTTTGCAAAGAAATATATATATATATATATACAGAGCAGTCTGACTTCAGGCTAATTTTACAAATGAGAAAGGTACCTGGGTTGTGTTATATTTTGTCTCTTATGAGAAAATTTTAAGTGATAGTTTCTTCTAAAGGTATTTGTGTCAAGGGCCAATTTCATTATTTATTTACCTAATTTTGAAAATCCACTTTATGTGTACACAGTGTATTTTTCCTTTACAATCAAGATGAATGTCAACAGAATTTCAAATGGCTGTCTCCCTCTGCTTTCTGCATATTTAAAGCCGGACTAAGATAACCAAACATTAGTCATAATACATTGCCTATTTTGCTATTTGCTTATTTATGCCATACTAACCTTGTTCAATCTTTAAAACACAGGAAAACAAACAACACATGAAGGGCTCTTACACAATGGTCTCATTTTCTGATCTGCCCATAGGATCAGGAAAAGTATGCAAGGGACTTGTGTGATGTGAATAGCTTTGGTATAGAAACTTGGGGAAGCACAAATGAGAAAAATATTTGACCTGTAAACTGTACAAGCAAACTACATTTTCACTGTAACTTAACAGATATGTGAAGATTTTTCATGTAAACTTAAATTCTCAGTAATTCCATGGGTAAAACTGTCAGATATTCACCTCATGGTGTTTTTCTTATTTTGTAAGAACTTTTTAGTCTCACACCTTTTAGCTGGCACCTTTTCCTAAAAAAAGGAAACTCACCGAAGTAGAAGGCTGTAGGTTTAAAGCATGTTTCAATTTGTAATACAAGTTAAACATATTGGTTGAAGCACATAAGGTTACTTCCCACAACACATACCCGTGTTGAAACATGGTATCTGGTTCAAACCACAAAAAAAACCCCAAAAAACCCTCATATTGCTGGCATATGGCCACATTCCTGATGATGATAATAATAGTAATAATAATTAATAATAATACTCTGCTTCTAAAGAAAGAAGCAGCAAGGAACTGTGTCCTAAAGCAACCATGTTGTCTTAAACACTGCTAAATGTATAGAACACCTGCCTGTCTTTTTTCCAGAACAGTCCTTTAAGAACATTTATATGCCAATGCACACATCCATCAAATTAGCATTATGGTTTATAGGAAAGGCTTAGCTGCCTTAAAGAGTATACTTGAGTTAGTTGTTTCTGTATTATTGTTGCATTTAGATAAAAAGGATTAGAAGAAATCCTTTAATAAATGAAACATTTATGCAACAATCCTCTTCATACTGCATGGAATACCATATGACATTGTTTAACATACATTTACTGTATGAATTGCTTATGTAAATTAATATCTAGCTTAAAAATCATTCAGCTTGAAAGCTACTTCTTTGTAGCTTCATTAGTAGCTGCAGATTAAGATATCGTAAGTATCGTAAATGACCATGAAAAATGGAAATTAGGGGTAGAAAAAAAGGCTTTTAAAAGGTCATTTAGTACTGCACTCAATTAAGCCAGCTCAATTATGCTGCAAGAGCTTTCTTGGGCTATGACATATGAAATGCTGAATTCTGCAGATACTTCCAGTTAGAAAATTGAGCAGCAAGGAACCCCAGCTGAATGACCCCTTTCCCTCAGCATCTCTGCTGGTGGTGATGTCTACATCAGCAGAGCCTTGCAGTTTGGAGGGACAGAAATTGATAAGCTGGGCTTCACATGCCCAGAAAAAAAAAATATATATAGGATACATGTTTTGGCTTTTTTTATTGCAAGCTTGATGGTGATTCTGGTATCTGATGAGGGGCTGGCTGGGTCTTCTTTCCCTGTTGTTCTTTGGGCAGTCAAAGCTGTGTGATGAGAGTGGCTCCCAGGCGCTACATTGTAGAGTGGCCAAGTGCTGTGCATGCCCCCCCTTAACTACAGAACCAGTCATCCATGGAGAATAACTATACCATGATCTGCATTTCTGCTGAAATCAGCAGCATGAAAAGATTTAATGCTAAGATCTAAACCACTATGTTTTAGTTGTAGTTTTTAAAAAATGGAGATAGACTATAGCTATCTCAAATAGATCCTTTCACATTGTGCTAACTTAATCTGCCCCCATGCTTCAGAAAAATAAGCTCATTAAGAAATAGTTCGGTCTTCCTTTACTTAAAAAAAAAAAAAAAAAGAAAAAAACACATTAATTCTGAGACAGAATGTGTAAACCAGTAAATTCTGGCTAGATCTTGACTTCCTACTGCTGATACAAATCTCTTTAATGAGATGTGTCTTTGCTCCATAAGCCCTGGATTCAATGAAGGTTTAGTCATGCAAATAAATGCACTCTTAGAAAGTGACCTATTAAACTCAGTGCAGCTTATAGCCTCCCTTATTAGGATTAATTTTTTGCATCTAGCACAAGAGCATTTGTAAATATTATAATGCTCCTTCCTAAGCATCTACTCAAATTTTGGAGCAAAAGCAACACTCAAAAGAGGTTCCCTATTTTAAAAGGGTCTTGCCATCAGAACTGGCACACAGGACTATGGCTGGCTATAAAACAATGTGAGGAATCAAAAGCTAATTAATTTGATAGAAGGTTTCTAGGAAGGAATATTTACAATAAAACCACCATTGACTTTAAAACACTTTTTTTAAAACTTCTGTTCAGTTTTGTTCTATAGAAGGCAAAGGAAAGACCAGTCAATTGTGTTTTGTACAAGCAGTAGGCCAGGCTCACTGGTGGAACATCTCAGTGTATGACACTGACTGATGAAAATGGTCCTCTGTCTTCTACCTAATCCTCACAGCCTTCCTCGCGTTTTGATCTTGTGAAATTAGAAATGTTGGCTATCTTCATGCAACTTCTCAGTTTTTTCCATGTTGACTTCATTTTATGTTATTACAGCTACACATATGCATTCAGTGCTCAAAATAGCCCACTGTGTGTAAGTTTTTCCACAGCCCACCAGAGCAGCCTGGAGATAAACCTTCAGAAACTGGCGAAGTCCAGCGCAAAGAGGTTTGCCACTGGCCATGCCGATGCCCGCCGGTGCCAGCCTGCACCCCCGGGGTCAGCCTGGTGAAGGATGGCTGTGGCTGCTGTAAGGTCTGTGCCAAGCAGGCAGGAGAGCCCTGCAATGAAGCAGATGTCTGTGATCCCCACAAAGGGCTCTACTGCGACTACTCAGAAGACGAGCCTAGGTATGAAACAGGCGTGTGTGCATGTAAGTTGTTCTTTCACGTTCCCTTATTGAAATCCAAGTGGGTGGGGACCACTGGGTGAATGGTTTTGGAGGAACACTCGGCTTGCATGTGCTGCACAGCTCTGTGCTAAAGAATTTATCCTAATTTAGTCCTCCAACTGCTCAGTCAAGAATCTGAGAGTAGGGCTGTGACTGAATTTAAACTAAACTGCATTAGTGAAACCAGTTGTGCACATTGTGCACAAGCCTATTACAGGCAGATATGTTGATGTCTAATTTACAAAGCTGTATAATTTACAAAGATGTCACAAAGACTGACCACATTTTAGCACTCTGGTTAGCAAGACCCACGTGCTCCTCCCATGTTAGTAACTGTTGTTCACCATTTTCAGATGTGGTAGCTGTAGGATGTGAGCTCAATGGAGTTTATTATGCCAATGGGCAGACCTTTCAGCCTAACCGGATTTATAAGTGCCTGTGTGTCAGTGGTACAATTGGATGTACCCCTGTATTCACACCGAGATTAGCAGGAAGTCCCTGCACCAGGGTCCCAGGCAGAAAGAAGCCAGGACAATCCATCTGTGGCCTGGGACAGCACAAGCAACTTCAATCAACCAACTACAGACTGATGTCAGGTGAGCCTGGCTATGCTGGTAAACTTTTCTGTATGTGAGTCTTTCTGCATTTAGCGTCCCTGGCTCCAGCAGCCAGGCAGGCAGCACACTGGCACTTGCCCAATTCTTGCTGAAGGCCTTTGCCAGAGTGACTGTTGTGTCCCATTTACCCCTGTTACTCTCAGGTCACAGACTCATTTCTTTAAACCTAATGAATGTGAAAAGCAAAAAGGCTTTTGGCTTCTGTCACCAGGGAATTGGCCAAAGCATCTTTCTGCAGAAGTTTGCTACCCATCAGATCAGCCCAATTAGGGATACTGCTGGACAGCCATTTTACAGCCTGGGAACTGCCCCACTTTTTCCTGCTTTGTGGTGTTAGGCAGTCTTCGTTTTCATATATATATATATTAACATTATGCAGGTCTCCTCTTTCAATAGAAAGCAGAAAACTACAAAAATTGCCTTAGTGGCTTTTCCGCATTCACAAATTTTAGGTCACTGCAAGAACAATAGTTGCCTCAAGTTTCTTTATTCAGTCTGATGAAAAGCATTCATAAGCTTGTCCATGCAACTCTGCCAGGGTCCATGGATGTTCCCTTTAACTCCATTCTTGCTCTGCTGCTAACACTAGTTCTCTTTTTCACTCTAAGGAAGCACCATTGACAGAAGCAGCTATGCCAGCCCTTCCCTGGCCAGAGCTGCTACGCTTGTGCAATCTCCTTCCCTGTGCATGTGCAACTTTCTGTGGTGAAAATCATCTTCGATACAGCTAATGCAGGTACCAGAAAGCAGAGTCATTTATTTGGTGGCAGATGGAATCACCATCATGGATCAATAAAATAAATAAAACTATTTATTTTATTGATTGCAATGCTGATCAGAAAAACTTAATCAAAGGCTGCTGAGTAGACACACATTGATCAGTCTGCAGGCAAACAGACCTGCTTACAAAATCTGAAGTCCAGTTAGGACAAGTTCTCACATGTAAGCAGTGGTCATGCAAGTAAGCCAAAATAAAAAAAAAAAAAAAGTTCATCTTTACTTCAGAATTATGATACAATACCTATATCCAACATCAAAGCCTTTTACCAGAAGGACACTTAATATCTTGTATAAACACATACTTGGTAAAGCAACTGACTTCGACTGAAGAGAGATTTAACTTCTAGAGAACAGTGCTAATCTAACTGAAGAGAGACCATAATGCATTGAAAACAATGTCAACCAAACCATATGAACCTCTGAAATACATCTCACCGCAAACCAAATTAATGTATTTCAATACCTGAAGAACATCATTAAGCCATTTACCTTGTAGTCCTTCAGCAGATCCAAAAGCTGAAGTCCAACCTTCAGTAACTCCTTCACTGACTGCAACACGACATCATTTACTCCAGAATTTGGATCAGCTGCACAGCATAGCCTTGAGAGCAGACACACAGCTGAGAAAGCACACTTTCTATTGGGCTCAGTTCAGGGACCCAACACCTGTCCCTGCCGTGGCTGTACACGCTGTAGGATGCTGCTCTTTGGGAATCTTCTGAAGAAAAACACCTTGAATTTTTTTTTTTTTCCAAGTAAAATCTTCCCCCTCCCATTTCCCAGTCCAGCAGAAGTATCTTGTCAACTTGTCCATGAATTCCACAGATGACTCAATGAGCTAATATGTGTTTTGAAAAGTCCCTTTGATGTTAGAGTGGATAGTAAGTTTCATTTTACTCCTCTTCCCTTGTTTTCTGGCCTTCCATTTCAATTTGATTTACCTAATTCAGATACACAGAGATGTAACTAGGTCATACTTTAATGTACCAAGTATAATCAACCATTTAACTTTTATTTATAGCAGATTTGTGTCAGGCTTTTAAACTGCTGGCTTCAATGAGATCTTTAAGTTGCTGTCTACTTTCCAAGTAGATAGCAGTTCTGGTAATTCCAGGTAATTCTGCCCATGCTTTTACATAAATGCACAGATTCTACATAGTTTTCTTGTAGAACCCTTTGACTGCAATGTTGTTTTTTTTAAGCATACTCCACCTAATCCAGTCCTCGGGCTTTTTAATGATATCTGAAAGTGATTGGGTAATTTTATTCCTCAATACAAAACCTAAACTCTTATCAATCTACAAAGATACAAATATTAATGTTCTCAGCAGCCTTTACAAACTATGCTTGGCCTAAAACAAAAGAAAAATCTGAACATTTCATAAAAATTCCACAATTAACTATTTTCACACAGTATTTCCATCTCATTAAACTGGAAGGTCATATAATACATACAATTTCATTGTCCTGGCTAGGATCTGAGTACCCAGTATCAGCAAAGTTTAACTGCAGCTCAGCTGAATTTTGTATAAATTTTATTTCTCATTTTTAGGTTTGCCAACTGAAATACCTTCATAAACAGAAATCAAATTCTTATCCTTGTATTTTCAATTCAACCTTTTGGGGCTGCATAAATAAAATATTGCTGTCTTAGCTTACAGAAGCTTACCACTAGTTTTGAAGAAAAAGTGCCTCATACAGGCAACTCCCTGGACACCCTGTTCCAGGACCTGTGGCATGGGCATATCCAGCAGAGTGACCAATGACAACAGAAAATGTGAAATGAAAAAAGAAAAGAGATTATGCTTCATTCAGCCTTGTCTGACAAATATGCTGAAGAAAATAAAGGTATTTTCTTGCATAAAATATGTTCCTAATAGAAAATTAAAATATTGGAAATAATGGAAAAATGGATGTATTAGCAAGTACTAATAAAATAGTTATTTCTTTCTTTTCTATGGGTTTTAAAGTTAGTCTTCTATATCTTCTACTATCAGTGTTCATGTTTCAATAGCAAACCACAGATGTGGGATTTCAAACAAAAGAATATAGTGCCCTGAAATACAAGTGCTGCTAATGCTGTCCTGATGCACAGTCACTCCCAAAATATTTTCTATTTGTTGACTGACAAAGGGAAAATCAGGCAGCTTTCAGATTGAGTAACTTTCAAGATATTTCTACATAAACGTTGCAAGTTTTTTTTACATGATCTGCTTTTAATGTTCAGAGTTTTCTGTGTTTTAATATTACAGATTCCAAAGGGAAAAACATGTCAACCAACATTCCAGCTTCCAACAGCAGAGAAGCTAGTTTTTTCTGGATGCTCAACTACTCAAAGATACAAACTAACTTTCTGTGGAGTGTGCTTGGACAAGCGGTGCTGCATTCCTAATAAGTCCAAAATGATCACTGTGCAGTTTGAGTGTCCCAACGAAGGCTTCTTCAGGTGGAAGATGATGTGGATAACATCCTGTGTGTGTCAGAGGATTTGCAGTGCTCCGGGAGATATATTTTCCCAACTCAAACTCCTATGACAAAATACACCATCGACTATAACACATGGAGTGCAACAGCACAGTTACACCTTGAAGAGTCAGCATAACCCCCTGCCACAGCAGTGTTTATAATGAAACTACACACATGACTATTCATTCACTTATGAACTAGCACCTGTAAAACGCCAGATGGCATCTTCATCTTTTTAAATGTAGCTGTTTTTACATGAGGAGATACATTCTTGAGGAGGATGTATCTAACACCAGCAGTACTCCAACAAGAACTTTCGGTAACTAAGAAAGGCACAGCAAGAGAGCTTCCTATCCTGCTGTAACAAGTTTTTGCCCACAAAGACAAATAGATGCTCGAACCTATTAAGAAAAAAATTGCCCTGTAATACCTCATCTATCATTCCTCATTCTTAAATTAACCTTTTCTGCTATACATCTTCAATAGTAAAACACATCAATGCTGTTTGGAAACAGAAGTCACCAGCTTTAAACTCAGACTGCTTTTTGCAACAGATAGTCTTTCTCTAGTGTTATGGATATAAATACTGGATGTGCAAAGGAACAAATAAGTGGGCAACTGCAGATAATAGAAGCAAGACTTAAGAAAATTGCTATTTTAGAACATTTTCTTAAAAAAATGCTCTTAACAAATGTTATCACAATATCACTTTATTGAATACTTACAGGCTTATACATTCAAAATTGTGCTTACTTACATATCCACTCCAACTGTGCTAGGACTTCAAATTTCAAGAAATCATTATGTCAATCCATTCTGATCTGTAACAGTTCACTGGAAAGCAACTGGAAATAGCTGTACATTCTATTTTGTAAAAGTTCTTACTGTAATATAAAAAGCTGCTTACCCTGATAACTATAAATATTAAAACATTTATTTTACTTGCATTCTTTCAAGGCTATAAGCATTTTTCTCCAAATGGTCATTACAACAATAAGTGCATGTTTCGCTCAGAGGTATTCAGAGGTATTCCCGTTATCAAGTGCAACTCATCATTCATGAACATGAATCATGAAAAAATTAATATTCAAAGTATAATACTTGAAACAAAATTTATTTTTTGGAATTTTTTTCAATTTTGGTATCAACTGAGAATGCTCTAATATAGCTAAGTACAACATAGAAGCAGAAATGCTAAAACATGGAACATAGCTTAGAGCATTCTGAAATGTCTACTGCAAAAGTATAAGAAAGCAGTTTCATTAAAGACTTGCTTTCATCTTTGAGAAGACAACATGGGCTTTTCTTCTCTTTGTAGTCACTTGTTAAAAACTAAATCTAGCAATAGTGATCCTTCTTTGAAGCAAGACCTACCTTTAGTTTACTGTAAGTCTGAGAGGAATTATATTTTTGGCTACTACATACAATCTCTCCTCCTTTTCTTCACAGCACATCGTGTGTCAATTTATTCCACAGTTAGGATTACTGCCCTTACTGATACCAGCCACAATTAGGTGCCTTCAAATCTTTCCTACAGGCATGGCTCACCACTTAATGACAACTCTTGAGGTAAGGAAGCTGTTGTGCTGGTCCCACTTTGGAATTACAATAGCATGCTGCAAGTTACTCAGGTTAACTGATGCAGCTGCTTGCTTAGGGAAAGTTTTTTGTTGTTTTTAAAATCAGTTCTTCCTTCTTTAAACAGCGATCTTCAGTCTTGAAGGATCTATTCTAGGCCCATCTTTTGTAGCATCCAATTCATTGTACTCTTCTATTAGGTCAGACAAAGAGGATATAGCTTCCGAAAAACAGCTTTGCTCCATCCCATCTATTTGCAGATAATGGTGAAGGTGAGCCTAAGAGAATAAAAAAAAATAAAAATCAGTGTTATCCTTTTCTTGGTATTTGATTTCTTTGGCTCCATAAATACCATTTAAACTATACTGAATGGGGGAATGCAAGCACTTTTGAAACAGCACTTAGAGGCTTATACCATGACATCCCTTGTTTAAAAACTTGGTGACTTTGGTAACAATTCCCTAGTCAATCACAGTCAATATTACTGACTTCTTAAACACCCATCTTTTCATACCCAGGCATTCTTGGGTATGCCTGACCAGCTGTGGATTGTGTTTACATGGCAGGGTTTTGGTAGCAAGGGGAACGCAGGGCTGCAGGGGGGACTTTTGTGAGGAGCTGCCCCCATGCTGAACAGAACCATCCCAGCCAGCTCCAGTATGGACCTACCACTGGCCACAGCTGAGCCCATTAGTGATGCTGGCAATGCCTCTGTGACAACATATTTATCAAGGGGTAAAAATGCTGCATAATAGCTGTGAGAGAGAAGACTCAAGAAAATGTGAGAGGAACAGCCCTGCAGACACTAAGATCAGCTAAGAAGGAACAGAGGCAGAATTCTGAGTCTGAGAAGAAGGCAGCAGGAATGGAGGTGAAGGTGCTTTCAGTTTTATTTTTATGTCTTGCCATCCTACTTTGCTATTATTGGCAATAAATTAAATTGATTTTCCAAATGCCAGGTCTGTTTAGCTCATGACAATAACTAGGTGTTCTCCCTGTCTTTACCTTGACCCACAAGTTTTTCACTGTACTTTTCTCCTGTCCTGTCCTGCTGAGGAAGCAAAGTGAGAGAAAGCCTGGTGGACTCCAAGGTTTAGACTAGATATTAGGAAGAAATTCTTTACTGGAACAAGTTTCCCAGAGAACCTGTGGATGCTTCATCCCTGGAAGTGGTCTTGGTCAGGTTGGATGGGGCTTTGAACTACTTGGTCAGACAAATATAGCCCTTGGGCTGTTAATTATAGGCAGTCCCTTCATGACACTAAGGTCTGTGTTTCAATAATGCAATATGCTAATGTTTCGTGACTATGGATGTTAATAATGGTAACAGTTGCACCTTTTTCTTGTAGAGCTTCATAAATCTGTCTTTGAGTTCAATGAAAGTTGGTTTTATGCATGTGTTGTTTGCTAAAGCCAGAAGAGAATGGGAATGGCCCACAGGAGGTACTGAACACAAACCAGTTTTCCAGCCCTCTTGATTCCAGGAGACAAAGTGAAGAGAAGGCTTCAGCCTGTGATACAAAAATTTAGTTATCTAAGGAATATAAAGAACACAAAGGCTAACTACTAACAGTTTCAACTAACAGTCTGAAAAAGTTAACATTTAAGCACTCAAGATTAAGGAGGACAGTTATAACTATTACTGTGAATAAGATATTTTAGACTTCAGACTAAAGCACCATATCTTTGTGTTAAATTTAAATTGCAAACATCAATTGTGTTTTGTTAATTCAATGCATTGGGATTTGACAAGTGAAGTTATGAGTACCTGTTTCTATAAAAGGGACTGCAAGCACTCTGAGATTTAGTAAAGGGGCAGATTAATACTGTGTGGGGACAATCAGTCCACCTGTAGTTTTGAAATCAGTAAAGTACTTTAGATTCCCAGAGATTTTCTCCGTGCACCTGTCTGCCTATAAATTCCATTCTGCCTGCCTTTCCTGTTACATCTATGCAGCTCAGTAGTGTTCAAGGTAGAAAATGGGTGCTAGCAGCACAAAGCTGTTAAAATAAAGATGATGTCCTACCTACATGAAAGTAACCATTGAAAGAGAAGGGCCTTTTGTCCAGCAAAAACAAACTACTACTACAGAACTCATTACTCCAAGATCCTTTGCTGTTGGGAGACCCCCTGGAAGGCTGGGCTTTGATTTTTTTTTGCAATTTGGAGAAAGAGAGCAGTAGCACCTCCCTTTACTTGGAAATCCAGGAATAATATGACTTATTTTCACTCATTATATAAGTTAATTATGTTTTCCTCTCTTCAAAATTTAGAAAAGGGTGTTGAAGTTAACCGATTTGGTATTCGAACTGTTCAAATGAAAAGCTGGAATGCTCTGAACAACTGCTGGTTTCTGTACAAATGCCATGACTACTCTGTCTGGTATTACAAACCTTTCAATATTTCTGCGAAGGTCTGAAACCTGCACGTTTCCTCGAACAAGAAGTGCACAGGCGAGGTAGAGGCTGTGCTTTGGATCTGCTTGAATTAGTTGATGATCTCTGCTAAATGCATCTGAGAACATCTGATCCAGCCTGGGAGAAAAAAAAAGTTATCTACTCTTAGTGAAGTAGGATACGAAAGTTCTACAGAATGCCACCTTCAGGATTGAAAAGTTCATAAAATTCTGCATAAAGGTACATTTAACCCAGGACCATAAATGATAGGAAAGATTTAAACCTTTATATGTACATAGGTTGGCATTAGAAGTTTTTATAAACATACTGGATGCATTTTTTCCTCACCCTTAAGTTACAAGCCACTGTTTAGTCAGAGAAGTTGCCTTTATACAGGCAATTTGAGGCCAATGGTTACAAAGTCTTAAAAATCTGTAAAAGGATTTAACTACTTGGGGTTCTGGTTATGTGGCAATTTGAGTGGACAGTCTAACTGGGAAGGATCTGACAAGAAATATCAAAGTGCTGATGATCACTACAGAACTGATTATCTGCCTTCATTATTTAAAAGGATCACTGAGTCATAGAACTGTGTTAATTTTGATTAATGATTTGGGAAAAGACAGGCTATACATACTTGCCTAGTCTACTTATTCTAATTTTATCACACATGACTGCTTTAAAAGATGACACTGCAGATCTTTCTCTCTTCACTTCCTTAACCAAGTTTCCCTGTACTATGGATACTAAAGATGGTGTTCCATGCACCCACAACATCTCAGCTATTCTTTCCATGTTTCAAATGCTGTAGATTTATAATCTCTATTTCTTTTTTCTTGTATCACCTCTGCCACATGCCTATTACAAAAAAATAAAGGACACAAATATATTAGAGTTCCCACTTCATTCTGAAACATCTTCGAGACCATCTCCTCATAGTCTGCTACCTTCCCTCCAGCCCTCAAGGTATGTTTTCAACAGATCTGTCACAACTTGCTACTGGAAAATAAGTGTGGTCCTGTCCTCTTCTCCACTTTGCATCACTTGCCCTTAGCTGTCTCTAACACTGTTTGGTCCTCTTGCTGACAGAACACACTCCATCAAACCCAGTAAAATCTATTTTAACTGGTATTTTTTCCGCTATGTCAGAGGGATAAATATTTCACAAAATTTGACACATCAGCTTATTAAAATAAGATGTTAAATAGGCTCACTGCACTCACTGCATCTCCAGACTGAAGAAAGACGCTGTTATTTCCCCAAAGAGCCTAGTTAATCTCTTGTTTGTCTTTAGAGCATTTTGTCAGTCAAGTGCAAACTGTTACTCAAAAGAACTTTTGGTGTGGGTTCTAAGTAACACATTTTCCCAACAGAAACACTTCCAGCAGAGATTAAAAGGATGTCAAGTTTACTGGATCAACATAAATCAGCAGGATGAATTCGAAAATATGGCAGACATACAAGTTTTAAAACTTCCACCCTTAGTGTTGCTACAGAATGCAATTTTTAAATGAAAACTATGGAAAAATCAGAAATTAAGCTTTAAATGTGAAACTCTAATAATATTTTTTTTACCTTCTAGAAGGAACATTAACATCTGCCAGTGTATACAGAGGAGTCAAACTTGAAACCAAATAATGAAGTCGAGGAAATGGAACCAAATTCATGCTGATTTCATTGAGATCCATGTTTAGGGAACCTTCAAATCTAGCAGAGCTGAAAAATTAACAAACTTTTATGAAACTGCTACAAACTAAGTAAATCACTTCTATAAGGTAAACTTCTATGAAATCTATTTTTCAGCTGTTCTGCACAATAAAATTATAAAACAACACAGCATTTAAGCAAGTGTTCAAGTGTAATTAGAAAACTTTCACATCTGGCAGTAACAGTGCTATGTCTTATTTACTTACACGTCCCATTAAAGAACAATAAATTACCAAGAAAAATTCCTTGTTTCCCAGTTGTAGTCTTTAGCACTGATTCAGTATTATTAATATTGTTTAATACAACTTAATACTGGTTAATTAATACCAGCTGGTTATTACCAGTTAATTGATATCACTTTTACTAAAGAGGCTACAATAAAACACATGTGAGTCAGCATTCCTGACAAGCTGCTTAAAAGAAAAACAGGCCAAATGTCCAGAATTATACTTCTTGCAGCAATAGACAGTTTACAAGCAGAAATGATCTGACAACATTTATAAAATAGTGCAACTGGCCTAGAAAGGCAAACCTCCATGGGCTCCATTAGGCACTAGTGGAAGGCAATATCCTTCTGCCTATAAAATTATTTCAGTTTTAAGACTATCATGGCTAAAGCAACACCATTACAATCTGAGTACTTCCAAATACTTTAGCATTTAGTAACCAATTCTTAAAAAGAGAAGTCATATTGAATGAAAACAAGTTAATATTACTCAAGTTGATGCAGGTCTGTATATTTACTGCACACACCACCTCCAACAATCCCACTTTGTTACAGAGGAAAAACCTGTACCTTTACCTTGTCAGGTGCAGCAGCAAGTTGGCTACAATATTATTCATTGCATCAAATGGCTTCTCTTGTAGCGTTTTTGCACTCCCTGCACTTGATGTTAGCAAGCTGTTTTGCTTCACAGTCGATCCTAACTTCCCAGAATTGATCATCTGATGAATTTTATTAACTATCTCAAACAGAGACTTGGAGAGAGAGAGGGAAAAAAAAGCACAGAAGTAGTCTTGAGTACAGAACTTTGAAATTCAGTACTGCACTTTTTAATTTCTAATAATCTTTAAAGCTCAGACATTGTACTGTTAGTTTAAAGATTGTACCTTTGATAAATCTAAGTCTAACTTTGGAGCAATTCCAGTTGACTGAAATGCTTCTAAAAGCCTGTGCCTTACATATCACAAATATATACACAGCTTGACTCAGAAGTTTGAATTTTATTCAACTATTCAAAATCCTTATGAAAATTTAAAATGCAGTTTTAGAAGATAACACCTGAAGCAAAAAAATATGGTCTCTCACTAAATTTCACTTTCTCTTGCTTTGTTTTCATAAGTAAACAGCAAGACAGTCAACAAAGGTCAATTCAAATGAGTCTAGCACTTTGCAAGGTCACGTATATCTATGATTCCCATATCACTAATCAGCACAGTTAAGTTTGCTGGAATCTGGAGAAGTCAGAGGTCCTTGCAGGACCCTACTAATACTATGCAAAAATTGATTGCTAAAAGAATAGAAGACACTCTACCTCAGTAAATAAGAAGCTTTTCACTGTTTACCTTGAAATACCCATGAAAAAATTCACTCTACCTTACTCTGAAGGAGCAAAACAACTTTTTAGAGAAACCCATGTTAATTTCAAAAACTTGCAAGTGACTTAGAAGTTCAATTATTACTTTAAGAAGTGAAATGATGCTTTTGGAGATTTGGTACGTAAATCAGTAATGAAAAGGAAGAGACACTTCCACTGTCTAATAAAAAAATTACAGAAATAGAATATTATTTCTTACCTCATTCTCTATTGGTAGCACACAGTCTGCATGTTCATTAAGCTCCTTCATAGCCAGAACACTGTTATATGGAGAAGTAATAACATCATCTTCACCAGATGGATAAACTGAAGTAACAAATCTGTATACTTCTGGGAATTCCTCCTCAAGCAAATTTAGTACAAAAGTTCCAAGACCAGATCCTGTCCCTAATTATGAATGAAGACAGAATTAGAGAAGACAGGTTCCCCACATTATCTTAGGCTCTAAGACTCACGTAGGAGACATACAACTTTTCAATTATATATGTTAACGTATATTTTCTGAAGCATTTGGCTGACAGTAGAGGCTACTCAAAGGTAATTAAGGCAGGAAGGTTTTTCCCAGACAGGAAAATAATTAAATAATAAAATTATTTCCCACAGTATGACAATCATGATGAAGGATACACTCTCAAAGTTTTCTGTAAACCATGAAGTCCCATTACACAACAAACATTTTCTGACCTAATATTTCTGCTTCTTGTTTTCAATTCTTTAATTTGAATTATGAAACACAACACTTGCTTAAAAGCATTGAACTTTCCCAAACAATACTATTTTCCTTTTAGGGTTTCTTTATGAAATTTTCTCATTCTTCAGTAAAAAAATGAACTGCCCCTGCCCCCCAGCACACAGGCTTTTTTCCTCATTAACACTAAGCACACAGACCTGAGTTCAAAACAAAGAATTGAACTGTGGTCTTTTTCTGAATATCCAGCTACATTCTCAGTGGCAGACAATTTAGTCTATGAACAAGACAGCAGTTTTCACAATAACAGAAACAGAACCTGCAGGGTCTCTGAAATTAAGCAAATAGCCACAAAAAAGGCCCTTGACAAAATCTTGCTTCATAGTTAAGAGCTATTTTCTGTGTCTTTTTCCACATCATAACCAGTTATAATGCATTCTATTCTCAGATTTCTGCAGTAGGAAGGTTTGATGGCAATGTAATAATGACAAAATTGTCACTGTAAAGGATTCTCCCTTTTGGCTTATTAACAAAGTAACTAGATCAGATTCAAGTGAATTATGTGGAAGGAAAACAGAAAAACTAAGTTTTTCTGAAGTTAAACGACATTAGAAGTCTTCTTCAAAGCTTTTTACAAAACTCCCCACAATTAAAACCAACTTGATTATGACAATGCTGTCAGTGTTCAGAGGTCACTGACCCTTCTTCTGATCGGTAATACCTCAGTGTATGTCTTTAGTATCTGTCTTGATCTCATTGCCTCATCTTTAGAATTTTAGTTTCATTTTGGTTCGGAGCAGCACATTAGAGCTCCTCAGTGCTCTAACAAAACAAGTGATAAATAATTACAGGTCCACTTAATTATACTATATTAATTTTTTAAAAATCTGCATTCTGAATGATATAGATTATTATATTGTTTTTATTTTCAAGATCCATCTATTTTCTTTTTTTCATCTGTGGCTACTGCAATCACACTTCCCATAAAAAGATTACTTACCACCTCCCATGGAATGAATTATAAAGAAACACTGTAGACAGTCACAATGTTCAGCAGTTTTTCTCAGCTTTTCCACTATGTTTTCTCGGTACTGACAGCCATATATCTTATGACCTACAGCCCTGAGGATAAGAAAAGTACTTTAAAACACACCCACAAAAATCAAACTTTAAAGTTTTAATTTTAACTCCTTCTATGTGACATGTTAGAGTTCAGAGTCCAAAGCTGGGTGCAACACCTCATCTGTGAGTTTTTAGGTTGCGACTACATAAGAGCATATGGAAGTCAGGACATGGTTTTAACTTGGAGGATGCAAACAGCTCTAAGTTCACAACTTTGGAGTATGCACTTATTATTCTGTACTGAAAAGGAAATAAACTTCCACACTGCATGATCCAATTGTAGTAATGAAATGAAAGGTACATAGTCCTTAACAATAAAGATATCCCTATGTAACAATAAAGATATCCCTAGGTAATAAGTGTATAGATCATCTTTTGAGTACTCTGCAAGTCAGTTGCTACTAGTAACAAAAATCCCCAAACAGCTAATTTTCTACACACTTGTCTAGTAATAGATAGTAAAGACTCTTTTACTCCCCATATTGCACTCTCTTTTGGTACATTGGCTGGTGATTTGCTTTCCAGTCTGTAGTGCACTGAATTAGAGTACCTTAAGGTCTCTGTGAAAATTTGGAATTCATTATGTTAATCAATCATTTTCTGAATATCCCTTTTGGTAATTTGTAGTTTATATGCACAAAGCCAGACTCTGCAGTGCTTAGAAACCAGAAGCACATTTGTTCATATATCTCATTTCCACAGTAGCTGCACAGTCTCAAACTAGATTATGGCTTCGACTAAGCAATGAAAGCAGCTGAATGCCAAAGAAACAAAAATAAAAAGCATGAAGAGAATCAAAAACTAAGGAGAAAAAAAAGAGATAAAATGATATATCAGCAGAATTATTCTTCTGTAAGAGCCTTTTCAAAGCCCTCCTCCAGGCAACAGTGACTCCAAGTTTGCTAGTAAAATGCTGCAGCTCTCCAGGTGCAGAAGACTCAAAGCAATGTTATCATTTCCCCTTTCAAATACCATCTAATTAGCTGCTAAGAAATGTGTTCTAAAGAGGTTCTCACCAGTTGTTTCCTGAACCAGAAACATCTGTGATAAGTTGCTTGCTATCAAACACATCCCTCAATGGTCCCTGTAGAATTTCATTTACCACACCCTCCTCCATGTCAATCAACAGAGCCTTTGAGAATGGAAAGAATTTAAATCAGTCAGTAAGCAAACCACCCTTGAAATAATCACACAAAGAAATACGAAATTATTTACAATACAAAAGGAATTCTGTTTCTACTCTGCTCCAGAGAAACTTTTTCCCTCCCCAGTTTTTAACCAGGAGACCAACTAGATTCACCTTAGCTGATTTGCTAGAAGTTGTTTGATAGGACTGCATTTCAGATGATGAAATTTTGTTAAAATTTTATGTTTTGC
This sequence comes from Parus major, assembly GCF_001522545.3. Taxonomy (NCBI): domain Eukaryota; kingdom Metazoa; phylum Chordata; class Aves; order Passeriformes; family Paridae; genus Parus; species Parus major. The sequence continues at coordinate 67,222,012 of NC_031770.1, read as the reverse complement.
CCCACTACTTGGGAATAAAAAAATTAAAACATTTTTATGTTTCTTTGCTTCTTAATCATTTAAAGTGGCTCAAAGAAACCAAATCCTCAGTTGATAGTATCTACAATAATTTTAATAAAATTCCAATAAAATTACTCAACAAGACTGGCAGCAAACTGTATTACTGCATTAATAAAAGTTAATATTAGAAATTTTACTGTTCAAAGCAGTATTTAAACCTATGTGCAATTTTAAGAACTTCATGACAATTCCCACACAGCTGGACATAAATATTCATTGTAAAAAGAGTGACCTTTATAGATTGCCTTACTCGTGCTTTTAAAGAGCAGATTTTTCCTTTGTAAATATCAGGACCATTATCACCACTTCTGAAAAAAAAATAGTAACAGAAAAATCTAAGATCAGATTCGTAGCATAAAATTTATACTACAATAAAATTTTATCTATTTCGTGTTGGGAGGACTATGACAATGCAAACAAACAGAAACACGCTGAACATGATGCTAAGACCTCATAATTCCTGAAAATAATACAATTACAGGACATGATCTCAATCAGAATTATCCTAAACATGACCTCAAGAAGATGAAAGATAAGCATGAGAGTTTACTCTCAGATACAGCCTCTGCTTTGAAGCAATTCTGCAAGCATTGCCAAAATTGGGAAGGATCATCTTTTATCAGCATATGATATGTGCATCCACATCAAACAATGGAAAAAAGCTCCCCATGAGCATTTCAGTGGGGGTAGTACAACACTGTGCTTGTGCTTGAGGTGTGAAAGCTCTGTAACTGCACCAGCACAGTGCTGTGCTTGATTTATTCTGCTTATTATAATTTACCAGTTCAAAAATCCTGCTGGGCTGACATAGCTAAATCTTCTTTCTTTCCCAGGACTGGTTGCATTGAGCCAACACAGCAGACTATACGTTATGTTAGAATCACATTTTTTCCCACTCAAAGGATGAGATACTATGGTCTAGCCAAACTATATTTAGCACAAAGGGAAAAAAAAAGGCAGGGAAGATTGAACTTATTTTCTTTTCCATTATTTACCTAATCTGGGAGATGGCCAAACCAAAATTTAAAGTAAGTCTTAGACCATTCTACATTTAACTGCCACTATATTCACAAAACATCAGCTAAAATTCACTACCGAACCCCATCAAGAATAAGGGGCAAAGAGTCCAGGGCTGCCCTGGATTACTCAAGAATTTTCCAGCTTCTCAAGCAAAGATGGTCACTGGACACTTCTACGCTCTTGTGACTCCTCTAGCCTACACAATACCTGCAGGAGTACGCTACAGCACCAGTAAATCCACCTAGAGAATTTCTCTTCAGGGCCTAACAAAATTCAAAGAGGAAATAGAACCAACCCCAGAACATTTCTTTTTCTTACTGTTGGCTTTGTTGTCTTTCATGCCAGATCATACTTTCAATCACTTGGATTCAATTGCTGAAAAAAAAATCCCAACATTCCTATATCCATGGGATGGCTTGAGCTGGAAGGGACATTAAAGATCATCCAGTTCCAACCCCCCGCCATGGGCAGGGACACCTTCCACTTGACCAGGTTGCTGAGAGAGAAAACAGATGCTTCTATTGCAGCCAACCTGTCAGTTACAAAATTGGAGGTTTCGTCTGGCACATACAGAAGCAGACATTTTTTATGATCGAATTTTCTTGATTCAAAAAATGAAAAGGTGTCGGAAATATTGATATGGAATGATGATGATAAACTTCAATACATTTGCAATGTTCTTTCAAAGAGGTAAAATTTCAGACAAAGTTATTTGGATTTCAGTGCTGTTCTAGTTAAAATCACACTGCTGTACAGCAACCTTTTCATATAATGGAAGGAAACAGAGGTTGATCAAACTTTTTTTATTGATTAAAATGCAACAGGCTATCCCAAGTATTTCTTTCTTGCAAACTGCAAGGATTTTTGTAACTGGATAGATAAGAGATGACCGAATGGTTTTAAGGTATGAATTCATTAACTTATAAAAAAACAATTATAGACACCACTCTGGATAATAAAATAGTCAGATAAATAAGACAAATTTTTTTTTTCTAAAAATTTCTAAATGAGAAAAAGGTTTTTTTTACTATCTTGTATACAATTCCTCTTACAACTCTTCAAGAAATGCTGCTCAGTTGGTATTCAGAGGGCACACAATCTGAATTTTATCTGCAGTGGTTAAAGCTATCAGATCTCGACTGTCCACGTTTGGTACAGGAGGAAAGGAAAACAAACCGACACACTTTCAACACATTTAACTACTGAAGTATATAATGGAAATGCAAAGATAAGGAAAATGATTTTTTTGTTTTTGTTTTGAGGAGAACTTAAGAGAGCAAAATATTTCTTGCACAAGCTGAATATGACTTAAAGAAAATTATAACTTAGGTTAAAAGAAGATACCATAAGCGCTGATCTACCATGTAAACTCATGAACTACTAGATCAAAACTTACCTTGTATCTACATTCCTGAAGAAACTGCTTAAGGCTTCATCATAAATTCCTTTCTAAAAGGAAACAACACAAAATGATGTGTAATGTCAAAAATTCTCAGTGCTTTTTCATGGAATAAATTAAGTTGGAAGGGACCTCTGAAGGACACCTGCCAAACCTCATCACTTGAAACTGAGTGAACATCTCCATTGAATCCAGCTAGTTCTAGTCAGCTCTAAAAAGAACATTTCATTGAAACATCAGCTTGTCATTAAAAACTGAGAAGAGAATGTAACTAGGAAATTAATTTTTCAGCACAGGATTAAGCAACTGTAGCAGTTTACTGAAGATCCCAATGCAATTATTAAAAACTGAAGAGCTGCTCTTCCGCTGAGTTCATCACTGATACAACTCTCAGCTCATCATGGGTTCCATGCTTGTGACACCAATGGCAATGGAGTTCTGCAAAAACTGATCACACTGATTCTTGAACTCCCTGCCAAGGGATAGCATGGAAATTACTTACCCCAGCATAAATCTAAAGAGATCTGACAAGTTTAAATACCTTAAGTGCTTTATAGTCACAGCAAGAAAAGTGAGTTTTTGTTCAATCCTATGCCCTCATGTTGCTATTTTGGTCAGTAAAACTGTACAGGAAGTCATTGCATGAGCTAACATGGAAAACAATGGTGGGCTTTGGGGGTATCCTCTTTTGCTTTACTGCCAGTGGCGAAGTATGAGCACTGAACAGCCCTTACTGTGTTGTTAACTGTCTCAGACCTGCTAATGCCTGGCCGTAGGGAGATACACTGAGCTTTTCGGTGTGGAAATGCTGGAGAAAGCTGACCAGAATTAGTGATCACAGAATATTCTGAGTTGGAAGGGACACAGAAGGAACATAGAGTCCAACTCTCAGCCTTTCAAAGGACACCCCAAAAGTCACACCATGAGCCCGAGAGTGCTGTCCAAATGCTTCTTGAACTCTGACGGGCTTGGTGCTGGGGAGTCTGCTCCAGTGCCCAACCACCCTCTGGGTGAACAACCTTTTTCTAATATGTAACACAAACATTCCCTGACACAGCTTCAGGCCATTCCTTTGGATCCTGTCACTGGTCACGACAGAGAAGAGATCAGTGTCTGTATCTCTTCTTCCCCTCATGAGAATGCTGCAGACTGCAATGAGACCCTCAGTTTCCTCTCCCTCCAGGCTGAACAGGCCAAGTGACCTCAGCTGCTCCTCGTATGGTTTTACCCCAAGACTCTTCACTTTCCTCATGGCCCTTCTTTGGATGTTCTCTAACAGCTTAATGTGGTTTTTTTTATATTTTGGCGCCCAAAATTACCCCCAGCACTGGAGGTGAGGCCACCCCAGCTCAGAGCAGAGCCGAACAATCCCCTCCCTTGCCCAGCTGGCCATGCTGTGCCTGATGTCCTCCAGGGCAGGGTTGGCCCTCCTGGCTGTCAGGGCACTGCTGGCTCATGTTCCACTTGCCATTGACCAGGACCCCCAGGTCTCTTTCCATAGCGTCGCTTTCCAGCCTCTCATTTATGTCCCCAGCCTGTCCGTACATCCAGCGTTGTCCCATCCCAGGTGTAGGATGCTCCAATCCCCGTTAAACTTCACACGGCTGGTGGCTGCCCACCCTCTAACTTAACAAGGACTCTTGATAGTTCACCCTAGGCTTTTTTTTTTTCACGATTAGTCCTACGTCACGAGAAGCTGGGGGTGGTTGTGCTCACAGTGAAGCGCCCTCAGTTTAACCAAACAAACACAGCGCTCCGCAGTCACAGCGACGAACGCGGAAGGCAGAGAGGGCGGCTCGCCCCGGGCCGGCGGCGCCCCTACCTTGTTGACAGCGGCGTGTTCCCGCAGCGCCAGGTCCCAGAAACGGCATCCCACCTGGTTCCCGCACTGTCCCACTGCAAAGGGGAGAGACACGGCTCAGGCACGGGGAGGGCACGGCGGAAGGTCTGGGCGCCACGACCCCCTTACCCTGCACCACCACCGACTGGGTCATGGCAGAAGCGGAGGCGCAGCCCTGTTTCGAAGCCGGCGCCCGGAAGCCGCGCCCCCTGAGTTCCTGCGGTGGAACATCCCAACCGTTGCCTCAGCTGTGGGCGCTCGCCGCCTGCCCGCCGCGAGTGGAACGTGCCATTAGGGAGCGGAGGGGGGGGGTGGGTGGGTGTGTGAAGGGGGACAGCGCGGGGGAGTAGTGAGGTTTCCAGAAACTCGGTGAGTCTGAGGGGGACCCGAGAGGGGCTGCAGGGTCTCGGCTGAGGCCCAGATGCAGGGGGCCTGACAAAGACTTAAAATAAAGTCTGTTTACGGGAGAACAGAAGGATTTCCATCCACTACAGTTCATTATCCTTTATGGCTAAAAATGCTGCGATAAGGAAGCGCTTTATTTTCCCCAAATACATAATTCAGGGAGGTGGTGTGAAATGTGCGAAACGGTATGAAAATACAAATTAAAAATTAGATGTAAAAACGGCCATTTGGTAATGCTGTAAATGTACCCTCCCACCAGGCTTGCACATTAAGCTCAGTTTCATATTGTGCTGCTTATAATTGTCCACAGTGGAAAAACGAGGAGTGTAGGGATGCTGTTGTCTCAGCACGGCACGACTGGGCCAAAACACAGCTCCAGCTGCAAAATCATAGAATCGTTTAAATTGGAAAAGGCCTTTAAGACAAACAAGTCCAACTGTTAATCCAGCACTGCGAAGTCCAGGACTAAAACAGTAAAGAATGTGGGACATACAAAGCTTGCAGAAGGCTGTCTTGTGCCACAGATGGCATTTCAGCTTCCTGTGGGAGGAAAAAAGCACTTCCATGCAACCCAGTCCGTTAGGTTTTATGGCTAAAATCTTCCAACAAAACACTCTTTTTCCAATCTGATTGTTTTTAATGGTGGTGTACAAAAAAAATAATTTGTTAAATAACATTTTTAATCCTTTATTTGCTTCTAGACATGACCTGTAGAGATTAATTGTAGGTCTACAGGAAAATAGTTACAGTAAATGGCTATTTAAAAAGAACTTTCCTGGAAAGATTATGTATGTATTGCAGCAAATATTTTACAGTACAATATAAGAATGCATTATATAGAAGAAATAGATACACAGTAAAATTTTGTAAAACTTAATTGGAATCATATTATTCTTAAGAAAAAGTACTGAGTGGCCCAAGCTTACTCAAATGTCATGTATGAAATGTGTGAAAAGGACCAATGGCTTTAGTGTTATAGGCATGTTTAGCATGAATAAAGTAATTCTGCCTCAAACATATCTTTTCTATAAACTAATCATTAGTGTAAAACTACATGAATGTTAATCAGGAAAGTAGGTAGCCATTTCTCTCTGGACAGACTAGATGTAATCTATAATTTAGTTTTGTTCCCTATGTTTTTTTGAAGTGATCCACACCTGTAGGCTGTGCTCTGTTCTTGCTATTAGATGTCAAAGTGCATCTATACTTCCTGCCTACTGTCATGTCCTTAAAGTCTTCTCTTCATGTCTTCTCAGCCTTAATTAAGGTTAAAAGCTGTACAACATTGCTTATAAGCATTCTAATGCTTAATTTAAATTCTACAGAATCTCTTAATATTACTGTATCTGACTTTCTTCTTGTGTAATCACTTTCTACTTGTTTTTAAGGTTAGTTGTCATTTTTATGTCCCATGTCCCATGAAGATTCAGCTTAGTGAGATTCACTCTACTGGACATGATGTTGCAACAAGACACTCTGAGCTTTGGCTTCCACTGTTCTTGAAGTGGTCTGTGAAGGCAAAGGTAAAGTGATTAGTCTCTCTGAGCTTGGAAACACTGTGAACTGGAGATGCAATGGAGATTCATGTTCATGTGGGGATGTTTTTTAGCTGCCAAAGGAGGTCCAAGGGCAGGAAGTTGATGTGCAGTAGCCAGTTTGGCTTGATGCATATGCTCAGATGTTTAATGAAACACCTCAACTCTGTGGAAGAAATAATCACACACTTGACCTCCTATTTTGTTGTAGCTGAAGCTCCACTTCATCAACATAGTATAAAATGCATGAATTGATACAGGTCCCCTTGGAAATAATTTTGTCTATGTTAATCATTTAACCAACAGACTTATGGTAATACATGTTTCTTACCCTTAATTTCTCCATAACATTCTGCTGATGTGTTATACAGGAATGGTGTTCCACAGCTTTGGAACACAAATAGAATAATTGTATAAATAACTTACTATGTGGAAATTAATTGCCATGGACCACAGTAGATCTGTGAATAACCCTTAAATCTCATGCTGTAACCAGAGCCAAAAGTACATCACAAGTTAAATATGTGTGCTATGCTTTCAGCATCTTTTTAATAACACTCATTTGACTATTTAGGCCACGTGCTGCTGTAGGGAGAATACACTGGAATTTAAACTGATGTTGTCCTTTGATTTATATCAGGTCTTAGTTCACATATGAAGGTTTGTTGGTTTGTAATTTTAATTTATTTTATTACATTTTTTTGTTTCTTAGAGTTTTTTTTTAAATTAAGAATTGTATTTTGAGAAATTACTGTTAAGCTTGTAACACTTCCATCTTTCATTTTTCTGCTCAGGCTGTTGTCTATACTCTGTGTTCTTGAGGAGAAGAGTGTTCTCTACACATTTTGAGGTGCAAGAGATAGAGGGGTCCACAATCCCATTTAAATCCTCTATTTTGAAGCAGTTTCCTGAGCATTTGATTTTGAAAATGGTTTCTTATATAGTCATGCAAATGTCCAATTTCAGAATATTTTGGGATACAGTAACAGTGTAGTTGTGGCCCTGATTTAGGTAATGGCTATAACAACACTTATTAAAACCTTGAAGGTGGCAGGGGAAAGTTATAATCTTGGGTCAGTGCTCATTTTTTGTAGGCTTTCTGCAGAATTTAGATACTTATATTCATGTTAGAAATGGAAATGGAAATGGTGAATCTGACAATGTAGTTCAGAACTTTAAGGTTTTTCCCAAATCTTTGTAGATGAAGGGTTTTGTACTTTGAAGCTATAATTTTAAAGATAGATACAGGAGACGAATTCTGGGAAGATTTCTGCTTAGGCAGTTCCCTTCTCTTAAACACCAGCAGCCTTGAAATGAGTGCAGAGGTATGTGCAATGTAATGCATCACATACTGGCTTTCTTTGGCGCATATGAAATGGTAATTTTAAGGTCTATGTGGATGTTGGGGGCAGGGAAATTTGCATTATTTTCTGATCTCTCCTGAGTCTGCAATATCCTCTGGTTTATAGTGTTTTTCTTTGGAAACCCTGTTCTGCAGAGGGAAAACCCACACCTCTGGAGCCTAGAAGGGAAAATTGAGGAAGACACTCTCCAGAACAGTGGTGTGCTTGGTTAGCTGGTGATAGAGTAAAGAGAAGTAAATTGAATAGTAGCAGTTTATGATTTTTAATTGGTTTTTATTCACATACTGTTTTAATGTATTTTTAGTTTTCCATATATAAAGTATGCAAAGGACTGATTAAATCAAAAAAAGTCATTCTTAAATGTAAATCCACAGAACGAAACCAAATCATATTGCAGCAAATATGGCTAAGAGAAATACTGTTTATTCACAGAGCTTGGATGTGGATGTGAGAAAATACGCTTTGGTTTGAAGTAGGTGTGAGATAGAAAAACATTCCCGAGTATGTGTGTACCAGTTAACATACAATGCCCCACTTAATACCAGCATTCACTAAACTCTGATGCTCTTAGAGGGCACAAGCATTTGCTATTCCTGGCTATCTCTGCTGAGCAGCTGCAGGCAACTCAAAAGGAATTTCAGTAATCCTTGTAACCAACCTATCTAAGCAGGGAATCTGCTGTTCTTTTCTCTCCAGCAACAGGATCCTGGAGACCAGGGCCTGAGGAAGCTTAGCTCAGGTTGTGGTGTCATGAGCTTTTTTGAGCCAATCACTCACTGGCACTGGGATGAAAGAGACTTCCTTTTTTACCCCTGCTCTCAGCTGCACTACCCTGACACCATCCATGGCCTCTGTAACTACTGGGAACCCAGCTCACTGATCTGAGGACATTTGTCCTCAACACCACTAGTAAAAAAAATTCCAGAAGCAAAAGCCCTACATTTTCTGTTCCATTTCTGCATAGTAGCTAGGAGCAGGAAAAAGCTGAGCAAGCATACTGGTTTTGGTGACTGAGACAAAGATGGCATTTGAAGGCAACTGGATTCAGGAATCTATGCCTGATCCAGAGAGACTGCAGAGGGATACTTTTACTGGTTGCTTCTCAAGTATGAACAGTGGGCTTTGGAGTGATGTAAAGAAGGGTCTATATATCACTCCTGTGTGAAGGGGGCATCTGTAAGCTTAGAGTTGGAAAGGGAATCAGTCTTTGGAGCATATTGCCTGAGAGCTGCAGGGAAGAGGAAAGGGGTTGTGTTCAGAAGGCAAACAGAAGAGGAATGGGGCTGAAAGTATAAGCAGAGCTGACAAGGCTGGTGAAAAGAGAGGCAGTGGCTACTGGAGCCACACAATGTTCACTTACCAACCATCACTGGACTCCAGAGACAAGTGGAGAGTCCGTGATGGGGTCCCAGCTGCTGGAGAGTTCCTGTGCCTGTGTACCCAGAGGCTGCAGTTCTTTATCCAGAGTAAGCCAAGTCTGCTGCAGTGTGTCAAACCCCCTTTTTCACCCTACTGAGAATAGTAGGGAAGCTTCTGATTAGTGCTTACATATGCATCTTATTCTGGTGGTTCTTCCATCTGTCCATGTTTTCAAGATCTTTGGATTCCAGTTTTCATTTGTGTGTTTTCCAGATAAATTCTCATTCATTTTGAGTCTCTAGAGTGTTGTCCTTTATTTTTGCATTTCATAGTTTCCTGCTTTGCAGCTGGTCATGTTTTGAGTTGGTTCCAACAATAATTTGCTCAGCAACCATGAAACTTTCTATAACATTATTTTATTCTTTAAAGAAAAGAAAGCTAAATGGATTTTATTCCTTGTAGGTGATGACTGAAGGGACTAAGTTTTGCAAGTGACTTGTGGCTATTTGGTGTAAAAGCCTACTGTGAGTTGAGCCCTACTATTGACTTCTATGGTTGTAACTGAGCTTGGATTTGCAGCCCTTTGCTTTCTGTTTACATCTTCCCATTTCACTCTTGGTTCCTCTGCAGCAGCATATCTTCCAAAGGAACATGTTCCTTGTTTGAGGATTACTGCTGTAAACTGAAGTCCTACAGGAGCTGCACAGGGATGTGATATTTTTGTATGGTAAGGGAGTCACCTGAAACTGTGACTCATTCTGCTTTCTACACTTCATGTTTACTTGTGTAACATTAGTGCAAATGAGATCACAATGAAATTGTGAATTTGGTGCTGTGTTTGTATGTAAGTGCATTTAAAAATTCAGAGAAAAAACTTGAAATTTGGAATTATCTCTAAGGCAAGCATTACTCTAAAATTACCTAGTTTAGGTAAATGAGCATATATATAAAGCATTTGTCTTAAAAGATATACATCCTTTCTTCATATTGTGCTAGAACATATCCATGAAGTCTAGAAGTGAAATAAAAATTTTAATTTTTCATTGCTTGTAAGCTTACATAATTAGTATACTCTCTTCCCCCCATTTTATTTGAGGACAATATAAATGAGTTGAATGGAAAATTAAAAATATACAGTATTTGCAATGTAAATCTATTATCTAGCTTTATTCTTTAATGTGCATTAGCAGATCTTTTCCTGTGGAACAAAGGGTGACTAAGATATGAAATGAAATTATGTAGAGGATCTATTTTGAAAGTAACATATTTAATATAATTTTAATTATTTTTATAATCTCATATTTTCATGTAACAGACTGGCCACACATACACTATAAGAAATGGTAAAGCTCACTCTTGTGGTATATTAAGAGAAGTGCAGGAGCAACAGCTTTTATTCTTCAGTGATTTTTGTTTGCATGTAAGTATGTGACCCCTCCCCTTCCTGCTTTCTGTAGGCATAGCTGTGATATTTTCATTCTTCTTGTCTTGCTGAACACGGTTTCTTTTGTTCTATTTTTCTTTCTGTGGTCTAAGGAGCTTTTCAGAATCGATGCAGTGCACTCTCAGGCTGCTGGACAGGTGTTAATGCTTACAGCACCACTAACCAAAGCTGCCTTACTAAAACTCACTGGCTTTTCATCAATCATGAAGTTACGAATGCAGCCAATGAAGGAATTGCGTGTAGTCAGGCTTGATGTTAGCAGAGACTCTGGAAGAAGGAGATTAAAATAAAAAAAAAAAAAAAAAAATTTAGAGCTCATGATGGGCAAAATAATCAGTTTGGTGGCAGGATCTTTTAACTTTGCTACTAAGTGCAGCTCTTCTGAATCTTCTTTTAAAACTATTGGCCAACTGCCAGTGTCCTAGAGGCCATTAAAGTATGATTAGTTGTCTACAGTTATGTAAAACTCTTGATACTGTATTATCAATAGAGACACAATTTTGCATGTTTTGACAACTATGTTTTCTTTTAAGTAACAGAGTAGATGAGTCCCAGTGTCTGTTTTTGTAATTTAACATCACATGTATTGTCATCTGTGTCTGATTTGTTAGTTTGCATTCAGTTGGCTGTATCTGCATAGCATTATTTAGTATTGTATCTTATTTGTTGTTGTGAAGTTCTGTGTAAGAGTTTCCTGTGCCAGGCTGATAATAGCATTATAGAGCCAATGTATGGCATTGGTTTAGTATTCTATAATTAATGTAGAAATAGAAAGCTCTATTATGAAGCAGAACAGCATTTGCAATTACCTCTTTATATTGCCTCTCTGGGAAGAGTTCTGTCCTAATAAAATTCCTGTTTGGATTTAAAGAGTGAGCAGGCATCTGTGCATAGATTTTATTATTCCCTTTTGGCTGATTTTACCTCCTGGTAGTGTGGGATGGATGTGAACACCACACACTCAAGCCTCTAATCCAGGACAAGCATTATAATGAATTCTGTAGTTAGAACTGTTAATGATTGACATGCAAGGCTCAGAGAAATAATGCTACATGTTCTCAATGAGAAATGTACTGGAATTGACTTAAAAATTGAATCACGTAGTGTTGATTACAGATTGCATATGAACCCCAACAGAGTACCTCTGTCTGTTGAATAAGGGAAGGAAATGTAGTAATCTTGGCCCATGCTACACAGATGGTCTGTGAGTCACAAATACACAGGAGAAGAATTCTGTCTAACAGAAACCCCTAGTAAGAAAAAGAATCGCCATGTTCTGTCTTGTGTTCAAAGATGCTGTTGCTTGAAAAAGAGGAAAGAAGCCTACAGGAACTAAGCCTTGGGACTCCAGTTACAGTGACAGTGAGCTTCCAATCCCATAAATAAATAAATCACTTCTTAAAAAAACAGTAAGCCCATATGGGAAAGAAAGATAGAAGAAAGAAATCTTTTTTGTAGTTGGACAACTTTTCTACTGAATCCATGCCTTACCCTCCAGCAGCTGTGAATGTTTTAATTTAAATGAAACACACATCTTTTTCTTTGAGAACTTGAGGCAGAACATTTCTGTTCAGCTCTTGAGCCTTTGAATTTTACCAGGTTGTTTACCTATTTTGTTCTTTTTTGAGATGAAAACTTAGTCTTTATACTTTCTCTGGAAACTGGGTTGAAGTCTGAGAACAATGTACCACAAAGATATCAAAAGCATACCTGGTACACCTCCAATAAACACTGGCTCCCTGTGGTCAGTTGCCTTTGGGTTTAGTGGTCCTACCACATGGTTGACTTCAGAGTCTACGTCCAGCTGCACCACATTTGCATCTCTAATAACTGAAAGGAGAAGGAACAGGGATCAGCAAGAAGTAGCACATGAGTTTTTTATGACAGACAGGAATTATCAGTTTGGTGTGAGTAGCTGTTTTAGTGTTTGCTAGATTGGGTGTGAGCCATTAGTAACAGTTTGTGAGCGGATTCTTCTAGAGAGCAGGGCCAATGGAATATACAGTGGTAGCAAGGATGCTTTTGAGTGGGGCTCTTGATCACTGCTGGCAGTGTTCAGGCTCCAGGTTATGAGAATACAATAGCTTGTGGCTTAGAAAAACTGACCAATCACTCCCAATCAGGGATGTATTAGAATACAGTGAGGCTTCTTCCTTTCTTGTTCCTGGATTTCCTTCAGATGGAAACCAGAATGCTTGTGGAAAGGGTGCAGACTCAGATGTCTTCTGCAATGATAGTGGAAGACATCCTTAGTCAGCATTTAGACAGGAAGATGAGGGGGTTTAAAATCCAGGGTTTAGAAGTGCTTTTTGACTTTCAAAACCAGGAAAGAAGGATGTCTGGCACTGAGGCAAAGTCCAGCTGTAGATATCTCTCTATTGTGAGCAAAAGGTTCCCCACATCTGTCTTTTTATTTGACTTTTAAGAGTAGCATTATACTTGTGCCTACTGCATTCTATCAACTTAGTTCATCTCTCATTGGGAAGGGAAGAATATAATCTGCTATGTGAATTAGGAAAGGTAGCCAGCATTTCAGCTAGGCTGCTTTCTGTTCTTTGAACAAGGAGCTTCCATCTTTGTTTGTTCTTCCTATCTTTGTAGGAACTTGTGCTTGCCCTCCCAGGAAGCTCTACAGTTTTGTGTCTGAGGGATAAGTAAGACTGTGTCTTTCACACAAACTTAAGTCTTGGAAGGTGAAAAAGAAGAAGTGAAAATACTTCTGCATTGCCAGTGCTCTAGCCCATGGAGATGGATATCTTGGGAGCAAGAGATGGGCTCTGTTACTTAGGGGATGATCACCTTTTACTGACCTGCAATTCGGTGCCACCTGCCATCGCAGAGACTCTGTTTCAGCGTCACTGAAGTTGAAAAATCCCTGATTCCATTATTCAGTTTCACAGTAACCTGAGGAAAAATAAGGTATTTATCACTGTAACACCCCTCATTTTATCTTTTTACCTGTCTTCAACCTATCTGTTGTAATAATGTTATGTTCCCCACTCAAAACATGTGAAATGTCCAAGAGAAAGGAAAACATAACTTTATTAAATTCTTCAAAATAAAGTACCTTTTAAATCCAAATTTAGGTTCTTGTTTTCTTTTTTTTTTTAATTGTTTAGATTCAATAGTTCTGAGACATTCCTAATTATTTCAAAGAAGAGTTAAAAAAAAAAAAAAAAGATATAATTTTACTCATTTACTAGTACCTCTACTCTGTAATTTCCTGTGTGGTAAATTAGTGTTTAGAGGCATCAGATGATGTTTCTGGCATCTTGCTAGCCACTTAATAAGGAAAACAGTCATGAAAAACCCAAGTATAAACAAGCAGAAAAGATATGAGAAAGGAATATATGGCAAATTCAAGAATGACTTTTAAGTTACTTATTCAGCAGTAAGTCTCTGGCAGAGCTAGAAAGTGAACCAATTCTGAATTTTGCACCTCTGCTTTAGTTAATGGATTAATATCTTTTTGCATGGAAATGTTCCAGCAACAGCAAAACAGTGTTGTGCCCCTGTTGTGGGACATGAGATTCCTGGTAGTGATTGGCAGAGAACTCCACACTCAGAGTCCAACCATTCAGGCTTTTTAAATGTTGAAGTAGTCCCTGATTATGCTGACACAATGTTGACCGAAAATTGCAGAATCATAAAAGGGTTTGGATTGGAAGAGATGGTAAAAATTGTCTTGTTCCAACCCCTCTGCCGTGGACGGGAACACCTTTCATGAGATCAGCTTGCTCAGAGTCACATCCAACCAAGTCTTCAACATTTAATGGGATGGGACATCCACAGCTTTTCTGGGTAACTTGTTCCAGTGCCTCACCACCCTCACAGTAAAGAATTTCCTCCTAATATCTAATCTAAATCTACTATCAGTTTGAAGCCAATCCTCCTTATTCTTTCACTACATGCCCTTGTAAATTGTCTCTCACAGTGAAAAAACTTATATTTAAATCAAGAGGGTCTCTTTGGATACAGTTGTTACAAAGATATATTAAATATTTTTTCCAGAAGGGCATCAACCAACACAATTAAAATGATCCTCATGTTCTCTTTTATTCATGTTTGGACAAAATGTATAGATTAAAGCAAATAAAGAATCATGGGAGAAAGTGACTCCTTAATAAATCACCCAGACAATCTGTACTGATAGAGATGCGTACATTTAAAAAATAAATTAAAGTTGCTGATCTTATTTGTCCAGCAAAATGGTTTTCACAAAATAGGTCTTTTGTAATGCCTTCAAAGAGAGCAGATAGTTAATGCTAAAGAAACACAGATCCTTACTAAGAAGGTACTGAACTACTGCAGCGACCAGCAGGGAAGAGCTGCTTTTCCAGGGTGAATTTTGTTTATGAATTGCATATGCAGGAAGTGAGATGTGAAGCAGTACCTTTTGTTAGACCAGTTGGTAGAGTTGGGAAAACCAGACAAATTATTGGACATGCAGACCTTTGATTAGAACTTTACATAAGAAGTGCTATACTGGATCAGTTCTGTACAAACACAGATTTTAAGTGTGGCATGATACAAATAAGTGCAATGTACTTAAGAATTTCTCTGTTAGTTCACCAAGGACTAGATACAGGGGTAAGAATGGGCTTCATCTTACCTAATCTGTCAGAAGTTAGGTGCCTAACTGAAGCACCTATTCTCGCTAGCCAATATAAAAAAAAAAAAAAAAATCTGAAAAACAGCTCATTTAGTCACCTAATTAGAGATCCACTTTAGGACAGGATGAATCATGATGTTAAACTGTTTGCTCAGTCACTCTGCTGTAGGTTCCTGCTCTTGCAGAAGAGGTGAGAGTGTTTCCTCAGGTGTTGCATTTCTAACTGAGGTACAGCCAGCCTCACTTAAATACCCTTCCACTTTGATTGACAGGAGCATTGCAGTGATTGAAGGATATTCACACTGCTTAGTCTCTTGACTGTGCCCTGAGTTTCTTCTCTGCAGGAAAGACCAAAAAACTGCCAAGATTTCCTTTGGTCTAAATATTTGCTTGTGTTGTTCACTTAAGACTGAAATTTATTACTGTATGTATGCAATGAGTAGCATGAAGAGATCCAGATTTTATCAATGAACACAATAAAAGAATAGCAATAGCAACAACTATCTGGTGAGTTGATTTCAAACCTCTCTCCTTCATTTGAAATCCAGAGCCTGTAGAAACCAGGCCAACAATCAGAACTTTTCCTTTCCCTCACTCTTTCAATCACATATATATGTGATAAAGAAAGAAGAGACTGAGTGTAACTCAGACTTACCTCTTAAGAAATAAGAAATAATAATTTATTGATAGTTACCTTACTTGCATGTGATATATTTTTAATGTGTAGGTGAAAGAGCAGTGCCAAAGAATCAGTGCTTTTGCTTCTTTTCAGCTGATAACAAAATATATGTGGCTTGTATTAGTAAAGATCTGATCTTGTCTCAAGTATTATTTTTAGTATTTTAAAATAAATATTTGGTTTGCATAATCTGAGCAGTTATTATATTTAAGAGAGAAACAAGAATCAGTTAATAGCAAATTTGTAAGACAAAATCTGCCTGTTGAAAAGCCCAAGTAGGTGGAAGAGAAACGAGTGAAGGCAGTGGAGGAGATGTGACCTTCTTCATACCTGTCCATTTCTCATGTGCATGTTCAGGTACTCTCCATTCACACTGTGACCATGCAGTAGGATTCCTGAGCTGCTTCGGGGACGTATTTCAAAAACAACTTCAAATTTCAGGCCTAAACTGAAGGACTCATCTGTGAAGTAAAAAGAAAAACATTCTTTTTGTAGTGATTTAGTGATCATACTGGGCATTTATTCAAAGTCAAAGTAGAACATCAAAATCAGATTTTATTTGTCTTTAAAACTATTGAAATGTGAGATAGCATGGTGTACTGTCAATGACCTGTTTCAACTTTTTTGATTGTGTTTGTTTGGAGTACTAATAAAGGTTTATTTACTTTTCTCATTATTTAAAAAATATATTTTGTTTAAAAATATTTCTTAGCAATGAAATGGACAGCAGAAAGTAAATGATCTGTATTTTTGGCAGTTTCTTATTGTGCAATTTCCTAGACGCTCAACAGTGAGTGGGAGTTCACTTGAGCTTTGATGATTCAATGGGAGAAACTCCCTTTTTCAAACTGGTGACAGGCCAGGGAGCAAATTAGAAACACTTGTCTGATTCTTCTTGGTGCTGCCAGTGAACAGGGTTGTGCAGTTTCCTTTCTTGTTCAAATCAGAGCCTATGTGACCAAAACAAACTCATAAAACTCTTCCTGGAACACAACACGCCTAAATGACAGAAAAGATGTGTTCTGTCATGCTGTTCTGTATCAAGACATGCAGAAAGCCTTTCTGCAGGACTTTTTAATCACAGGTAGTTTATTAATTAAAAAAATAAGGGATGTCCATTTGATGATGTATTTGGTCTTGGGCATGTTGACTTCCATAATAATTTTTAGCATATTGATCTGTTCCCTTATTAAAATTATTCCCTTATTAAAATTATTCTTATTATTTGAAATACACACATACAGATGTGTTTATGTAACAACTTGATAAGTTTAACGGTGACATTGTGACCTGTCAATATCATCTGCTTACCACAACAGTGATCTGTTTCTGATAATCCTTACAGCTCACAGCCTCAGAAATTACCACACCCTTTAATGAAAAATGCCATTCTGAAGCACAGTGAATACTACAGTCCTATTTTGGGATACATTTGTATAGGAGTAAATTACCAAGGACAACATATCCTCCTTCTGATGAAAAGTATGTTCCTGCTTCTGATGGGCCTTCATAGCAAGGTGTTACACTAAATGTCTGTGAAGCTGAAGTAAGTGATCTTCCATTGAGCTGTAAGTTGCTGAGACAACCACTAAAGCTGTAGACAGAGTTAATCTGAGGGGTGAAAAAAAAAGCCTTGATTAGTAAATAAACTGCTTGCGGAAGGAAATAGATTCTTCTGTCCTTATTTTTACTTGTTTATAAGCTATAAGGCTGTGATTGTCTGGGGCATCAGTTTTGAACTAAAAAACAATTTCCAGACAAGGGAAGAAGCAAAATGATTCTCATAGCCTCTCATGTCTTTTTGATGACTTCAGGGTCTCAATCAGTCCTTACTGAACTGTGGGAAACAAAGCACAACTAGGACAAAGCAGTGCTATACATATGCCTCAGAGCCTCAAGGCAAGACAGGGGTCTACTTTTTCAGAATAGTTTATCAATCTTGTTAGACACATAACAATAAAGATTACCTTGAAAGAGACTGTTATATTAATTTTTGGCTTAACACTCCTTTCTGTATGCTTCTGTACCTAGCTGTAGAACAGAATCCTGACCTCTAGGTATTGTCTTAAAACAGAGGTAGATACTAGAAGAACATCAAAATATCTCCAAAACTCATTCTCAGATCTCAGGGTAAAATTAATCTTGCCTAATGTTCCTTATCTCATCTAATTTTGGATGTCACTAGGATTTTTCTGTTCCTTATGGACCATTGTTTCCCCAGCTGCTGCTGCAAGGCTATGGAAACCTAACCCATACCACCAGCCCAGCCCTGTGGGAGATTTGCTCTATACACAAACTGAGCTGCCTGCTCCTCAGCAGGATGAGGGTCAAGATCTTAATAAGCTTTTGTCTGCTCTCATCCCTACAGCCAGCTTTTGTATTCTTTACAGAGAGGTGTGGGGTCTGTACATAGAGGTCTGCTTTACCTGGATGTTTTTTACAGCTTTTCCGGGAGCTACACCTCCGATATAGAGTGGTTCAGTGACTTGCCAAGTGTTCGCATTCCCATCGAAAGATTCTTCTAGTACTCGGAGACCATCAATTATCAAGCGACCAATATTTTTGCCTCTAATAAATATCACCTAGGAAGGGAAGAAAAAAATGTGGAAGATTACTTTCCTCTGTTAAGTATCACTGCTGTGCAGTGGAAGATGAGATATTTGGGAAGAGAATGTGTGAGTGATACTGTACAAGCCTGTTTTGCTAACTGCCCGTATTCTTTTCTGGACAACTCTCATTTTTCATATTCATATGAAGGTTAGATAGTAAAACTGCTGCCTTTCTTAAATTTTGGTGTACAAGACAGAGGTAATTAAGGTGTCATAAAGTCTTCTGAGATCTACTTATCACTGTTAGCATTTTCACAGTCCTCATTAGTTTTATGGTATGGATTCATCCAACCTGCTTTCAACACTTAAATGCCCAAGTCAGTAGTTTAGTAACTGCAGACTTCCTCTGTAGTTAATGAGGAGAGAGACATAACTAAAGAGGGAAATTCACCTTGACTCCTAAAATTGTCTTTTCATTTTCATTTAACTCTTAATTGCCTTACTGTTCTGCTTATTTCCTTTATTTCTGTTCAGCTGTTAGTGTTGGGGATTGCTGAATTTTTATAACTGACTCACTTTCCTGTCCCTAGTTAATGACTTAATAAAATGCTGCATGGAAGATCTAAAAATACTGATGTAAGTTTCTCAACACATAGGTGTGTTTATGAATACATGAATGAAAAATCCCTGAGCTGTCACATGAGCAGTGTCTTTACTTGACAGCATGTGCCATCATAATGATTGCTTTCTTTTACTTACGTTGTGCCACAGACCATCATTGTATTTCTCTTGGCTTTTAATCCTTATCTTCTGGTGACCAGCATTAAACATAAAAATGAGTCGGCCATGAGCAACGAAAAGGGCCATGAAGTTGGTCTCTTTTTCATCCGAAATGTAGAAAATCATTCCATGAGATGAGTGAGTTTTCAGACTGATAGAGAACTGAGCTCTGGCACATAAAAACACAATATTAACATCAAAGCAGATATGTTTGATTTAAATCAAGCATCAGGCAGAGGAAGATGAGATTTTCTTTTCATCCAAAGAAATATTCATCTCCTTTATGGAAGAGGTGCTTCTGAGAAGCATTCTGTGATGTTTTTTTGAGCAGAAGTCAAAGTTGGAGAAGAAGCTGCCTGGGAAGGAATTTGGTTTCAAAAATTAAAATCTCTGGAGTGACTATGTTCAATGCAGACCACCAAAATCTGACTCTGCATTTCCTTTCATGTTAAACAGCAGTGTTGGGGGAATTTTTAAGTGTGATGGCACGGAGGTGTAATGTTTAATGTTATTCCAGACTTGATTGAAGCTTCCCCTTGTAGTTCCTTGTGAAGTCCAAGACAACATGGAAATTATCCCATTGTTGGTTTGACATTGCCACAGTGAAAATTTCTTGAGTGATTGCTATTACTACTTACAGTCTAAAACACGGCAAAGCTGTATTGCTGTAGGACAGTGTCAGAACTGATTCCTGCTTCTTCTGATGTCAGGTCTAACCTAGTTTCTGTTCTTCATGTTTTCTCAAGAATCTACATATTCCTGATGATATGTGTGTGTGCGTTCCACAGACACTCAGCCCCTTGCCAATATCAGTTGTTTTTAAAAGACACAACTCATTGGTTTTTAAAAATGAACATTACAATAACAAAGCTTTAATAACATTTGGCAAATAAATATGAGTTGTAGGAATGAAGGTGGGATGAAGATACTAGAATCTGTGTTTTCCTTCATATGGGTACCATCAGAATTGCACTAAGTAAAACACTGTTGAATTAAAATGAACATAATGATTTTTTAATTTAAATCAGAAAAGAACATTCTTTTTTCTGAGTTAGTGGTCTGGTATGCTTCCAGAAAGTGCTGTGTTGCTGAATTTATAGTCTGTAATGGAAAGTATTAAATCAAAATCCTTGTTGGATTTTGAATATTGCATGACATATTCTGTGGGAGCATGAATATCAAATGCCAACAGTATCTGGACTCATTATTACTTAGATTTTCATTATGGCTTGTATTGGACAAGGTTTTCATAGCTTTATGTCCTACTGCACTGTGAAGACTCCTAAACATTAAACTACTGACAAGATCCACTCAGCATGTTACTGCTTCCTTTCTGCTTTAATGCCTTTACCTCTTGTGTAAAGAGATTGATTATTGTGCATTGCTTGTATAGAACTAACATCCTCAAAAACTTCACACAAATAGGCACGGAGACATATTTTGTTAATATGAAATGCAGATGAAGATTCCACAAGAGGGATGAAACTGGGAACAGTTTATGTTTTGTTCTTACTCAACTGAAGCACCTTTTAATATAACCTAACAACATGCTCTACCCAAAATTTAGCCTAAGATATAAAGGAAAAAAAACACATAATAGCAGAAATGTGTCCCTTTAAAAAAAAAAAAAAAAAAAATACATCTTTCTCCTACCCAGCACATTTCATTTTGTTTCTAAAGTCACTTTACCTTTGACTGAAATCCTTTGGTATGTGATCAAATTCTTGCCGGCTGTTTGCTGTTCCTCCAAATTGATAGGCATGTTCAGTTGCCTTGGGATTCATTGGCAAGTGGCACTGAGGCTCTCTTTGAAAATTCACTTGATACAGTTTTTTCAGGCCAGATGAAGGCTGTGAAATCTTGTCTTTATCTCTTCCCACCTTCACAGAAAAAGAACTATTAACCAGAATTTTTAGCTAAGATTGGACATAATAAAACAACAGTATCATTTATATATGAGCTAGTAATACATTGTTTCCCTACATAAATACCAGCATTGTTTCCAAGTCAAATTTTCCTTGAACAGATCTACTACAAATGCTGATATAGGAAAGAAGAAGGGATCAACAAAATACTTGTGTAGCTAACATAATTACAATTAATTTTTTTTGCAGTTTTCCTAATTAAATCTTTTTCTCTTTGCTTTTAGTGACATCAGCTATATTATAAGCTTGAGAGGATATGCTTGGACTAAAAATTCTGCATGCTGGAGGAAGGTTTTTTCCCCATTTATATTAATGTGTGCTAATTGTACCCAGTAAAGAGCCATACAGAAGTAGAAGAGAGCAGAAGCAAGCCTGTTGCCTTTAGAATACAGAAGAAATCAAAAAGGCTTGTTTCTGAAGTACTGCTTTGAAGAAGTCAGGTATTTTATTTCAGAGTTCTAGCAGAAGAGAATGATCTAAGTGTAGGCCAGATAGATAGTGTCAGTACTATAATTTCCAGTGATGGAATATATAAAGGAACAAGTTCCTGTTCATATATGTGACATTGTCTTTATGCATTTTAGATCCATAATTAGGAGAATTTTGAAAAATTCTAGGGTGGTACTTGAGCAATTTGTAGCAGACCTTTTTATTACGGTTTCCTTTGGCTTTTGATGAGTTTTTTCCTTTCTTATGGAGAAGAGCAACTGGAGGAGATTCAACAGGGCATCCATACAAAGATGCCTGAACCTTCTCAGAGTACTTCTGGAAATCTTCCACTTCAACCTCTTGATCCAGCCTGTGTTTCAAAGAGGAGATGACAAGAACAGGTTTTTTTTCTCAAGTATTTGAATTGTCTGCGTAAAAATCTCAGAATTGTAAATTTATAGTTTATATTATATTTGAATAGGCTGTTTTTCATTCTTGGATCATGGATAAAGTACAGATTGATCAGCCAATGTATGGGTAATGAGGACAGCCTATACTACATCTGCCTGTTTTATATATGCTGGCATAACAGAGAGAGTCAATCTGCAGCGTTAAATTCAACTTTAAAATCTCTATAAGAACATTTCATAAAGCAATTAAAATCAACACATTATGACCATTTTTGCATGGAAGTCCTAACTTCCCCAGCTTCCATGAGATGCCTTAATATAATTTTGTTTCAAAAGGCAGACCTGAAAGCTATATAATATAAATGCAAATTACAGCTATGCAAATTATTCATTGCACCAGCAGCATTAGCAGGTGCAGTGCTGAGACCTTGTTTCATCAAGTTATTCCCACCTTAACAACATCTTAACCTAGCAGATCTGTGCCAACAGATTCCACGGCAAATAAGGTAAGAATCTTATTCACAGATGCTGTCTAGCCTCACAAAATGAGACAGGAATTTTTATTGTGACAATAAATCACTTCTCATGAGCTACTATCCAAGCTGTCAGGCAGAGCAGTGACTGCCTGTTAATGTGTTTGGGAGGATGTTACCCACCTAGTGAAGTAGGCGTTGCTTATGCAGCCAGTGAAGTTGGCTTGCTGTGTTCTGAGGGGAGAGCCACCAAAATAAAACTTTTTGATGCTGTCTGGGCTTTTCCCTGCTCTGTCCTTTGCTGGGTTCTTCTTGCTCTGTTTCTTGTCATCAACAGTCAGCTCGTACCTGCAAAGGCAAAGCATCCATTTCACAGGCTAGCTTTGGAAATGCCAGTGCCCATGGTCAGACAGCACATTACATGCACCCAAAATGTTCCACTCAGTGCATACATCACTCAATGGTAGTGCTCAAAGGCACAAGAGGACATTTTTCTTTCAACTGTGCAATAAGTAGCAGTGCACTGGCAAAGTTGTGAACAGAGGCCTATGGATTTAATATTACCCTGCAGTTAATCGTGATGTCCAAAATAGTACAGTGAAGAAAGATAAACTAGGGGATTGCTGATGAAGGGATGGAGCCAACATTTGGGTAAAATAAGATCCAAGCACATTTAATCCAAGTTAATTATTTAGGCCCCTATCCCTTTTTCCTTCTCTTTCCTCACAGTGCATTGGTGTTTGAGTTTATATAATGCTTTTTTCCTAATCTGATTTTGCAACCTACTAATTGTTGCAGAAGTCAGGAATGATTCTCTGGCTTTAATAAGAAATTGAGTATCAGACACTGATTTGTTTTGCAAACGCAGGGAAACATGACAATCCCCAAGGTTGTTCCAAGGCACCTTTTCACGTCTTCAGCTTTTCAAACTGTGATTCTTGGATCTCAGAAGTCACAAGTACAAACCTTTATTTCCATTAGGAAAGTAAGAATGCTTGTTTCTCATAGGCAAGATTCTTAAAGAAAGATGCTTTGATTATATGACCTTCTAAAAAAAATTTAAACATAGAAACAATAGAAAAACATATCAATAAGCCAAAGCTTTCAAGTCTTTCAAGGAGCACAGAGAAAGACTTATTCCCTACTGCTGTATTTAGTCATATTTGTGGCTGCCAGTGCTAAAAATATTTTTAACATGTTTCACTGTGTATATCCCACATGAATATGGGATACAGCTTTATGTGAAGATGCCTCAATTACTTTAGGGTAAACTGGGAATTGTTTTAACAAATTAGAATAATCAAACCTGTTAAAAAATTAATCTCATGCTAGCTTTAAATGTTATTAATCTGTTTTCTTACCTGAGAACAAAAAAAGTCTAAGCTTTCAGAAAAACTGTTATTTTCATTTTAATAAAAGTTCCCATCATCTTGAGCTCAGGCCCAAGCTGCTAGTTTTCAATCACATTTAAAAATCAGTCACTTAAAAAAAGCCCCACTCAAGTGTCACTTTAAAAGGGGGTGTTAAAAGATAATGTGCTTTACAAGAAATATTTATGTTCTCAAGGTAGGGAATAAAGGATTCTATACAGCTTTACCTTTCTGGGGTGACAGAAGTAATGATGAAATGGGTTTTTCCATCATTGTAATTTCTTTCTGGCGACTGAATTTTGGTTCCACTCGCATTTAAAACCACAGCACCTCTCTCCATAGAGATGGATAATACATCTGACTGAAATACAGACAAAAGCACCTTCATAAGCAAGTATTACACAGAAAAAATAATAGTTCTGTGAATATGCCTGTTGTATTTATTTTTCTTCTGGCTAATTTCCTTATTTGCACTTTATTTGCAAAATGATATACTCTGAGAAGCAAAACAAGAGATTATATCATTAGAATTTATATTCTTGCCAGTTTTAAAGCCTGGATTCTGGGAATTCTGCTGCTGATTATGTCTCATGTACCTGTCCCATGAGCTCCTTCCATGTAGCACAAATGTATGATGTTTACATTTTATTTGTGTTTCTGGTACCCTGGTACTGTACTGAGCAGCTGTTACTGCGAGATTCCTGCTCTAAAAAAAAAGACTTTTATTTTTCTAATTCCTTCTGATTGGGCCAGTCCAATCGCACAAAATTATCTCAGAGATAAGTGCGCTATGTGGGTCAGGCATATGGGATCACTGTGCCACTAGCAGGAACACCCTCAGCTCCATCAGAGCAAGCACTGCCACTGTGCGCTGGTAGGAATCGCTCTGTCTCATTGTGCCAAGCGCTAAATAGCTGAACTTCTGTTTGCTAAGTAGGGCACTTGGAACCTCACAGGATTAGAGCTGTTGAGTTGAAAACCTGAAGTGGCGTGTGCGAGGCCTCATTCATGCAGACGATGTGGGGAACTGACACGGTTACTGATTTCAATTTAAGGTAATACTCTAGGCTGCAACACGTGAAAGTTCAGAAGTGGTTATCGGTGTCACACAGCCCTCCCTGCTGCACTGCTGATGATATTCTGCAGGCATAGCAGAACAGACATTTGGGGGTGGTTGCAAATGTTCTGTCATCTGAGCTCATGCTCACTGCAGATGTCAGTCTGAGCCTGAAGGATCTTGGGATGGCTTTGTCTCACACAACATTTTGTGAGTGCAAGTCCATATTTGTGCCCATGTCACACTTCTGAGGGGGTATTTTGAGCAGCCTGGCTTCCCATAGCTGCAAAGAGCCATTCTCAAGTGCAGCTTTCCCAGTCACACAAGGAGGTCTGTCTGAGTGCCATCTGGGAATATAGGCAGCTTTCTGACTGATTTCTGTCAGCTCAGCAGTGCTCAAAATGCCGTGCCACTAATTCAAACAGACTTTGCTTCTAAGGGATTGGATGGCAAATGTCAGGTCCTTAATATTATCTGTACTTTGGTAGCACCTGCAGGTCCAAGTGGGGATTGCAGTGCTGCTGAGCACAGCGGGCTGCTCTGTGCATTTCTGCCCTGAGGGCTTCAGCGAGCACAGATGTTAATGCATGTTAATTCTAGGCATATGAGCCTGTTCTCTTCTCAGCATCAAAATGACGTCGAAGCATTACTGGTTTTCATCTGTAGATCAAATGCAAACTGCAAAAAATGAGGTCACCGGTGAATGCTTCTGTATTGCAGGCTACTTTCTCTATCATGAAGCCATAATATATTATATTATACACAAATATATATAATATACTTATATATAAGTATACACAGTATATGTAATAATACAAGGAATTGTGTTATTCCCCTAGTATTCTCCTGGGAAAAAAATTGAAAAGGTAAAATAAACAGTAAAAAAATAGATACTTACTCCTTCAGAAGAGTAAAACAACAGCCCGCTGGGCTGCAATGTCCGGAAATTAAAGCCTCCTTCGAACTCAGTAAAGAGGGACACTTTTTGGCTTGATGCAATGAAGCTCTCACCATTGAAATATGCATTGCGGGACATCTGTGTATTAAATAAAACAAAATTACAAGTAGTGCTCAGAAGACATTCCATTAATACAAAGAATGAGTCTATTTATTTATTTATTTTAACAGTTGCAGCCAGTTCAGTTATAAAAAACAATTTTTTCCTGCATATCTTAACCTAATTTATACAGGCTTTCCTTCACATCATGGGAAAATATTGAGAAAGAATAGCAATTTTAGACTAAGTCAAATTATTCCCAGCTTCTCAGGATCTTGGGCCCATCTTAAGTCTGCTGATGTTAAAGAGCATGAAAAGTAGAAGCAGAGGGGCTCATGCCCCGGTCTGAGCTGTGTGGCACTGAGCCATAGTTCCACTGTGATATATTACTTTGTGTGCTGTTCTGGGTACTGGGGTATGGTGGAGGGTGTTGGATGTGGTGGTCTATAACCCTCTGAGTTCCATGAGCAAAGCTAGGCCCAAGGTAGAACAAATTGCAGATAGCTTCCGTGTTGACAGAGGGTGAAGCTGTGTGATGAGTTCTACAAGTGATCCTTCCTCTTCACAGGTTTGCAGCGTGGCTTTTGATAGACACAGCCACAGGATGAAGACCCCAAACACTGTCTGGATTTGCCAGCCCTGTGTTGTAATGGACAAATGATGAATGACAGAAGGGACCAGAAGCCAAGTGGCAATTTTCTCAGAGCTAATGCTGGTGCAGTTGGTGTGTGTGTCACAGGGGAAGAGCTGATCTGACTTTCAACAGAGAACTCATTTGAAGGGTGAATATTTTGCTGTCTTTTCCATTTCACACATCTGTATTAGGATGCATGTAAGGATGATTCTTCTTGTATCTCTAAGGAAAAATGAATTACATTGGAATATTCCCATTCAGAATACAGTACATAATTTATTTCAGATTGAGGTTTCACACTGCAATTTCACATATGAGAAGAATTTTAAGTGAAACGCCTTGTGCTACAGCTCAGAGTGAAAATTGGGTATTATGTCAGCAGACTTAAGAGACACACACAAACCCCCCACCTCTGCCAGTCAATGAGTGCATGGTCATTTCCTTGGTGGAAGACTGTCTTTCCATTGTTTGGAGTAAAACTCAAGCTCCCAGCTATATCCATTGTCCAAATTTGTTGTTATGTCTCAAATGGTGTTATGCTTACCAGTGAATCCTCTGGGCACCCATAGCTGATTCCCAGGGTTCCTGGTTCTTCCAACAAGTTGAAATCCTTCTTTTGGAACTGGAAACCCTTCATGCAGCCTTTAAAGCCGATACTTCCTGCCAGGTGTGAACTAATGCTGCTGGACAACAATGCCAAACAAGCTGCAGTTAGACAGCCCTTGCATATCTGAACAGGATTTTATTGCCAAGATGTTCTAAAAAGCCTGGAAGAATGTTAGTCATGTGCCTCACTAGTGCCCAATTCCTGCATCTTTATGTAAAACAACTAATGAGCCACACTTGATGTTTTGAAAAGTCAAGATGCACCTTGTAGTAGTTGTAGTAAATATTATGTATTTATAACTGCTTACAGTAAAAATAAGTGGATTTTTATCTCAACATTTTGTCTTTGAAGAGAAGTTCTGATTTAGGTTTCCTGTCTTGCTTTTGCTATCAAGCTTAATTCTTGCCTTTGCAAGCAATTGGGTTCTATTTCTTAAGAAAAATACTAACAGAGGTCAGGGAAATAAGAGTAAATTCTACTTGCTGATGTGTGGGTTCACATACTTTTAAATGAGAGCAGCAGGTTGGCTTCCAGGATTCTTTTTATGTCAGATTTGAAGTAGACAGCACAGCAGTGTATCCCAACTGCTCCTACTCATTACTCTCAGTTTTTCAACTCCATGTCTTACCAAGAAACTACAACATTACAGCACAGGATGAGTATAATTGAATTTATCCTCACAATTCTCAAGGTGCATGAAGAAGTAATTTGCCTAAAATCACAGTGAGTCTGTGACAGGGTCCAGGAAGGAAATTACATGGGAGCTACCTCGTACCAGTCCAGGAGATAACATATACACAGGAGGAGTGAAAGTGAAATCCTGAGTTTGATCTGGCTGCCTGTAAACAATCTTTGTCTTTAAGCAAGATGTACCTCAGCAGTGGGACTCTCTTCACCTCCTGAGACATGATACTGTTGCCATCTGCTACCTGGACTTGTTGTCTATGAGTTATCTCATTGTAAGGCAGATATTTGGAACATGGCAGAAGAATCAAGATCTGGAAATGCCTATTTTTTTGCATTGGCAAAAACCAGACCATCAGGTGAAGTACAGATCTACATGTACATGTCTGAAATATGGTGAGAGGAGGAGTGATGTAGGGGCTTAATTTACTCCTCAGTGAAATCAGCAGGAAGGCAATATCAACAGGAAGGCTCCTGTCATTCTTACTGGGCTTTGGACCAAAGTGTGGAGTATCAATTGACCATTATAATCTTTACTCTGATTGACCATGAGGCTAGCTGGATGTGACAAATATGCCTTTCTGTTAAATGCCACAATATTTTCTAGAAACAGGCTTAAAGAAAGGCTTCTGAGTTAATTTATTAACTCAGTTAAGAATTATGTTCCCAGTGCTCCTACCTACCCTTAGCTTTCTGCTGTATGCAGTGACTGAGGTGGGAGCAAAATAACGTATAGGGGTACTTACAGATTCATTTATTTGGGGAAAAAAGGCAATTGACAGAGAAAAGTGCATTTGAAGTGAGTGAAAATTACGCTGCTTTAGAAGAATATTAGACTAAGACTAGAGCTAGTTTCCCCATGCTGTTGCTGCCCTGCAAAGTATTTAAATGTGAGGCTGTCTGCATAGAGGAAGCATAAATATCAGTAGCAGATAGTAGTAGCAGTAGAGAGAGTACATCATCAGTAGGATACTAACTTTGGCTCCTGATGAAAATACAATGGTGCCACCACATTTGGCCCATACTTTTTGATACCCTTGTCAAGAGAATGAAGGCTGAGTACAATATCAGAGACAAAGTTGCAGCTCTGCTTAAATAATTTCTGTATATATTCTTTAACATTATAATTGATAATATTTTTACAATGCCTATGGTCTTTTTTTTCTTTTTTTTTTCTGATACAGCTTGTTAATTGAGATGTTATTTTTCCTGCTTTGACAGTACCTTCCAGGTGTTTTTCAGAATAACCACAATCTGCTCAGAAAACTGCAGGCATAATTCATGTGATCCATCTTTTATCCTATATTTCTGAACAAGTCTCATCTGCCATTGAGCTGCTCAGTTGCCTAGATTTCTAGGTCCTTCTGGGCTTTTTCAGTGTTCTTTAGGCTTGATTAATGAAAGTAATTTTCACCATCCTTCTGTATCTTTCTAGATCATTAATGTATTTAATATCAACCCCGAGAGAGACCCTTTGAGCATATGCTGTAGACTTTTTATACTGTGAAAATTGAAAAGTTACTATGTCCTATTTTCTTTTTCCCAGCTGCTTTCTAATTCACTGCAGCCTTTTCTCTCTCCACTCCACTAGTTTTCTTAATAGCCCCTTATGAAAGACATTTGTAAAGAACTGTTTGAATAGACAGGTAAGTTATACTCTGTCCCTTGCCCACCACTTTGCTTGCATGTTCAAATAATTACATGGGATTGAAAGGCATAATTTTTCTTTACATGAAGTTTTTCACTATCTTAAGAGTTTAAAGATTAAGTATTTTATATCTCAGATGTAATTTTTCAAGTCAACAGAATAAAGAATGAAATTTTACCACTAAGTCCTAGAAACTGTTGTGCAATATTGCGCTTTCCTTTTTTTTAACACGGAGGGTATCCCTGCTAGCAGTTGTGACATTTGAAACAGCAGCTGGATCCTTCTGAAAATTTTGGCCTTGCTGTCTGAGCCTGGAATGAATATTGGCTATCAGAAGAGAATACTCTTCTTCAAGTAGCCAGTCTGCTCTCAGAGCATGACCCTGGGGTCCGGCAGATTCCTACGGCAGGAAATGAGAGTTACACAGTCTCCTGAGGTTAAACTGCATTTCTGTCAAATGGTACAATGGGAAAATGAGACCTCTTCCTTTCTTCCCACACTACACAGAGCCAGCTGACTTAGATCCAAAGAGAACCTGAGATGAATCAGAACTGAAATGCTGAGTGGGAAAAAGATCATCTTTGGATTTGAAAGTGCAATTGGTAGAGGTAGAGGTACAGGGTCTTGGTCAATTTTTTCAGAGCAAGGAGCAATAGCAATTTTATATGTTGGTCTTTGAAAATGCCTTTTGTTTAAAGAACATAACTGTTTCTGTAACCCTTACTAAAACTGGCCCAGTTTCAGTAGAATTTAACTGTGCTGGATCAAGCCTAATCTTCAGTACTTAAGAGCTCTGAGACACTTAGAAGAGTGTCTGAAGAGTTGTTTTATATAAGGTTGATGCCAAAGAAATTGTTTTATTGTTACCCCTTAAGGACAGGCCATACAACTTAATTTACATGTGGTGATTAATTGAAAATATTCACTGTATCCCATTTGTAAACCAACCTGGAATGCAAGATCTCATTAGGTGCTCCTCCAATGTAAATATCTGTGAATGGCATTGCTGTTCTTTCATTGTCCACACTTTTTATATGTCTTCTGTCTACTACCAAGATCATCTTCTTGGAATTGTGATATATAATGGAAATCTGAAAAGAAAAGCATGTGCTTAAAAATGTGATCTATTGTAAGCTGTTATGGTGATATTGCAAAATTGATTGCATCTTTATACCTTTTGTTTGAAAAGTTCCTACCATTTTACAGAGAAATTGTTTGTAAATTGGGAGAGGCTGACAGTGATTACTAGTAGGAAGTTTGTTTTGATGTCACTATTTTTCTGATGACTGAATCCTCAGGATATTTTAATTTTGAATAAAGCATATGAAAGCACTCAAATTCTTCACTGTATCAAACAGATGTGCTCTGTAAACTTCAGAATGCTTTCTTGATTTATCAAAGAAGTTAGGGCATACTTGTTAAAAAACTTCTTTAATTTTCAAAGCATAAAAAGCTTAATTGTTCTCTGCTTAAATTTGAATAGAATTATAGCTGTAGTTTTGGTCACTAATCAGACTTCAAATTTGCATCAAATAAAAGGCAGGAGAAGCAACTCACTAAGGGGGTTTTACTACTGTCACAGTTACTCTGGCTTAAAGCAAATTCCCTGAAACCAAATACAAGTAGATATTTTACATCTGCCAAATTCCATAAAATACTGTGCATATACAGAAGGTTGCTACCAAGTCAACTCTCTTTTCAAATGAAATGGGAAATTATTTTGTAATACAGCTAAGGTGGTCAAGTTAACATAATGACATGATTTTACTTGAGGAAAGTTTTACATTTGATATAGAGAATTGTCCTTGATACAATTTCATATAGAATCAATAAAACTTTCTCCCATATGAATGGTCCTGTCCTTGGCTAGTAATACACACAATCTGTCTACAAGCATTGATTTATGAGGAGGCAGGGACAGACTTCCCTTTCCTCTGCTAGGAACTGGTGGGACTTGCATGCAGTCTGCTCTTCTGCCTGTTCTACCATATCACCACCTACATCCTCATCCTTTTATGCCTTTCATGGGCTTTGGAGCAGTTATTTCTGCTTGGAGCTTCTGAGATAGCTGGTCAAATGGCTGTGATAGCAACCACATCGGTACCTCATGAAATTTAGCGTCGTTAATCCTAGCCTTCTTCATGGAGTCCTCGAGAAGCATGGGGCCGTTGCTGAAACCAAAGTCATAGCGGAGGTACAAGAAACCATTGTGCATCTCTAGGCTGAAGAACATGCTCTGTGTAAAACAAAAAAGCAGTCAGAAAAGGACTATGTGGCAGCAATTAAAAAAAGTTAATGAACAGCATTATGAGACTGACATTGGAAAAAGGATGCCGGGAAAGAAATTTTCATTTGCAAAATTGTAACACAGTTTCTATATTTTTATAATATATGTGTATGTATGTACATGCACACGATTGTTTTAAAAGTGGCAGTTTTTGGAAGACTTGGTGAACTGTTTCCTCATAGAAATAGTATTTGGTAGTGCAGTGATGTCACTATTCTTTACCATGGAAGTATTCCTGATGCAAGCACATCTATTCATGGTTAAAATAATACCACATGCCCTAAATGAAAGATATTACACTGATAAAAGCAATGTTGTGCTGAAATGACTGTATCTGCATTAGCAGCTTTTATCACAGTGTCTGTAATCACTCAGGGTTTTGTCTTTTCACAGCCCTGATCAGCACTGATGTAGTTACTGGAAGGTGAGCAATAGCTAGAGTGTATTTACTATGTATTTTGTTTCTAGAATTCCTGACTGTACTTAATGATTTGGTTTCTGTTCTCTGGCTGGGTAACCTAAACTTCATAAGCAGGAGTTGCACTTTAGAAAACCTTTAGGGACTGCTTGAAATGAAGATCTGCACCCTAGAATTAGCCTTGTTCCAAAACTGAACATAAAAAAACAGAAAGAATAGTTTACAGTAAATGTGCATCTGGGTTAATGCTTTCAATGCTAATGTTTTTCTTCTCTCCTAGTGTTCATGCCTAATGGAAACATGGGAACAATAATTCTCAAAATACTACTGCAGGCCAAGAACAGCTGTCTTTGACATAAATGACCCCACCATTTATGTGGTCACATACATTTATATAGAAGTCACTACTTAAAGAGAGTAGGTTTTAATCTAGCACTTTTAAATGAAACTGCAGCTTGGGCTTGTTCTGAAGAGAATAAACTTGAAAATGAAACAAGGATTACATTCCATATTTATGAGCTGTCTTTGCAGAATTGAATAATGGACCAGCTTACACGGACTTTCTAAAAGTGCTTGTGAGTAGGCGTGATCTCCCACAGCTGATATCCAACTTGAATGCAGTTTCCACTGACAAACACAAAGTGCATACATCTCCAAGAAACCTCTAGGTGCTTTTGCTTGGAAGAAAAATAAGTGCTCTGCAATAAAAGCTCTTAAACTTTTAACAGCAGCTGCTTAGTCAAAAACTCCAAAGAATGAAGGTGATTGGTAGCATGCTATTCTGCAGAGCAAATTGCTTCCCATGACCCTCTTCTGGAAGTAACTCTAAAGGCAAACACTAGAGAGTAGCTCTTCTAGTAAGAGTGGATTTTTTTTCCTTCTAAATGCTTAAAGTAGTCCTACATGTAGGTGTCTACACAAGTGTCTGTTTGTGGACTGGATAGAAAAATATTTGGTTTTGTTTTTTCTAGGTTGTAATTCACACAGAACTCATGCGCTTGATGTGGAAATACCCAAAGATCAAAAAAAATAAAAGGTCCGCATTTGTCTTCAAACTCTTAAAGAGATTGCATCACCCTCACACTTGAGGAGAGCTCCTGACATTTAGATCAAGCCTTTTTATTTGGACTGTGCTTTCTACTTTCAGAAACTTAAATATTTAACTCTAGTACACCCTGAGACATAGTTATAAAGTGGCAGCTACCACAAAGTGGCTGCTTCTTGGGAGTTACTTCACAGAAATTTTCTGTAGCTTTGATTGTGCATTCACATTTAAATAGAGGTACAACAGCTCAACTGGAGTCTATCTTGAAGTATCATCACAGGGATATGACCAGTTTGAAGTCCTGACTGTCTCTGGATAAAAGCAGAGTCCAGCTCAGGGGTTTGGCTTCCCGAGGACTTTGCAGAGCAAGTTCCAGTTCCCACCTAATATATGCATGCACCAGACAAACGCAAAGTATTTCCTCTTCCCAGAAGAGGAAAAAAAACCATTTTGGATTTTCCAAGATATTCTAGGTACTGGGGAACTTGTGGTTCTAATGGATAAAGAGAACCAGCAGGACTTGGTACTCACCCCATTAATCATCAGCAGGATCAATCCACTGTCTGTAGGCGTTCGAACTTCGATGTCAAATCGAGTCACCTGGCTGAATTTTCCCCTTCTCTCAATGTTTCTGGCCAAGGCATAGCCAGAGCCATCAAAGAAATAGCTCACAGCCCGGCTCTGAGTGAAAGCCAACTTATCTCTATGGAAAAACAAGCAGAGAAGGGTGAGTTGGCATATACCCATTTTACTTTAGGGGAACTTAAGTGCTTTTACATACTTTATTGAAATAATTATTCTGAACTTCTGCTTCTGCCTAGCAATGCTGAGACTGATGAGTTCCTTTCAATTTTTTTCAGAGAATTTTTTTTCCTGGGAAATAATGTGTAGCTTTGAAGGTGCATTTAACTCCTTCATCATAACATTGTGCTTTTATCCTGTGCTATATGTAGAGGAAAAATCTTTGCTTGTCCTTGTAAAGTGATAGGCCCAGAGAACTTCCACGTTATAAAGATACACAGCTATTTCTATTAAGAGCTTTCTTAGTTTGTACAGAAGTCCACTTGAATTCTCCAAGAACTTTAGCTGAGTATGGACTCTGGTATGCTCTGTTCTGGAGAGCAGCAGCTTGCACTCCCTGTGGGAATGGCGTGAGAAACTCATTTTCTCTATCCCAACAGTTCCTGCATTTCTTCCCAGTGCAGGATGCAAATTACACTCCTTTTCTTTCCAGAGAGGTTCCACTGTTGCTGCCTGTTGTGTGAGCAAAATGCCTGCTGTGTCTGTGCTAAACGAATGCTGCAGTTAATATTCACTTCTACTTTAGGAACTGCATTTCCCAGTTTGTGAATGGCTTATCTAAGGAATATCTGTTGTGGCTTCAAGTGTATGGCAGGAAGAAAGTTCTGTGTAATCTCTTCTAGCTGGGGGTGGGACTACACTCAAGGTTATCAGGCCCACTAGACCTGACTGGCTGTGGCTGTATCACTTGGAGCAACGTGATTTGAGTCAGGAGCTCTGCCCAGGCAAGCAGTGGGGTAAGGAGGGAGCCTGGAGCAAGCCCCAGATAATATATATATATATATATATAAATGAAACTCGTTGACACAATTAGGAGCCAAGAGCGACCAAGTTCTTTCCGGGACAACTCAATACTACTTTCACTTTTTTAATCTACAGCAGGAATGAGCCACCAGGACTGGCACCTGTAACAAACAGCAGAGGCAGGGTGAGGATGGGATTGTCCCCTACCTGGCACAAGGTGGCGATGTGGTGGTGTCGATGTTATAGACGTGCTTGAAGTTGTACAGGCTGATCACATCATCGTTCAGGGTAGCCAGCTCCAGGCAGCCGATGAAGCCAGGTAGGTTTAGGCTAGGAGGGAGCTGTGCAGAGGACAAGGAAGAGTTAAAAGGGGAAAGGTGGCACTCTTTAGTTGGGTGTTGTGAGAGCATTTGTGCCTGGGATCAGTTCTGTCCCCGTGCAATTCACATTTTCAAAACAAAAGGTTAATACTGCTGTGAATAATCTTCATAGTCCTTACCATGACATGGCCGTTGGGCTGTAAGTAAAAAAGGAGCACATAAATGGTCTCACAGTGACACAATTAGGCCAGGTAAGGCAACTGCAAACAAAAACTTATTTTGTAGTTTTGGTGTGAGTATGCTTGGAAACAGGGAAAAAGGCTAAGACTTTATTAATAACAGAGCTTACTCAATGTATGTGAATAACTCAGTAGATACTTCATATCTAATGCATATATATCCTTCACGGCCAGAAAAAATAACTCCATACCATAATTAGGGAGAGAGAAATGAGAGAGCTCTTTAAACCCAGGAGGCTGGGATTCAAAATGTGTGCCAGTGGGTAATCCTCAGTAGGTATTATTTTGAACAGCTAGCAGGATCTAGAAACTTCTTCTTTTAACAAAGGCCACTGCAAGTGGAATTTAAACAGCCACACTTGTGAGGGGCAAAATGCAAAAGAATAAAGCTACCAGACCTAGGCCATTCTTTTTTATAATAAAGTATTTTGCCTGTGGAACAGGTGTGATAATAATAATAGCTCTTGTACTTCAGAGTTTGATCACTATTAGTAGCTTTTCTTAATATTTTCAGTATTTCCATTTTCTTATGATACAATAGTAATGATAATAAAGCAATACAGATTATAAGTAGCTGTAAAAGAAAATTATATTCTTATCTGCAGCACAGATACATTTGGTAAATGATCATGTTTTCTTTATTCTTTTGTTTCTTCTATTTTTTGATATTATGTTAAACTTGGGAGTTCTATTGGTTAAGTGGTGCATTCCATATTTGCATAGTATGTAACAGGGAAGCAAAAAGCTTTTAACAAATCAGACTCTATGTTAATAAATAAAATATGAGGTGTCCTTTTCTAAGGGGGAGGGGACCTATCAAATAATACCATGAATCCTTTTCTTCCTATTTCCCTTTCCTCTTTCCTTCACTCTTTTCTTTTTCCTCTGCTCTGCTCTGGAACAGACCTGTAGAGTTAATTTGCTGGGTGACTTTTTGTATGTGCATGTGTGTATGAAACTGTTATTTAATCTTCAGTCCTATTTCCAGGCAGTTTGCACCCAGGGATCAATAATCCAAAATTCCTGCCATGGCATATATATAGTAGTCATAAAAATGCCAATCTCAGGAATGCATAAGTGTATTGAGTTACTCTTTCTTTGTTTTTATGTTTTCAGGAGAGCTGCTTGTGGATCAGTATTTGGATCTTTTTAACACCTGCTACAGTTAGCTTAAAGAATTTAAGATTCTCTAGGTGTGTTTTTATTAAGCCATGCAATTTTCACAGCCAAGATCATTCATAGGAAGTTTTAAATCCCAAAGCAGGAACTGGCATGTTCACAGAAGCAGGTAAGTGAGGTGCTAATTGATGCTATTAGGAACTAGACTGAAGCTACTGTCTCACATGGGTCTTCAGACATATTCTCCACAGGCAACTTCCATGTTGTTATAAGTCTGGATTTAAACCAGTGATAATTCAAATAAATAGCTATATTGTTAGTTTACCACAAGATCTTAATATTAACTACACTTTTCATTTTTGTGGCAGCTGTAAAAAACAAATTCCAAGTACAAATAACTCATTAGCATTGAAAAATACTGGTAGCCTGCAAATTAAGTTGAACTAATAGGCCTTTGTCTATGTATGCTATTTAACAGCTAGCAAGCCTTCCTTTTAGTACTTTTCAGGAAACACCTGATCATCTTACTTGTATGACAAAATATGTTAGGGAAAACTTCTTCACCATGGCTAAAAGTTTGAGTCCTAAGATGACAAATGACTAAATAAGGACTTTTTATTTATCAACCATTTCTGTGTTTAAATGGAAGTCCAGCAAGATTAGTTTGCACTATTTAATTTTGAATAGAGAATGTTTATCTGACCAACCTTGAAGCCTGGAGGCACTCCACCAACATAGAAAACAGCATTTTCAGGTTCCAGGTTAAGAAGGGAGCCAGGACCAAGGACCTCTCCCTTTTTGATGAATTTTTC
The DNA here is from genome assembly GCF_001522545.3 of Parus major. Taxonomy (NCBI): domain Eukaryota; kingdom Metazoa; phylum Chordata; class Aves; order Passeriformes; family Paridae; genus Parus; species Parus major. Next base: position 67,184,947 of record NC_031770.1, on the reverse strand, counting down.
TTCAGCTGTGCTGCTAAGACTGGGCACAGTTAAAAACATTTTGCCATGTCTTCCGATCCTGCAGAAAAGAATTGTAAGAGAAGAGAATTTCAAGTTGTCCAGCCTTACAGAAATAAAAACAAGCCTCCAACTCCAGGAAGAGTTTTATTTCCTTAGAGAAGACTAGCAATTAGGAGGTAAAAAAATGGGAGGGACCACAGACACTATCTCTTCCTCTCTGTGGCCCCTGGGGGGTCTTGGGTCTTGGCTTTTCAAAAGCAGGAAAAATTTCCATTTATTTCAACAGGAGTAGAACCAAGCACAGAAAATTCCTGATGGGAAGTTGTGACACAGCCTTTAATGCTTGATTTTTCCTATTAATTATTTGATTTTGGGGAAATACACATTATCACTTTACCTCTCAATTTTGATGATGCTGAAGTAAGAGGGCCAGGTGCTGACTGGCTTGGCATCCAGAGGTATCTCCACGTCTTGGCCCCCCAGATTATAAATGTACACAAGGTTGTCATTTTTAATTGCAAGGCCAATGTAATGTTTTGCCTAGAACACCAACGGAGAAGGATGTTAAAGATACAACATTGAAAGAGATTTAATGCAGGACATAAGTTAGGGGTAAGCTTTGATAAACTGAATGACACCTTTAAATACTACCAAAAGCTATTTAAATAGAAACAAAACCTTTGTTCTCTAATTGGTTGCTTTCACCACATAAAACTGTACAGAAAAGAAGTCTGATATTTTACTTTATATGCATTTTGACTGAGGTAAATTCAAAGTCATGAGATCTCTGCTGACCAATAATTAGTCATGTTCAATGGGAAGCTGTTCAGTATTATTTAATGTGCAGTGCCATGTGCAGGAAATAGTCTAAAGCCTAGGTATTATGCTGCAATTAAATATTCTGCCAAGAGGTGTTTCAATTGATTTATATTCAGCAGACATTCTTTTTAGGAAAGCTTAAAAATGAAAGCCTGCCTCTTTACCTTCCCAAGTAACAGATTGCCGGAATGATACCTGGCTTGTGAGTTGTGACTTTTTTTTTTTTCTCAGAACCACAGTTTAAAGAACAGCTATTTCAAAGTAGTGATGAGGAGTGTACAGAGTGTACAACAGCAGCACAAGCCACAGATAAAGAAGCCTACTTATCTTGTGGGCCTGTGACCTCAGAGATTTGGAACTGACACTGTCAGCAGCATGAACTGATTAAGGCATATCTCACAGAAGCCAGGCAGGTGACATTAACTGCTTCAGAGCACTTTGGTATTGGCAGAGGAGATAGCAAGTGTGGCTCACAGCAGTGACAATCAAAGCAGTACACTGCCAGGCAGTATAATTTTCTTTTTAGAGAGAATCCTTCATTGTTTGGGGTGACAAGTCTCAAGGACAGGGGTCTCAGGAACTCCTGCTCTTTGCTTGTCACAAAATCAATTATGGTCATAGAGCAGACACCTCTAATTTTGAAACATGAAGAAACAGTGAGAGGGAAAACTGAAGGCAAATAAATTTCGAACCGACTTATTTTTTTTTTAAAAAAAAATATGCATAAAAATTAACTCTGTTATTCTCTTACATTTTTGTTTCCGAGGTACAAAATGAATCTGTCTGGAGAGGCTGCCAGCTGTGGGTTGTCTTTGTGAAGCTTTATGTACAAGCTCATGGAAGTGAAAGATTTCAGTTCTTCCACGTTGATCTTTGGATTGACTTCAACAGCTGATTGGCCTTCAAACATCATGGAAACTTGGACCTGCAGTTGCAAATGTGCAAAATGAGACACATGTTGCTGCCTGGGGTCATTACCTAAGGTAAGTGTGTCACAATACTGAGCCAGCAGCCTTGCTTACTGCAAGAGTGGAGTTGGCACCTGTATACTGGGCATGTAAAATTGTATGTTTGAAACAATCTTTTCTGGAAGACACTGTAAAGAATATGGAGGAAGTTATTTTAAAATTAATTAAATGTCCTAATGAACTCTGCTTAAGTATATTCATAAAGTAAATTACATTTCAGTGGGAGATAGATGCGTGCTTAGTTGGATCAGGGCTACATTACTGTGTATGGAACATAATGAAATTCTTACACGGCTATAAAACTTCTGCCCATAATTTGTTTCTTTGCTTTGGGAATTGTATGACCATTTTCTGTTCATGAGTAATCCTGTTATATTACTGAATCTACAGTGATATTTATGAGATGCTAATAGAATTGTAAAACTGTTCATTTTAGTTCAAAATGCTTTCAACATAACTAATGTTTTCAAGTTTAAACACAGTATACCAGAATCACAAAATACATTTTAAAGAACAGTCAAGCACTACACACAAACTGATTTTTCCAAGTTATATTCTAGCACTGTGAACATACAATAGTGCACTGAATTTTTTATTTCTCTGAATGAATTCAAATATACTTGACCTTGATTTTCTTGTTAGAGAAAAAACCCTCATTATTTATGTATGGTAATGAAAATGTTTTTTTTTTTTCTCTATTAAATATATGTGAGCCAAGGATTCTCTTACGCTGCAGAAAATTAATTCAAAAGAAAGAAAGAGAAAAAAAGAAATGCTGTCATCTCAGAGAAGCTTACATTAATTGCTGTAATTATTACTCATAGTAATTAGCTTTGTAGGTAATTTGCCTGCAAATTGTAGGTAATTAGATTTTGTTGTTCTGGCCATCTTGTACAATCTTTATTGTCAATTTGCTACTGCAGTAACAATAGTCTACCATGAATACTATGATAATGTCAAATGCTTGCAAATAGTTGCTGTAAAGATTTAATGACCTCCAATGTGCTTTGTTCATCCAGTTTTGGGGAGGTGACAATGTCCAGGTTTGGGCTTCTAGCATAGCCTGAGAAAATAGAGTTTATAGTAAGATTTGATTATTAGCACTAGTAACCAAATGTCCCAAAAGTCCAAAAGTTTTACCTTGCTTGCTACACTCCTGGTCTGAGCAATTAACTCTCTGATCCGCTGAATGCTGGAAGAAATATTGTTTGCTGGTGCCTTCTGTTCTACTTTTCGCAGTTTGTCCAGGAGTTGAGGGAAAACTTCTGTAAGTTTCTGCACTGCAGTTAGAAAAGAAGAGAGAGCTTAGAGGTTTGTTTTTTTGTTGTTTTTTTTTTTTTTTTTTTCCCTCTTTGAAAGGCTGGTTTTGCATCAGGAATATTCCACCCTATCCTCTTAGGTTAGCTCACCTGTCTCCTTCTGCTTTCTGGCCAAGTCATAACTACGATGTGTGAGTCATGGTGATTTCAGAAAGGATAGTGACTTCTAAGAATCCAGTATTGCTAAAGTTTTTGGAAATAAGTTTGCACAAGGGACACTATGTTTTCTTAGGACTCATGGGTAATACTGTGGTGTGTTACCTCTGTTACTGTGTGTTACCTCTGTTATTTTTTCCTCATGGAACTGTGCAAACATTAATAGTTTTAACCTTTTAATCTTCCTTTAAGACAAATGAATGTTAAGCCTAATTTTTCAGCTACAGCAATTGGAGCAGAAGGATTGTTTCTTCTGCATCTCACTGGATATCTGTGGCCGACCTGGGAACTGCATCTAAGAGTTATGGTTCATGAGCTCTTCAAATTCACTGTAGGGGAGATGTATAGGCTGTTTTCCTCAACTTTCAGCTGAAAAAGATTTTCTCAGCACTTTTTTTTTAGCCAGAGGTCACCACCCAGATAGCAGCAGTGGCTGCACAGGAGATGTGTTTTCTTGTGGCTCACAGTCCACTATCATGACAAAAACACTGCCAATTTCAAGCTGTGGTAACTGGCCTGTGGTGGACAATAGAAGGCCTTAGATGATGATGGTGGTGTATGTGCACTTGAACTGTGCTTAGTTCCTGCCCCAGCCCTTGTGATTGGTAACCTTGTTAGTTTTCCTGCCTGCATCTGCCAGGGGTCATGAATTAGAGTCCTGGACCTTTGATCTTTTGCTGCTGTGTCTTCTGGTGGTACCTGTGCAAGTGTCATTGTTATTGAAGGGAAATGCAGGGGCTCTGTCGTCTTCAAAGTGAGAAAAGTCCTTTCCCAGGAAGATAAGCAGAAAAATTATCAAGAAGGAAAAATAACTACCCCTAATTATAATACAATTTCATCACATCAGATTCCAATGACATGCTGCCCTTTGAAGGATATTTACACATCACATCATTTTTCATCTTTAATTAAATGTAGGTACAAGTAGCTGAGTATAATGAAATGAGATATTAGCTGCAAGGCTACATGCATATAAGAAAGATCCAGCATTCAGAGTTAATTTTAATGACATGGATTCACTGTAAAGGTTAAGACCAGATTTGTAGGGTTTGAAGTAATATTTTAGGGGTTGTCAACTTACATCCACCTGCTCTTGTGTTCTTCCTGTCATGTTTTTACCTTTGTCTGAGACTCATAGAAGGGCTTGTGCTGGAAGGGACCTTAAAAGATCACCTAGTTCCAAGCCACCTGCTGTGGGCAGGGACACCTTGCACTGGTCCACATTTTGAGAGCCCTACCCAACCTGGCCTTGAATATTTCTGCATGAAGACTTCAGAGAGGCAGGTAAAGGAGGTAATCATCAGATATAGGAGACTGTATAAAAAATGGGATGAGGACCAGACTCCAATCACTTTTCTGTGCTTCCATTCCGCATTGAATAAGCCTCAGCCTCATTCATATCAACCCAGAGTATGAGAAGACTCCATGGATTCCTACAAGTCTGCTTGGTTTTGGATAGAGTGAAAAATCTGTATTTGCCAGTCCTGTCCTGTCTCTGCATGGCCGTTTTCATCTGTGTTTTACTTTCCAAGTTCTGTTGAGGAGTGGGCTATCTAGAACTTTAGACCTTCCAGTTTTTCCCATTTATTCCTGAAGGGCCTTATGTAGTGGGAGTTAGTAATCAGCTATTCTGCATGAAAACTTCACTTTACAGAAAGTAAAGCTTACTGTACATTAAAATATCATAATTTTAATGAATCCTCAAAGAATTACAGTAAATTTTGGATATAATGGTGATTCCAAAATGTGTTAAATTTTCTACTTAAAAAAACCCAACAAACCCCAAGTCAGCTTATAGGAAGGTTTCTTTACCTTTCTCCATTTTTAAGGCAAAAATACTTCAATCTCAGAAAATGATTTAGCAAATTGCAGCCACGTTTTTGTTTTTTTTTTAATAATCTGCAACTGAATTGGAATTGTGTTTGATTCAATATTTTAAATCCTGGATTTTCTGTTTGAAATTTGATTTATTAAACCTGAAATGCTACAAAGCATTGCTGTGCAAGAAAACACAAAACTAACATCTGTAACTACTAGAACTATTGTGAAATCACAATATAAATCTCTTCCTCTTGGCCTTTATAATGGCATTCTTAAACAGAAGAACACTGATTTTGATTTATGTCTTGGAGATGAAGGTGAGAGTGGAAAAGAAAATTGGTCCTACCCAGTGATAAAATACGAAAAAGAGTAGAAGGGAAATTGTCAAGGAGGAAACACCCTGACTGTAACCTTACAGACACTTTCCCCTTTCATGTTTTCCTTCCCAAACTGTCTGCCAGCCTCTCTGCTGAAGCCCACCAGTTCCCTGCACAATGGCAACACGGACTATTCCCAGACAAACTACACAGCCAAGACATGCTCTCACCCCGCCAAACACCAAGTGCAAGCTTTATTCAAGGGCAGTGCAGACAGACATGCCAGCTTAGAGGTTTCAGCTGCTCTGGTAGTGTTATTGGCATGGAGATAAGGTGTTTTGGTGTTCCAGGCACCTGTCTGAGCATTTGTTGTGACTTTCCTTTGGACTTTGATGGACATTCCTCCTGTCAGATCAACCTCTCCTGGCAGAATACACAGCTTATCTGGGAATGCTCCACCATGCCTGGCATGTCTACATCTGTCTTCCTGGGCTGTGAATCACAGTCACATCTGTCTGGAGCACTAACTGTGCCAGCCTCCTGTGTAGCACTGATCTCCCTTCTCAGCTATTTCCACCTGATCTTTCTGGCAAAAAAACACCTCATCATACCTTTAAGCAAACAAATCAAATGCTTTCAGAACAAAAATGCCATGGAAAAGCTTCCTCCACAAATGTACTAGGGCACACTTTGCTGTAGGCTGCATATTAGCATCTTTCCAGCAGTTAGTTTGTGCTCAGAAGGGCCTCCAGGAGCTCAGATATGAACAAGTATTTTCAAGGTGACTCCCTACCTGCAAGCCCACCATCACAGGGAAAGCATTTTTTCCAGGAACATCACATAGAAGCTGTTCTTGTTCCTTTTTGGGAACATACCAAGGGAAAGCTGGGCCATTTTAACTCTTTACACAGAGCACCTCAAATGCTGCTGGAAATATTTCCTCCAGTACAAGAGCTAGTATGAGCAGATTTTTTTGAATCCTGAATGTCTGCTGGCATTTTGAGCATGAAGAGCCAAATGCAGTCTGTGTTGCTGCTCTACCTACTAAGCTGGCAAAGGTAAATGTTAAATGTAAATCAAGTGTAAAGGTGAATAAAAACAGAAAGCTTCATGTGTAAGCTACAGCACACTGTTTCTCTTGGATGTTTCTCATCATACCATTCTCATCATTCCCTCCTGGGAAGCCAAGCATATCCACATTTGCATTATTTTACATGGTAATTAGAACCCATAGCCTAAACTGTGCTTTGTGGTGATCAAAAACATTTTATAGCAATGCAATCCAATCCAAGTGCTGCTATATTAACTACACTCTTACGGAGCTCTGTGCAGTGACTAGCAGTGAGCTTACCCATTCCCAGAGGGAGAGGTTCACTGCTCCCTTTTGATGAAAAGTTCAGAGAAATCTGAGTTTCCTCCAGTTCTGGAGCCAGAAATTGGGACATTGAATAGCACTGAGTTTCTTCTTGTGAAGAGTATCACTTCTATGGCAGTTCTTGGGAGCACTCATTTAACCAAAAATACTAGGGGTAAGGGTCTTATTGATCTTGAAATTCTGAAAATAACATGACTCTTGGGATTCCCCAGCTAAGAGGGAAGACTGTGACTTTGGAACACTAGAAGCAATGGTTGGGTTGGGCTCATAACTCCATTTACAGTAAAATGACACTTGAGTTGCAAACTTCCTGACAGAAGGAGAAGGGATTTAGGGCAGTAGATCTGAGATTCAGACTTTCTGGAGACAGAGACAATGAAATTATGGACTTTCTCTGGGACACTTTTAGGAGGCAAGACATCACTGAACAGGCCTGCAGGTGATAGTATCATCAAATGTGTGAAGGAAACTACTTGTTCTGGATTTCCAACCTCCCTTGCAATAAATATTTTAGGATTAGTGAGCCTTCTGGGCAGAGTCAAGAATACATGGAGCAATAAATAGTGCTACTGTAATCAATTTTTTATTCCAACTATTTTAATTTCTAGATTGATTATTTTCTTCCCCAATTGTTCTTTTTCTTCCTTCTACAGTGACTTCATTTCAGCTTCATCTTCACAACTCTTTTTCTACTCTTGCCTATCATTTCCATTTCAATTTTGTAGTCTGCCTTAGCGTTTCTTTTATCTTTATATTTGCCTTAACATTTTCATAATAACTTTTCCAACATTTCCTGTGTTTCCAATAATAAAAGTGGAATTAATGTGATGTTTACAAGCTTCTCCAGAAATCACCCTGCTTAAATATTTTATTTCCTCCTTTATCCTCTTTGACCCCTTTGTTTAGACTACGAGCTCATCAAGTGAGGGACTATTTCTTCATGTTTGTACTCCTGAGGACAAAAGGGCTCTGTTTTCAAATGCTTCTCAATGTTAAAAAACAAACAAACATAAAACCCTAAATCACCAACCATAATAGCAAGAAGTGTTTAAACAAGCTGTTTACCATGTGATCTTGGTACCCTGAAAAAATGAGTTAGAAGTCAGTAAGTCCTCAGCACTTAAGTGTTTAAACAGTTTTTGGAAGTCCACTGAATATCCAGTGTTTTTAAAATATAGTCAAGACCTAGACAACTGCTAATTTTTGAAAATTTTCATGGAGGCAAAATGCTACAAGATTATGTGCAATGAATATGCAATGTAAACAATTCATACAATGTGTTATTGCAATGATTCCCTGATTTTTTGACACTGAGGAACGGCAAACTTCAGGCCACCATACCTGCATCCCCAGCTGAATGCACAGCACTGTCATATGCCTCTGAATTGTGCTGGAAGTCTTGCAGGTTTTGGGACCACAACTTCACGTTCTCATCCATGGGGGTTGTAGCCTGTGTTACTGTTGTGGTAGCACTTACAGCCTCTGCAGTCTTCAGCTGAGCTTGCTCCAAACGCTCTCTGGCCTCCTCTACAGAACAAATAGGGAATGATAGGAAATTAACTCTTCAAATATTCAGGTGTGTTTTGTGTCCCATCCTTCTCCACTCTCTGTCTTCCCCCTCTCCTTTCTCTTCTTCCCTCCAGTTTATATACACTGAGCATGATGTCAAATGGAATGGAATATTCTTTTGGTCACTTGGGGTCAGCTGTCTTGGCTCTGCTCCTTCTTAGCTTCCCCTGCATCCCCAGTCTCCTCATCAGCATGGCCGTATGAAAAGCAGAAAAGGCCTTGCCTCTGTGTAAACCCTGCTCAATAGCAACAAAAACATCTCTTTTATTATCAAAATTATCAAATCTGTGTTCAACACAAATCCAAAATACAGCCCCATGCTAGCAACTGTGAAAAAAAATAACTCTACTGCAGCCAAGACCAGCACAAGGCACAAGAAGAATGTTGTTAATTTCATTATGAAAGTGTTAGAGCTGGGTATTTGATATCTAGGTCTGGTAGTGTCCACAGTGATGAACTCCTAGTAGCTCCTTCATATCCATATTCAAAGATAAAAATGTGCTCTTGAATGTATGAATATAAAGCATCATAAAGATGAAGTTCCCCTTCTAACCTGTCTCTGCTGATTGCATTTTTGCAATGGCTCTCATCAGTTGGCTCCGCAGGGAACTCATTCTGGCAAAAGTGCCATTGACTTGCCAGCTGGTGTCTGCAATGGTGTAACTGCTGCCTGTGGGGAGAAAAGGGGAGGTACAGCTGAGGGGCATCAGAGTGGCATCTAAAAGGGTAAATTCGGTCCTGGGGAGGTATGTAGTTAGACATTTAATACACTATATACCGTATGACATGGCCTCTTTTAATTTAGGGCATACTTGCACTCCTGACTTTACATAATCTAAAGGAAAAACCAGCCCTGCAGCACCCCTGCTTGCCACAGGGTGTCTTCCAAAAATCTGGAGAGCTATGTTTCAGTCAGTACTCTTTCTCCTTGCTTTACCAGAAGTGCTGAGAATAGCTGCAACTGGTACACAGGAATAGTTTTAAGGCACTCAAAAGGCCCTGAAAAATTTAAAAGATAAATCTGTAATTCTAAATCTTTCTTTCATTTGCAGTGAAGAAAGGCCAAACTACTTTAACATTTATTATTACCCTCCCTGGGTGAAATCCAGCTTTCTGAACATTTAAGCTGCTGTGATTTGGTTTTAATCAAACTACTTAATTGAGTATATTTACCAGTGAACAACAGCTTGCAGGGTGATATATTAAAACAGTAGTTGTAACCGAAATGGACTTTCCATGAATGAAATAAATTATCAGTATCTAGTGGGATGACAAAATATGAGCTACTCAAACTGTGCCCATGGGCCATTTCAAGTACTTTGTGTGGTAAATTCAATCAATAAGCTATTATACTTATTGATTGTAAGCTATTATAATCAATAAGTAGTTCTGCTTAGTGGTGTGCTTCTGAAATTTATTTTAATGTGCATGGCTATAAGCTGATTGGGAAAACAGAAAGGATGTATATTTACTGTCATGTGCTGTCCGTTGTAGCTGCATGGCTCGGATGAGAAGTTCTTCACTTTTACCTTTATGGTAAATGACCTGAGTATCAATTCCAACTGCAGCCTACAAGCATGTTCCAAAAAAGAAAGTCAGAATAATCCTCATGAAATATTCCACTTTATGGTGTTTAGTTGTGGACAATATTTTACCTGCATATAAATGCAACTGCAAAGTCACTGCAGTTGACTTTGCTTTGTTAACATTTAAGATTGGCAGTTGGATTGGAAAAAGGTCTGAAAAGAAGAATTTTCTGTTTTAAGAAAGGTTAGAGAAAGGTATGGTTTTCCAAAAACACTACTGAGTAACAAAGATGGAGAAAATCCTCTTAATTTATCAGCCCCATTTTAGTCAATGTGACTGAGTGCTGCATGTTATTTAGGCACTGTGACTGTTTATTTCTACTGTCATCTCAGATGATAAATGCTGTCACTTGATGGAGAGCTGCCTTGCAGTCTGCAGCAAGTATGGTGGGTACAGGGGGCTGGACTTGGAACCCCTTAGCCCTTTGGGGTTCAGACTCCTTTAATCTACCCAAATTCTCTTGCTATCCCACTAATAAATTGCTGGTAAATAGCATGTGTACAGATTGGTAACTATAGGCATACCAAAACTTCATGTAAAGTATTTTTGAACAGTAAGGCCAGAGATAAAATTAGCATCCTACTCCTTACACTGAGTATATGAGTGGGCTTTGTCCCATTTCAGCCTGACCTTCTGTGAGATGCAGTGATGTCTTGACCACATCTCAAGCCACTTCCTACATTCCTGCTTTACTACTGAGTGAAGTAGGAGGACTCAAGCACAAAATGCCAGCTCAGGCTCCTACAGGAGCAGGGAGTTGTCTGTAATTTCACAGAAATGTCACAATGTGAGTGACAACACACAGCAGCATCACCCTATGGGATAGGGACAGAAGAACCTCTCATGTCTTTTCAAATACCAGGGGACTTCAGACTGGAAGAATAATTAGCTACACTGGATTAAATTCAGGAAATAATAAAGGAAAAATAAGTGCAGTGAGAAGTTCAATGCTGCCAGTTAAGCTAAATTTGTGTTTTCTTTACACTTAGGTGCCTGAAGTCCCTGAGCACTGTAAAATAAAAACTGGTATTACGAAAATTACTTACATCCTTGACCCGGTTTGTTGTGTTCAGTGCCAATGATGCAACTTTATTGGCTTCTTCAATATAACCAGCAATGTTCTCATACACATTTGAAGCATTGATTGCCCTTTGCACCAAACCATTTGAATCAACACCATACAAATTCCTGTTCAAAAGAGAGCAAAAGGTGAAAGAAACCAAACTGAATCAAAGTAGTTTCTGACTACATAATCACACACATAACTACTAAATTGAGTATATTTACCAGTGAACAACAGTGTGCAGGATCATATATTAAAACAGTAGATGTATCTGAAATGGACTTTCCATGAATGAAATAAACTACCAAGTACACATAAATGTATTTGGCCTAACTGGTATCCTCTTCATTGTGTTTGACCAATCTGAAGCAGGTGAAAACTGTGGATAGAAGACTCTTCCCTGCCAATTAGCTCTGAGAATTTTGCCTTTAACATTTATGTGAGCAGCAACAAATGACTGCTCAGCTTTTACCTTTTTTAAAAATCTAGATTAGATATTCCATATATTAACAGAATAACAGGTCTGTGAGTAATCCTAATTCCTACCCATGAATGGAAAGACTATGTGTGCCAGTGACCAGGATAGCTGTGTCACTGTCCTGTCCGTGTTTTCCAAAGGTGAGTGGGAAAAGGGGGAGAATCAAATGAACAACTACCCCTAGTCATGAAAATTTGCAGGCAGATTTAAAAACTGAAAGAATCTTTTGATGGCATGGTTTTGATCTGTGTGTTAGGTGATAACTGATGATAACTGGTCATCATCAGGGGAGATTCCAGACTGAAGATAGTTCAGGGCTCTACGTTCATCTGTTAAAATTTTTGAATAAATACTGCTTTTTAATGTTCTGGTGATAATCAGATTTCAACATATGTGTTAGAAATAGATTCTAAAAATAGATGTATTTGCACATGTCTGCATTCACTTCAAAGTGTTTGCACACTGAAGGATTATTAAATTTCCAGATTCAGCGTTATTGCAAGACTTTTTTGCTAAATTCCCTTAGGGCAAAAATAAATAAATAAATAAAATCCATCAAATAAAATAAAGCTAATAAAGTAAACCTATAAAACCAAGATGTTTTGAAGACAGGCTAAATGTTTTAAAGGATTAAAGTTTCACTGCAGAACGATCTTCTCAACAAATAATAGAGTTAGCATTGTTTGATCTGGGTATTTTGTAATTACTTTTTTTTGCTTTTTGTGAAATTCCTAGTGTGTTTGACTTGGTAATAATTTCAAAATTATTTTGGTAAGGGAGGAAGGCTAGCCATATGGGGTATTTTCTTTCTAGTCTGCTGTCCCCAGTTAGCTGATCTCAGACTGAACATATTGTTTGGTTTTTATGTTTCTGTAGTTTGTGTGTCATTATAGAACGGTTTCAGATGTCAGCTTTATACAATTGCATAAAAGAAAACCATCTGTTTTGTTTTTTTTTCCTCTATTTTAATCTCCTATCTAGGGCATACAGATATTAAGAAACAACTGGTATTTAGATAATACACTTGAAGAGTAGTTGTAAGCTTATATTCCAAAAGCATATGCCCATGATATGACTTAAGGTAGAATTTGGTGACATATTTTATTTAATGATTCATTTACAGCAGTGATTTTTCCATGGATAGTCCCAATTGCAAATAAAGTAATTATATCTAAAACTGATTTTTTAGTAAATTGGTGCAATATTGATGCATTTAGTATCTTCCTGCAAAACAGAAAGACTTATTTTAAGTTTTTTATGTTACTGTGAGCCAGTTTCATTGGGACACAACCTACTAGGCATCAGAACTACTCCATCTGTAAAACTGTTTTTGGAATAAAATTATCCCAAAGCTCATTTTGTGCCCTGTAATGTTAAACATTTTTTAATGTAAATGAACTTACTGACATGAACAGTTTCTGCAGACCCCATTTAATCTTGCCTGTATTATTTCACTTTTCACTAATCCACCTTTCCTATTCTTTTGCTATAGGAAGATGAGAACATGCCCAATTAGACTAGAGAGAGTGTCATGCAAGATATATATTTATTCTTTAAAAATTTTCATAGATTTTCCCTAGCTAAACTTCAGCTGTTCTCTGTGCAGCATGACAAGTCCTTCTACAAGACTTAACACTGATTTGTTTAGTGCCTATTTATTGTTGTTGTGTTTCTGCTTGTCTTTTCAGCTGTTCAGTAAGTGGCACTTGTATGATTCAGATTCTGCTGAAGTTAAGTTTTACCCATCCAGCTCATCAGCAAGTCTTCTTAGGTTGTGTGCATGATGCATAGCCTTTTCTACCAAATCATCATCAAACAGGGACAGGTTGGCTATTTTTTCTTGCAGTTCCTTTTTTGCTCCATCTATTTCTGCGTAGAACCCTGATGCATTCTGAACAAAACAGGGAAGGAAGAAGATGAAAATTACAAAAAATCAACTCCATATTTTGATTATTATGTTTTATTTAACTTTTATGTTATTATAATGTTCCTTTATTTCTGTTATAGTTGTTTTACTTTACATTTTTAAGAGAAAAAGAGGAAAGATCTAATGGTGAATGCCAGTATGGAGACAAATGCAGGAAGATGAAAATCAATGAAAATTTAAAAAATCACTTAAGAAAGCATTGGAGAGAGATGCATAAAGTATAAAAGAAAGACGGCAAAAGTCTCACTATATGTCTTGTATGTTTGCTCCAGAATTGTGTCAATGACAAGTTTTTCAGAGTGAAGTCTCCTTTCTGCCTCCTTGCTCAGGGAGATTACTCATGCTAAGAACTCTTGGATTAGTCTAATTTGTAAATCAGCCCACCTAAATACTACCTATATATGTACAGGCAAGGAGAATACATTGCCTTAGCCATGTTTCTTCCTTTTACTAAATACTTGTGGAAAGACCAAATGGCCTGCATTCACCTTCTCTCCGGTACACAAGCTTGCCCAAGTGTTTGAGGATTATAAATGTGGCAAAATGTGAATATAAATGTGTTTCAAAACACATGAAAAAGCATGAAATACGGAGAGGGAAAAGGGATGAATGAGTGAAAGGTGAAAATACTTGTTGGTGATGTACAATGTTCGCCTGGTACTTCCTTGCCTGAAGTGTGAACATCCTCTGTCTGTGAACTTATTCACAGCAGTGAGGAACCCAAAATGATAAACTGCAACAATTAGTTTTGCACAAAACACCAGAGAAAAACCCCAACTTAATGCTTGATCACAGGGATGGTTACAAAGTAAACTGTCCTTCTGTTTTCTCAAATTATTTTTTCCAAGAAAAATTAATGACTTTTCATATATGCTTTCATGTCAAGAAGTCGAATGAATGCTGTGACCAAAACGAATGCTTGTGGGAAATTTTATTTTTTCTTCAATTATTTCAAAATTTAAAAATAAGTAATGAAGAAAGAAAACAGCTTTGGTAAATATTTTAGTTAGCATATTCCCAGTTTTATTTTCTTCATCTTTTCATAGAAAAGCCAAACCCCTAAAATTTATAAAAATTTCCTTCAGCACCAAGTCTGATTCAAACCAGTAGATAGTAGTTTATGGTTCCAGATAAGGATTTCTGTATGACAATCTGATTATATATGTTTGGCACAATGCCCGGTTTTAATGCTGATATTTGGGATTTTTAGTGTTCTTACATGTTCACTCATAGGTACTAGGAAAGGAATTTAGCATAAAATGCAGTCTTTTACCAGAACATTTTTTGGCAGCTGCTTGTAATAAAATAACTAGAACTCTACAGCAAAATGTTTCATTAAGATTTTCCTACTGTAATATGTCTTTTTTCTAGAATTAATTTTTTTTTTTAGGCAGTAAATTCTAATAACAGAGCTTTTTATCCAAGAAAACCATCAAGTTTTTCAGGGAATATTAACCAGTATTTCACTAAAGCAATATGAATGAGTTTTTCCATTAGTGATCTAAACATATGACTTCCAAAAATTAGGATGCATCATTTAAACAAGCCACCAGGGCACCTACCTTTATGACTTCGCCTAACTCAGAGTTGACCTTTTGTGGTCCTTCCAAAATAGTTGTGGCACTAAGCAGAGTGCTGTTCACTTCATTTATTTGCTCTTTTATCTTCTCATGTTGTTTCTAAAAAGAAAACTCAAAACATAAATCACCTTCAATGCCATTTGTGCTCTGATAAAATACAGTGTTAACCATTTTTATTAAATGTGCTAGAGTTAATTAAAAGATAGTGGTGAACTAAATAGATTTTAGACATATCTGAAGTCTGATTTTCCAAGACATGTCTAATTGATACATATTATGATGTGATTTTTTTTTTTTGTGAAAGAAATATTGGGTTATTAAAAATATTAATTTTATTTTATATTACAGCCTAAGAAGATATTGGAATAAAGCATTATTCAGTGCACAGCAGAGACAAATTAAACATGGATTTTTCATAGTCATCTGGATACTATATTTTTCTGGAGTTATTTTAAATCTCCAGTACAGACATCTCTTTTCCTTGCCACTAGTAAAGCCAATGTGAACAATCCCTTTTGTACGGCATCTGCCTTCATTGTGCAGAATAATGGAGATCCAAATGGTTAAAAACAATGAACAAATGCCTGAACACACTTCAGGCTTTGCTTCATAACTGTGAGACAAGCTGCAGCTTGGCACTGTAATTATGAAACAATGGAATAACAGAAGGGGTTTTGTACTTAAGGATCTCAAGCTCTTGTGAAATGACTCCCTAGAGGAGCACGCCTGATTTCTCTATTGAATTCTTAGACCTTCCATATCAACATGAACTTCTGGCACAATTCAAGAACTCAAAACTCAGCCACTGATGTTATAAAACCCAGAGGTTGGCCTGAATTTGTGGGATCATTCTTCAAATCACAAAATTGCTTGCTAACGCCCTCTCCTCCAGAATATAAAAAATTTCAGCCATTGAAATGAAAACAGTTTGCTTTGAATGGTCCCTAATTGTTCTCTTTGTAGTTTTTTTCCTTGCTGAAAAAAAAATAGAAGTTTTAGGAGGGGTATTCTGGTTTTGCATTCCTTAAAAGAAATTTACAAAAATAGGGAAAAAGTCACAGAACTGCTGTGAAGAGAGAATATAGTTTCTTTTGTTTTGCTGATGGGTTGGGTACTTTTCTGGGACACGAAACCTGAAAATTCAGTTTTCTCATCAGCCACATGGGATTTGAACCTATGCCACCCTTACAGGCAAAGGTGCACCACTTGTAGGCTACAGGGGACAGGTCACCTCTGAGCTCTCATCCAGAGTGGCTACTTTGTTCAAAATCCTGAACTGCTCATTTGGACAGGACAGGGGAAAACTGTCGCAGCCTTATAGCTAGGCTAGCAGGTTCACCTAGCAAGTAGGAAACCTGATTTCAAGGTATCTGCTGTGGAGCAATTAGACAATGGATTTGTGCTTGAAGATTCAAGGAAAACTGTCTACTCCCCCTAAAAAAGTGGGGATGCATTCTGTTCAGAGAAAGTTTGGATCAGACAGTGTGAATGTACTTAGCCCAGGGCACAGATGCAGTGCAGAATCTTTATATGTAATTGTTTTTTTAGAATATAATTAGTTTTATGAACATGAGGCCCCTCCAGATTATAAAACAGTACATAATCAGGTGAAACAATCCCACCACAATATTTATAGTAGCCATGCTACATGAAATCTCAAACTTCTTGGATTTTACTGTAACATGCCTTTCTAGTCTAGACATAAGTATCCATCCTTTCCTTGGTCTGATGAGGCATGACATGCCAAAGCTTCTCATTTACTGTCACTCCACATATGGATAATAGTACCTTGTACTTCCACAAGTTGTTTCTTAGAACTGAAGAGTCAAACTCATCCTGCTGAGTGGTCCAAGAAATTCTTTTTTTGGTGTGGTGATTCCTGAATCTAAATTGTGTACAATCTAATGTTTTAAGCAATGGCAGAGATGGAGTGCTCACAGTCAACACTTATGACATATGTAGTGCACAGTACCTCCTGCCTTTGGAGCCTGGCTGTGTTTTCCCTATTTATATCCTCTGTTTGTATGACATAGTCAAGTGCTTGGTGCAATGCCTCCTCCAGGTCTGACAGCTTCACATCCTGTTCGCTGAGCTGCTCCAGCACATCAGTTACCAGGGATCTGGTGTCATTGTACTTCTCATGAAATGCTTCAATTTGCTCTAGCACTGGGAGAAAAATAAGAGGCAAATAAATCCAAAGCTTGGATTTCTGATAAAACTTACCTATAGAACAATTTCTTTGCTGTTACTCAGGCAACAGTAAAACACATTTTTTAAACCTCACTTGAGGGATCATATACCTAGGTTTTAATTGTCCCTTCTCTTTTTAGAAGGAAAGATGCCTCTCATTTTACTATTTCATTTTAATCCTATTAATTCCCCCTCTGAAATACATTTTATTAAAAGAATCTAGGTCTGCTTTTCATTTGTTTTTCATTGTTAAACCTAGGCAGCCTGGAGAAGACAGTCTTTATGCCTCATGTTCTGATTCATGTTCACTAAGCTGTGAGAATTAGGCTGCCACTCTTTGTTGTGCCAGCAGATCTTCTCTCTCTGCTGGTGTTCGCTGTCCCCATAGCAGAGTTGGCAGGGGAAAGACATTCACATGAGCAATTCCAGCCCTGCCATCAACCTACCTAAGCAGCTATTGTTGAGGTGCTGCAGTGCACAGGCACACACAGGCACACAAACACATTGACATTTTTCTCCCCATTCTGCCATGAGGAGCACCAAGCACCAGCAGGGATTTGTGGCAGGAATTTGGGAGCAGCAGCATCTCCAGCACACCAGCTGCTGCCTACCAAGTGCCTGCTGGTCCTCCCCAGGCACTCAGCAGTGCACCCAGAGCTGCCCAGCACCTGCCAGCTGAGCAGCAGCATGTGGATGAAAGGAAAACTGACTTAAAACTCACACTCCTTTGCTGCATTTTCCTCCTCATCTGCAAGTTGCCTTTGATTAGTGAAAGGCTTTCGACGTTTGATCTCTTTTAGCATCTCCTCAGCCACATTCCGCTTCTGGGCAATTTCTTCAGGGCTCAGTTCCTGTTGAATTGCGTAGTATTTTGACTTGCTGTTGATTTCTGGGGGGAAAAGGGAGCAGATGGTCGATTCAGTATGACTACAGAGAAATAAATACCATGGACTGCTTTTCCTTTTGTGAATTGTGATGATACTGATGGTAAAAGAAAGTTTTAATTATCTTCAACTCCATAGTAGATAATTATTATGTTTAATCCAGTCTTAAAATTAAACCTGTAAATAAATCACACTTTCTGTCATGTGTGGAGGTCTCATCAGAAGAGGATGGGATTAGGCAGATGTGGGTTGTGTGCATTATTTGGCTTGACATTTCTTATAGGCTGGGATAATCATTTTATTTCGGGTTCTGTGGCATGCATCAGGCTGGGGCTTTTATCTAGGATCATGGTTTTTAAGTGCTGCTGTTTATAAAATAATAACAATGCTAAGGAGACTGAAGTAACCTCATTTTCCATCTGCATAAGTTTGAGGCACCCTAAGGAGGTAACATATGGCTTCTGGCCTGATGCTGCCTAGCTGGTTTGGAGATAGATACTATTTCAAGGTTTTGGTCTCAGTTCAAAAAACATTGTTGTTTCCCTGCAGCTGAAATTGGGTTTACCCATTTCCAGTGAAATCATTACAAAGTTTACTCACTTCTCATTCCCTGGCCTTGAATACCAATCACCTCCTCTTTTATGCCCTGTGATGTGCATGCCTTTGGCTAGCACTTGTTACTAGCTTTGTGGATAACCAAAGCTGGCAAAACCAGCACTATTCTTCTGGAAGGTTTGTTTAAAAAATAGGTGTGTAATTGTGGCACCACTGATTCTTTGGCAGAGTGTCTGTATGCCTGCTCTTGGCAGACCCTGAGTTCATTAGTGATGCTTTAAAGGCTCATAATGAGCAGTATCTGACGACCAGGGCTACATGGATGTCTTTTTCCTTATGCTGGCACACGTGTGTATGCACACAGGGTGGTGCCTCTGTAGAGGAACAGTTTTGAGCGTGGTGGAAATAATTTTCACTTACTTGTTTCCAACTGTTTTAGTTCTATTCACAGCCATGGACATTGATTCTTCTAGAACAGCTTAATGTGATTGTGCTATTTGTGTGCCAGATCAGATGCATATCTGCCTTATGTGGTTCCTGTCCTGCTCCAAACCAGTTAATGATACTAAAGGGTGATTCTTTTGACACAGATGTCAGCCGTGATTTTTAGTGGGGCTCATGATGACACTTTTACTCAATAATTCTAGAAATAAAATAATGGTGGATGGCCAGGCAATCAATGGTTTTTTAGCACCAGAGGTGTAAAAAGACAGTACAAATATAACATACTATAGGGTCTTAGCCTGCCTCTTTTGTGTGATGGGACGTATTAACCGTGTTTCCTGAGAGAAAGTAATGGAGCACCCGTGGAATTAAGGATAGGAAGCATTAAAGTTGATATGTGACCACTCTTCTTACACAAGTTACCAGCTGGCTTGCAATAACTGCTGAGAAAGAACTGCTCAGGTCTATCAATCAAATATTTCCATTGGAAAAGGGCTGTTTAACCTCAACTACCAGTCAGCATTTCTATTCTGGTGCCATAGACAGTTTTTGCATACTGTTGGCTTTGCTGAAGATGAGGGGAAACCAGTGTGTTCTGCAGCAGGGTGGAGGCTTTCATGTTGCAGGTGTACAGGGGACAGGGGTGTTTTTGGGTGCATTGATTTGGGGTTTCATTGTTTTCTGCAGGTACTGAAGAAGAGGCTGCAATTGGTTTAATCTCATTTTTATATGTCAGGATGATAACGGTATGTCATAGATATTACAGATGAAGATGATTATCTCTGACTAGGAAATAATTTTAAAGTGCAGCTGTGCTTGACAGAGTGTTCACTGTTGCCACAAATTACATATTGTCCTATATATCAAAAGATTTTCCTTTGATATATAGGACAGCAAAAATTCTTGATGATCCATTAATACATGAAGGTTTCGTTAATACATTCTTGACACTGAGATGAACCAGAAATGAATCTATTTACCTTCAATGTTATCTCTTATACTATTGAGCTGCTGCACAAGCTGAGAAGCACGGTTGTTGATCTCCGTGGTTTCCTTCTGTACCAGTCGGCCTTTGCTGGATGCTTCATTTCCCTATGAATAAAACATGAGAGGTAAACATTAGATTTCTTTTCAGATGTGAGGATGAGCAGTATAAACACACATTTTTGCTTTCTCCTGGTGAGCACATGGAAGTCCTTTTTATCATATAAAGTAGTATTTAAAGGTGTTCAAAGTGAAGATCTGTCTTGTCAGTGTTTTCAGAATTGCAGAGTGAGAGATTAAAACCTGCTCCATATTTATCCGTCATTTGCTGCAATGTGATTTTCATAAATTATGTACAGATGTAAAACTCTATCTGCTGAGTCTCCTAGGCTTTCAGTGGGGCTGGCTCATTTTGCTGGGTATGGCATTTCCTGAGTAAACAAATAGAATGAAGAAAAAGGTGTCAACCTACTAAATGTTTTTAGATCTGTGTCTCCCTGCAGCTTGTTAAAAATAAGAAAAAGCCTGAGGATTGAAAATACTCTGAGAAGCACAGACACGGCTCTGTACTACATTGTGCTGGGGGCTGCACTCTGCATTGTCTTCCCTTGTGGAGGCCCCAGGTGGCATTTGAAAGCAGGGCCAGGGTGGGCAGCACCTCTGAAAGGGATGGGCATAATGATAAAACAAATTGTAAGGGTTACAAGACTGATAAAACAAGTGTAAGGGTTAGTAGAAATGTTTCTGGTTCCCATCTTCCAAATATTCAGAATCAAGCTATGTGCTGTTTTACTCAAAACTCATCTCGTGCACACTTTGGGAGTTACAGGAGTTATATTTAATGGAAAGATTTGCCTACAGTTTGTCCATTCACCCTGCCTTTGTGGTTTAGATCAGAATCTGCAACAACCCCTGAGATGTGGAGACGTGCTCCAAATAAATTTGGGGCATAAAATAATAAAATCCTCTGAATAGAAAATGCTCTGTGTCTCTGCAAAACCCACTCAAGGCCCTAGCACCCACTTTCCATAAATGTACATTGAAATAGCAAAGACCTCAATATATTCAGAGTTACTATTGTGGTCTTCCACTGTCAGAGTCTGGGGTCATTATTTCTCTTGCCTTTCAAGTAACCACAAGTATTGATGTGGAACCAACATTAGAAGTAACCAGGGAGAAAAGACTAGAGAAAACACGGAATTTATTTGTTCAGGGATGGTAAAATTGAGGAATGAGGAAAGAAATCCCCAGATAGTACTGCAAATGAAATGTTATTATCCAAACTCACTAAATATTCATAGAAAACCTAATGCCGTAGTCAGTCTGCCCACCAGCTACAGAGGAGGACACTGAGGCGAGTGAGCTCTGACAGATATTCACAGGTACAGAGCTGTGAGTGTGAGCTGATTTAATCAAAGTTCTCTTGAACACAAGCATAGTCTGTATAAATCTTACGTGCCCTTTCTTCTAAGTAAGTGTTGATTAAAAACACACAAAACTAAATTTTCTCTTCCACTTTCCTTTGTGTTGCTTTTTTTGCCCTCTACTTGCCCCTATATTTAAGTTTTAGTTTAAGGTATAAGTTTAATTTGTCTTGTGAAGGAATTGGTAAAATGAATATAAGGTCTGGCACTTTAAAATAAGCACAAAATATAATCTAGTTCTATGGCAGCTGTGGCTATCCTTGATAATAACATAGAGTGATGGATTTTACTAAAATATGTATATTGTAGCAACAGGAAGATGTTTAATATTATCTTTTTAAAACAGGGGATAAACAATTTTGAACTCTATGTCTTCTCTTAACATATATCATAGCAGTGTTCTTCTAGGATGTAGTGAAAGTGTTGTGGGAGATGAGAGCTGATAATTTTATAGCCTGGCAGCTGGATGTGGATGCAACGTTTTTGTATTTTTAATTGTATTAAAAATATCTTGAGGGCTGATCAAGCTCCCATTTCAGTGGGTACATGAAAAACCTTTTAAACTGGAAGTTTTGAAATGTATTTTGAAATGTCTAATCAGGAGTGATTTACTTTTAAGAGAGCATACATGTAAAACAGATATAGTACTAATGCTCCCAAAGTCAATCTGCATTAGTTTTGTGCTGGTTACTTCACTTAATTAGTAATCAAAATGTGAATGAGAAAGGCAGTGTGTCTAACCCAGATCAAATATGTTGTGTAGGGGGTAGGTGGGAACTCAGCTCTTGAGGTGAAGATTTTGTGACTGGTGACAAACCTCCAACCACACTCAACACACTTTTTACCTCCTTCCTTTTCTGTGAAGAAGACTTGAAAATTCATTTATGCTTTTAAGTCAGATTTAAAAGTAGAAAGTTTTAAAACAGAAATAGAAAGAGAAGGTTCTTCCAGCTGTCAGGGCACACCCACTCTTGTTTGGTGAACCTAAAGTGTCAGACTAGATGTTAAATGTTTTCTTTATGAAGAGGGGTCAAACACTGTAGTGGGTTTCCTAGAGAAATGGTTGATGCCCCATGTCTGTCAGGATTTGAGAGGCATCTGAACAATGCCCTAATAACATGCTTTAACTTTTGGTTGGCCCTGTATTGCTCAGGCAGTTGGACCAGATGATCATTTTAGGTCCCTTCCAGCTGGGACTATTCTTCGCTCACCTCTTATGCCAACGGTTGAATATGACAAAGTGCCAACCCTCAGAGCTTTGGCAGAAGGCTGCAAACAAACCTGTTCATCAAGTGTTTCTGCTTCTCTGAGGAGATCATTCATCTCATCTGCAGCATCATCAACCTGGATGGTCCAAAGCATAGCATGATTCTTTTTTTTGGACATTGCCTCCTGTGTGTGGGGAAAAAAAGTCAGTGCATCTGAAAACAAACTCCTTCTCTAGTGTGGGCAGGGATTGACATTTACAGGAATGGAGTGGAAATTCAAAGATTCAAACTACATGAAAAAGACGAAATATAATCAATTATATAAGATATCGTACCTGGAGATGAATAGTAGTGAGGTTCAGGTCATTCAAACGCCTTTGAGCTGCAACACCTGTAGAAATGCTCAGTAAAGTGGATTTGCTTTCATCGATAGTCAGAACTGACAACCGAATGTCATCTGTCAAATCCCAAATACATTTGTCGCAGCCTGATAAGAAAATAAGACAGCGTAATTTTTCCTTAGTCCTTGTGTTAGTTAACAGAAAATATCTTAAATTCATGTAATAGTGCTCTTGACCCAGGGTGTTCACTCTCTTTGTCACTGATGTTTCCTGGTGGATACCCGCTTTTCTTTTGCTTTCATCCTCCCGCTTCCAAGGTCCCACAGTACAGTTACGACATTTCCAGCTGAGCAGTACCAGATGGGACTGCTCAAAGAGGCTGCCACAAGGATTCTGTAATCGGTTGGTAGAGAGGGAAGGTATTTCCTGGATATTCCCTAGGCTCTACATGTTTTATGGACTGAAGGACAGCAGATAAGGGTAAAAAAAACCAAAACAAAACCAACTGTACTATGTCAGAACCTTGAACTTTATATTTAAAATTTAGTGGTATGAGAAATAAGGATGTCCAGCACATGAACTCTTGGCCACCTACTTGATTACAAGGGCAACTTCTAAAAATATGGTTAAAATGTGCTTGGAAAGTGCTTGTGTAGAACTATATCCTTGTTCCTGCAGAATGATTGCAATGCCACCTTGTTTATAGTGACACTGGCACAAACACTAAATGCAAGAGACTTAGATGAACGTGAAACACACATTTCTACAGACACTTTTGCTTGATATTTTAGCAGGTTCCTAGTATTTTCCTTCTGTTTGCTCCTCAGGTCCATGACCCCTCCTCTTGGGAGGTGGTTCAGGAACCCATGTGTGCTAGACGCTCTGCAATATATACAGGTATAAATACACTAACATTTAAAAAATACCTGTGGATGCTAACAGCTACAACATAGTACTCCTGGAAACTCCCCAGGCTTCCTATCCTTAGAGTATGGGAGATAGTGAGAAAAGAACTGACTGATGGATATATGCCAAGTTGTCAGCAGCAGCAATCTATATTAGATGTTGTACTGGCTTTGACTGGGGTAATTTTCAGCACAGTTAATTTCAGTAGCTAGTATGGGGCCATGTTTTGGATTTGTGCTGAACACAGTGTTGATAATATAGAGATGTTTTTGCAGTTGCTGAGCAGGGCTGACACAGAACCAATACCCTTCCTGCTTTTTGTACTGCCATGCTGGTGCTGACACTAGGGGTGTGCTGGAAACTGGGAGGAGACACAGCCAGGACAGGCAACCCCAGCTGACCAAAGGGGTATTCCAGAGCATGTGACACTATGCTCAGTAAATACAGTGGGGGGAAGAAGGAGGAAGGGGAGGACATTTAGATTGATGGCATTTGTATTCCCAAGTAAATATTATGTGTGGTGGGGTCCTGCTCTCCTGGAGATGGGTGAATGCCTGCCTGCCCATGGGAAGCAGTGAGCGTTTTGCTTTGTTTGCAAAAGTGTGTGTGTGGCTTGTGTGCACACAAGTTTTCTGGCTTTTACCCTTCTGATTCTCCCCCTGTTCCTGCTGTAGTGAGTGGCTGTGTTGTTGATGGGGTTAAACTACAAATAGAGAACCTTAAATTATATGCAAGATGTCACAGGTAAAGTTGTGAGGACAGTTTTTAGGGCCAGAATAGTATTTTTCAGGCAGTGTGTCTCAAGGTCTCTGGGAGTGGATTTGGTGATACTTTCCTACTACTCTCCAATTTAGACCTGAATGTGCAGTCTGTATCACAGAGCTGGATATATGCCTGCACTCAGACAAGAGTGTAAGAACATGATGAAGTACTCAATCAGCTGGACATCGTGTATATTGGGACCACTGTCAAAATCCTGGGCCCACCGGAGTAGTAGGTTCTTAAGTTAGTATTTGTAAGCTTCTAAATATAAGAACAATATTAATTATTGGTGTTTTCATGATAATGTTCTTACTGATGGTCGGGCAGTCTGTGTCAGTAGAAACTTCAGGACTGTCTGCGAGGCATTCTCCAGTTTGGCTGTCACACATCCTCCCTCCACAGTTACATGCTGGAGGAAAAAGAAAGGACATTTGAAAGGAGAATCTTCAAAATGTACAGTTCCCACTCCCAAGACTAGTGAAATTACTATACTTAGGATTGTGTGTGGATATTCAAACCAATATCAAGAACTTCTTGGACTGATTTTCCTTTCAGTACTTGGAAAAGATGTTGCTTGCACTGGTCAAATTTGAATAAATGAAATATGAAGGGGAAAACACCTCTGCTGAAATAACTTGTTCAAAGCTTGGTCACAAGTACAGCTCGAGTTGCCCAGAAGGGCCACTGTACATCAATGTCTAGAGAGGATGACATTTAGGAGATGTATTAAGAAGAACAGGGCAAGTAAAGTTAATTATTAGTTACAAATCTCTCTACAGCCCCGTGGAATTTATCAGCACTTTGTCAGGCCATCACTAAAAAGGCTTTGCAGCTATCAGGGATTGGTAGTGGACTCCAGTTACATTGTTAGCTTGAACATATCAAAAAGTAAGTATCTCCTACCACTTACAATCAAGAATAAACGATGTTTTATATTTTTTCAAACTTGAGAAAGCAACATTTTTATTTCCAGCATGAGTGGCTTTTTAAAAAGTCCAATTTTTAATCTAAGATCTCTAAACCTTTTTCAAGGTTTAATTGGCCTTTTAAAAATATTATTTTAAAGATTAAAATATTCTTGGAACACTTTGATGCAATAGCAAAAACTTAAGCAGAACATAAGAACAGCAGAAATCTATCTGGAATTTATTTTGGTCTTGTGATTCATGGTTTCACCAGATCCTCATATAAAAAAATATTTTACTGCCTTTTTATTGCAGCCTATTAATTGTTATCTATGAATTGCCCTTGTATTTACATTTCCCATTGCACATTCAAGGATTTGTCAAGTGAAAATTTGTAATACAACTTCAAAGACAACACCATGCACTAACGTGAGAATAATTTTGTGTAAGTGGACCAGTGTTAATAGAACTAATCAGTTTTTGTACTCATGTAAGAACAGAAATTGTTTATGATTTCTCTGATGTAGTCAGCATTTTGACCTTATCACAATCCGTGCCTCCCAGATTTTGGATCTGAGATTACTTTTAATTTGTTATTTCTTTTTATAGGAAATGAAGGCAAAGTATTGGTTGGAAGTAGAGATTTTACCTATATTATGGGGATTAGGCTATCACCTGGTAGCAAGATTAAAGTTAAAAAGTTAAGATTTTGACGAGATTGGTGCTCAAGATAATAAAATTGTGTCTTCTTATTTAAATGAATACCCGTGAGTCTGCTGCACAAAATCTTATAGCAAATTAATTCCCAAAGCAGTCTGGACCATTTTTCAACTACTGGTTTAAGATGTACCACATTTTTAGTAGGGAATTAAGACTTTCAATGATACTGATTGCTGGTGGGGAAAGCTTCTAAGCTTTACCATTTGTGGAGAGCTTTGAAATATGGCTAAAGGATATGTGGTTAAAAAAAAATAAAATTAAAAGCAGCTGAAAAGTACCGTTCACAGCTACCCAGGTTTTGTCTTCCACTCAATAGAAAGATAAAAAAGATGATTTTAGATTGATAGAGTTGTTTGTTCTTTTAGTTCTCTTGCCTTTTTTTGTTTTGTATACCCTTTGAGATGCTCTATGGAAACCATGTATGCCGACTATCTTGATTTTTACAATAGTTTTGTTTCACTATTTTCAGTTTAAAGAAAATATTTGACTTCTTTCAGAATCAATTCTAAGCAATAGTTCCTAATTGTCCCACAAAGACAAACAAAGGATAAGCTTTCCCTGTGAACTACACAAATAGTTTGAATATCTTGGATGTATGGATGTACTGCAATCTGCACAGTACTGTCAAGTACAGCACACTGTGGTGCTCAGCAGAAATGGAGATGAAACGACAAGTGTGTAATTCTCTGAAACATAATACTGCAAAATCAGGATTTGCTAGAGTCAAGATTAAATTCACTTCTGAAAAGAGAAAAGCTGTACCTCTCACAAGGTATTCAAGTGCCCAAGCACTTTCTATTTTTAGCAAAGATGGAAGAAAATCTACTAACGAATAGAATTACCACACTGATTTGAAGTCTGTGTGACAAGCCTGTACAGAGAACTCCTGTGTACCTCCTTAAGGGTGCAAACAAAGAAACTCTACTGAGGTGATGAAAAGTTTGATTTGAGTTTCGAAACTGTACGTTCAGAGGTGCCTTCCAAAATCACTTCTTGCATAGCCCACTCAGGCACTTGGAATGCCCTGTAACACTCAGACTTCTGGCAGAGATACTCCTGGGTAACTCCTTTTGGCCATGGGCAGGGCAGGATTGCTGTGGTTTGCAGAGTTGAAGTGCTGGGTGTGTTCCTCCTGCCTCATGGAGTTCAAGACCCACAGACTGGGTCCTATCATTCCTTCCTGGACAGCTGCAGTTAAGTCATCTCAGGTGAAGTGAATTAGGCAGTGAAGTTTATAAATAATATTTTCTTTTGCCACCTCAAAATCACAGATATATTACATTTCACTAACATTTTGGCTACCTAAATCCAGGCAGGAGGTGAATTTTGGGCCATCCTGGTCCCCACAGCTGATGTCTTTTTAGCTGGTTGGAATACATGGCTTTGGCTTTTGGGATCACTGTGCATGAGCACCATCTCTTCCCGCTCAGCATAAATGGAATTCAACCATGTGACTTTGCAATGTGAGTTACATCCTGGAGATGGACACTCAAATTCTAGCTGTCACTGGAATATAAAACCAGAAAGGACCAGTAGTGGCATCATGGCATATGTGGTCCCCTGCAAGTGAAGATAGCAGCACAAAGGTCATTTGATTACACAGCATCCTCACAGCCTCCATCCTGTGTCCCAAAACACACATAATCGTTCCAAAACGAACTTTATAATAAGGAAGTAAAAATAAAGCCCAAATACACAGCAAGTTGCAAGAAGGATCAAGACACTGCTAAGTCCCTGAGTCCTGTAACTCTGTACCTGGAGGCACTGGAGCACTTCTGAGGTTCTAGTTGAGTGTGTGCTTCAACTGCCTTACCTTTGAGTCACACTGAGGTAGGAATAATCTGTCTTCCTCCTTTGTGTTCTGGTCCTTGAGGGACCCCTGTCAAAGAGTTTGGGAGGGAGCCCCAATGTCTTTGCTCTGAAAACCTGCATTTTGCCTTTAGCAGTGGCTGCTCCTAAGTTTTTTGAAAGAGGATGTAAACTTCTCTTCCAGAGCCAGAGTGAGGATAAATGGTATGAAATCAAAGCCCTGTTCGGATTGAACTCCATGTAAATTAGGACAATATTAGAGGAGACAAAGACTTGCAACCCCTCTGTGGAGGTATGTTCTGCTGAGGTACTCTGGGTAGCCATTTACCAGACTCTGAAAGTACAATCACCTCTTGTGTGAAAATATAGTAACCAGCAAGATTATACAGACTTGTAGGAAATGCAGAATATATTCCCAATGTGGAAAATAGCAGAAAGTGAGTGGGTGTTGGGTCAGGACAGGAAGGATGATCCTGTTCCCATAAAAAGTACTTTCAAGTCTTTAAGCACCATCAGACTGAGTGGTCATGGTGTGGACAAGCACAAAGGTGAGGACTTTGCCCAAAGAACTCAGAGAATCTTATTTAAAAGAAGATTCAGGAGAACACAACCCTGCCTCCATTAAACCTGCCCAGGCACTAGAGATGTTGGAGTCTGGGGTCTGAGACTTGCTCATGGGAAGATGGAAAAAGATATTTCTCTGGCACCTGGGATGATTCTACTGAACAGGCATCCAAATTATCCCATCACCTGCCTCCCAGAGACACAGGTATCTGGCAACTGGTTCAGGCATCTGTGATTTCTGTGAGATCATGCCCAAACCATGCTGTGCTGCCTGTTGCTCAGCTCTGCTGTACCAAACTACAGACAATACCTGTGCAGTTTTTAGCGAATCTGGCGTCCCCATAGTAGCCCGGAGCGCATCGTTCGCAGTTGAACCCGGTGGTGTGGTGCAGGCAATTGCGGCACTGGCCGGTCACTTCATCACAGTCTTCAAAAATCAGATTTGGGTCTGAGTTGCCGTTGCAGTCACATTTTTTACAAGTGCTTCCAATTAGCAAAGGGTTCCCATAGTAACCAGGGGCGCACCTGAAAGGAAGAGCAACACTGGCAATGATGAAGAGTGACATTCCTTTCTGAGACACTTTTTTATCTCTGACCTTCTTTATGTTACCAGGAATTGATCACTGTCTGCAGCTTCTAATGGACAGGAGCTAATTAGGAGCGTTACTCCTACAGAGGCTATTTTGTGCTCCAATCTCAATCTCTACTGTTATATATTTTCCCCTTGAATTCCCCTGGTATCTCAAATGTACCAGTCTGCATTAATTTATTTTTTGTGCATGTCTGTAGCAGTGAAATGATTTGCTCCCTATTGTTTTAAAATCTGTGACAGAATAACTTTGGCAGCAAGGCAGCTCTACAGTGTTTGTTTTTGGTCTCTTTCAGCTCTGTATCTCACCAACTATATTGTGTTATATAGGAAACTGGGGTAAGAGACTGCATTTCAGGATGCTGAAACTCAGAGGAAGTTCAGGCCTTATTTCTATTATAAATGTACATAAAAAGTACAGACCAGGAAAGGTTTATAGAAATACTTCTATGGTGAGGTATTGGGGTGGTTTCTGGTTTTTGCAAAACAGAGTAGGTCCTGAACCAGAATCCATTTTTCAGACCTGTTTGATGTTATCCTGTTGAATGAGGGTAAAAGGCTGAAAGCAGTCACCAGGAAGGGAGGATTCCTCTCTTGGTTTGCAGAGGGAGAGAGGGAAGTTGGTAGCAGGCACCCCAACAAAGGCCTGAAATAAGTCCAAATTTCTTATCATGTCTTGTCATTTCTTATCATGTTTGGGAAGCATTTCAGTTGAGAAATTTCTGCATCTTAAAATGGGAGGCAGGTTGATATTGTGGTGGTTTTTCAGAGTAGAGACCCACTGGTGATGTATAACATTCCTGGATGATCAGTGGCCCTAAGCAAAGAGTAGTAATAGAGTTGTTACCTGGAAAGAAAGTGTTTCAGGTAAAGGTGTTTCTGCTGGTATCAGGGAATGTGCTTAATCCTACAAGTAAGGGGAGCTTTTGCAAAGCAACCATTGACACAAGAACTAGTACTGGGGTGGGCATACAGCACTAATGAGAGTGAATCCTTGAGCAAGGGATTCTCTGGGGGAGCTGGCATGTGGAGAAGGATGGAGCAGTGTCTGGAAGGATGGGGCAACCCACACTGTTAATGGTGTCACCACGTGGTGGCAGGAGGGCCCATGATGCAGAAGTCTGGAGCTCAGAGATCAGGGACTTATACCCCAGACTGGAAATGAGGAATTCCTGCCAGGAGGGGAATAACTGGCTGGAATTCCTCAACTGTGTAACAATTGCTGGCTGAAGGAACTGGAGGATTGAATAGTTGCTGCAATGATTTTGGTAAGGAGTATTTATCGTAGTTGATTCTGTTTTATCACCATGTTGTCCTTGTCTCCCATCCAAAGTCCTATTTAAGATGCTATTCTTTCTGTCTGCTGTTGGTGGGCAGGGAGGGTGAACACTTCAGGCAGTTCAGATTAATTTTCCCAGATTCTGGCTGGGTACCTAAACCATTGTCTTCTAAAGTCATGAACACAGTCAAATTCAGGTTCTGCCATGTCTGATCCATGAAAATGTGGGAGATCTGATAAAAGCTTTGAGTTTTGATCTGTTCCTATATTTTCTTTTTCTTTTTCTTTTGATAGAGTAATTTCCTCAACACTGCTTTGTTCATGTTCCAGTCCTGAATCCTCACAGTAGAAACACATAAAATTTTAAGCATCTTAATATAAACCACTTGGCTGCCTCAAATACTGTTTTTGTCAATGACAAAGGCTCTTTCTGTCTCTTTGCAGCACTGCCAGAATCTTTGGTGCAGATTTTATCATTTGGGTGACCCAGATGTAAAGAATTAAAGTGTGGCCGGGAGTTCTGTGCACCCCCTGAAGAACTCACTCAACACTGAGTGCATCAGTTGGTTTGGTTGAATCATTCCCCACTCCCATGGGAGTTAGAGCAGACAGTGATGGGTAGAGCTACTAGTCAGTCATGCCAGAAGTCTTGCTATGATTTCCTAAGATTTCCAGTTTCTTTTTGTTTTTCTGTAGTTTGGTATTTTCCAAATGATCGTCTGTCTAATGTGGTCACCAGGTTCACAGAGGCCACTGAGTAGGGCTGGGGTCAGACCAGCCTTTTTCTCAGTGCTGCCCACATCTACCAACAACAGCATGTTATCCCCACCAGGCCTGCAATGTCTGCCCTCTCATCAGGACAAGGCCATTTCCCCCCACTTCTTTTCTGAAATAAACTGTTCATTTCCCTTGCCAGGAATGTAGAGGACATTTCCTCACATCACCACAGATATATTTCACATGTGCTGTTTTTATGACCACCTGAGGCACCAGAACAGGTTGCCCAGAGAAGCTGTGGATGCTCCATCTCTGGCAGTGATCAAGGCCAGGCTGGATGGATTTCTGAGCAACCTGATCTAGTGGAAGGTGTCCCCACCCCTAGCAGGGGATTGGAGCCAGGTAACCTTTAGGGTCCCTCCCAACCTGAACTCTTCTATGACTCTATGACTCACTTTTATTAGCCATAAATTCTCATCTGGAGCAGCTGCTTAAAGCAAAAAGAAACCTTCAGAGCTGAAAATAAATGCATTACCTTGACTGTCCCCTTCCCTTTGCCACTCAGTACATCTCACAGTGCTAAGGCATTTAACCTCTTTTAAATTGTGGGTAGAATCTGAGAAGAGCAGAGTCCACTGACTGGAAACATACTGCTCCAACTCTGCACTTTATGGCCTGAAAAAGTTAAGAGCCCTGCAGTAAATGTCTTTTCCTAGATTGTATCAATAAATGACCCTTTTTTTGCTAAAAGAGAATATTTCCTCTCCTATAATAAAACTGCGAAGTTGTCTTTGTTACATTTTGCAGCCATAGTTGCTTCCTGTAATTATCAGTGAGTAAGAAACTAACTTCCTCCTTTCTGGCAATGCTGAAAGAACATTTTTCATCTATTTGCTTTTGACGGTAAAATGTAATTTGTTCAGTTGTTCTTTTTAACATTTGTGCATTAACAAAACCTGCATGTCATCAGTTACCACCCTGATGCCTTACTGCTGAAGTCCAGGGGAAAAATGGTTAATTCCTAAATTTGGGAAGCTGGTTTTCTCAGTTCCTAACAAGGGCCTCTGTGAATTCACACCTCCTTTTTCTGGCAGTGCCAAGCAGCAGTGTGTGCCAAGTAGGACTTGCTCTTTAGCAAGTGGGCAGGGGCAAACAATGCATCATGCAGCTTTGAAACACATTTTGATGTTTCCGATAGAAATGGGAGTAGAACCAGGGGCCTAGCAGAAGGCAAGTCCTGTTTGTTACTGCTTGCACCTTACCCCAGCAATCAGCCAAGGTCTTCACATGGTGATCAGGACAGGCTGATTTCTTTCTATGGCTTTTTCTACACAGCTTTGTCTTCCTTGAGACAGATGCACTGTGTCAGGCTTGGTAGTGGCCATTAGGAGACAAAGCTGATGCTATTTTCTGCTCTTTCTATGCTACTGTTACCCATTTCATAGGATTTGTATTGCTTGTAGTCTGGGTTGACATTTCAATAACCATTAAGAAACCTCAATGACCTTTTAATTGTCTGCATTATCTTTTGTGTACAAACCTGACATTTTGAAAGAACAAAAGAATACAGCCATGTGCCTGTAAACAAGAATGGGTTTTTTATTTTTATGCCATCTGCTTTCATTGTTGCTGTAATAATTTTAGTGATGTGGAAGTAATAGACTGATGTTTTTGCATCATCTGTAAGGAGAAAAGCCTTTACTCATTGTTCATGTTACCTTTTAAATTTTGATTTGTCTTTGCATCTTAAGCATCTCTTTTCTCCCTTCTCTGATGGTTAAATTAAGTATCATTTGAATTCCAGGCTTGCCCATTATTGACAGTTGACTAAAGACTTAAATACTTCAGGGGCTTTAAGGGAAAACAAAAGGAGATGTTCAGGAAGCCATTGTCTGAGCCATCCTATATCCCTCAGTCTTTATGTTAGAGCTGTTTTAATTTATTGGCTGCTCAAGGACAATTTCTGAATTATAATCAAGCCCCTGACATTCATTGAAACATCATCCACGTGTGTTCATAACAAGTAAGAGCGGCCTCTTACAGCACACGAAGTTATATTTCTGCTGTATAGTTCAACTTATTTGTGTCCTTTGTTATTTAGGGGATATTTACTGGAAATTGTCTATGGACATAAGGGAAAGTTGAAAAGCAACACTGGCCTATAATTGCTTGCTTGACTTTATTGAATTATGCCTGTGAAGTGCATTTAAAATGTAACTGAATAAAGCTGCATCTGCTTTAAGAATTTGACTCCATATTGGGTTTTCTCCTTTGCTTTTCTAAAAGTTATTTGGTAGAAACATGATGCATATTTTAGAGGGATGAATTGCAAGAGGCATCAATGTGGTGGATATTTTTCACTTCAGCTTCTGTTTCTGATTTGTGTTTTGTATTTTTAAATTGCATTCCTTTTAAGAGGATCACCACATGAAGGTGCACAAAGTGTAAGAACTTGATCAAAATACATGATATGTAAATGTCTGTCTTGTACTGACACTTCCCCTCAGCAAATTTTAGTGCTTTTCAGTTGGAACTGAATGAGATCATTTAACAGACACAACCCTACCTGATGAAAACAAGTGCATAAGATTTCAGGGAAGATCTGAAAAAATTCTGGACTTCCATATTGCTGACCAGCAAGTCATCCTATGAGTTTCTTACCTTTCACAGTTGGGTCCTGCATAGTTTTCCTTGCAGACACAGCGTACACTTCCACTTTTTCTGTAACAGGAGACTGCAAAGCTGGAATTTCATTAGGATGAATAGTTAGAATACCAGGCAATTACAGACACTTGGGACTGTTTTTTTTGGTACAATATGGACATATGTCAATGAGAACTCTGGCTCTTGGTTGTTAATTTCTGAATAGGTATTTAGCTCTTTACATAATTTATATTATACCCCTTGTTTAGACTTTAAATTAGTTTACGAAGCACTAATTAGGGTATAGAACTACAGAGCTATATAAATACAGATGTACATGTATGAAAGCTGTTGTCTTCTAGTGCAGATCAGACACATTTGCAGGTTTTGATAAACACACTTTAGATAAGGGACTTAAGATAAATGTGTATGTCATGTGAACCTAATTGTTTCCTGTCTGTTATCCTAAGGGGTAAAATAATATTTGTGGAAGACACTGCAGTGAGCACTTCAGGAACTGAGATTCTGGAATGGGTACAGCAGTTTCCTATGCAAATCCTACAGTTTTTCATCAAATTCCAACCTGGAAGTTCCTAGTGGTGAAAAATGACCTCAGTAATGCTGTCCTCATTCAGAGTAACTGAGTTTACAGTAACCAAGGCTGCTCTGCCATCTTCCCAAGCAAGCTGGAAAGAGTCTGTGGCTCTTCTGAGACCAACACGCCAAGTAGTGATGCTGACTGCTGTAATGGCTTGGGCTGTAATTTCTACTGCTGTGATTCTAAATCATGGATTCCTTTGTTTTCTTATGTTTTCAAGATTTGATGAATGTCTAAGTAAATATGAGACCCAAGAAACAGCAGTAGCCAGATGTGGGAAGTGAAAATTTTATATGCATTTCAAAGACGGCGATGGGCATGGCTTAAAAGGAAAAAAAGAGATACGGTCCTAAGATGTTTCTAGTTAGTTTTCAACATGTGTGAATAAATTTCTGCCAGCACTAGATGCAACCAGAGTAGTGAGTGGCAGCATTTTTCAGCTTCTGGCCTATGGTTGCTAAAACACAGCTCATCAGTCATACGGGGCTGGGCAGCTGTGGCTGGGTTGCATCCACTTCACACAGGACAGAAGACTCAGAGCAATGGGAAAATGCATGATCCATGTACTGCTTGTTCCAGGAACAAACAGCATTGCAAGGTGACAAGAATTCCCGTATAATTTCAGTTCCTGCCAGCATTTCTCAACTGGTTGGACAACCAGAGATGAAAAGTCTGTCTGGATCTCTGCTGTCTCAAAATATTTGATATAACCAGAGAGAACATAAAATGAGATTCTTCTCACAGAATTTACAAATTAACTGCTGTGTGGCTTTTACAAGAACATGTTGAGAAAGTCATAATAGTTTGGCAGCCTTCCTCTTTTAGAAAGTCTAATTCCTTCACGTAGTTGCAAAAACCACATTGTGGATCTAAGTTATGAAGTAAGACTGAAATCTTCCTCAAGTTTTATACTTTTTGTGAACTTTTAGGGGGAAAAAAAGGCTTTATAATTCCCTTGGGTTTGAAAAGAAATAACATCTGCTGGACTGTGAAACAACTTCCATCCTCCTTTTTTTGTTCCAAAGAGATGACATTACGCTTCATGTGTAATGTCCAAAAGTTACTCCAAAAAAGTTCCCAGGATAGAAGATATGAAGATAGTCTGGTCAGAAAATCTAGAGACACTGCTGAATTCCTGGAAAAAATATCTATCTGGTGAGTCTGTCAGTTTACAGATTTGGTATTCTATTTCCAAAGGAAATAAGGGTACAAAACAACATCCTTTGAATATTCTTTTTTTAAGCCATTTTATGCTTCTCTGCTTCTGGTAGAGTTATAATTTTGCCTTACTCTTTATATGTAGTAGGATTAATGAAGGAAAATTGAAAAAAAACCCAACTAATAAGGATCATTTTTTCTTTGAATTTAGTTAAGCTTTTGTAAAGCTTAATGTTGCCCAATTATTTTTTGCCTGTTCCAGCCCCAGCTGAAGACTATTTCTGTGGTCAGGTCTCTCATGCAAGAAGCTGAGCAGGCAATTTCTGCACATTATTTAAATAGGGGTATGAAGCAACTTGGGATGGGATGTTTCTTTAATTATTACCTTCAGGACTTTTCTGAGGGAAAACCAAGGAGGAGAATTGTTACTGATGTAGTTTCAAAAGGGAGACAATGTCATAGAACATAGAATATTCTTAGATTGTGGGACCCCTGAGGCTCATGAAGTCCAAGCCATGTATTGCTGCTAATATTGAGGTATCTGCTTTCAGGTTTCTTGCAACCTTTGTTCTCCCTTCCCAATCCCATGTTGCTGAGTTTTGGATTTGGGGTTTCCTTCTCTTTAGTGGTTTGGAATAGGAGAGGCATAATGTCCCTAGCTAAGGAGCATGTTGAAACAGGGAATTTGCCTCTGCCTTCCTCTCCTATAGCACTGGCAGAGAGCAGCTACAGCCCAAATCCCTGTTTTCCCACTGTACTGAGCCCTGCTCAGTGCCTGGTGGGCCATCCAGCTCCCTGCTCTCAGGGAGCACCTCTGCAGAGCCTGGTGGGCTGCAGGGTGAGGCAGGTCTGGGTGAATGCACACCCAGTCATGCTGTGTCAAATCTAGCTCTAGGGAGCACAGACCAGACCTTGCCTGACTGACCTTGCTTGGTAGAGCCTGAGGCTCATGTAGTAGTGCCTCAGGCATGTGCAGCCCAGGTTGTGGCTTAGAGAACAGCTTTTTACACCAAAGTGGCTGCTCTGTGCCCAACAGATTACAAGAAACCCTTTGCCAAGGAAAAAGCACTGCTCCTGACTGCTGTATTTCTAATTTTTCAGGCATTACAGCTGCTACTGAAAATGGAAGAAATAGTCTGCTTCATCTGTGAGCTTGCTCACTCCTAAGCCTTTCTACATGTGAGCAAAGCCAGGTTCTTCCACTGTGTCTGAAGGATTTTTTCTGTAATCCAGGCAAAGCTGAAGCTTTTCAACAATAGCTGTTCTTCACCCCAGGGCCCTTCTCACATGTCTGCAGCTCACTGCAAAAGTCAAGAAGGGATCTGTGGAAATTTGGCCAGAGTGATTTTGTTCCTTTTCCAGTTTGAGCCCCAAGAAGCTGAGCAAAACGCAGCTCATCCCACCTTAAGGTTGTGTGAGTAATCCTATAGCAACAGCAAACAAGTACAAGAAGGACTAAATCCCCTTTGAAGTCCTGTTGAAAGCAGAATGGGAAACAACATAAGAGGAATACCTAGCTCCCTGAAAAACAGCGTCAGCCTGTTGGCAACTCTTTATTAGCATCTCCCTATGGTGGGAGTTGCATAGATATCTCTCTCCCAGAGCACGAATCTGAGCAAAAGGAAGTAGGTAATTTCTTTCAGCTGCATTACTGACATGCCACTAATTGTTTCTAATGGCTTGTTGTGGCTTGTAGTTTTGTGTTTTCTTTCCTTTATTTTAATTTCCTTTTTTTTTTTTTTTTTTTTAAATCTGAAGGCACAAAGCCCACAACATCTGGAGTTCTTTGATGTGGTCTTGGTTTTCTATCAGGCTTCAGAGTTTCTTACCCAAAAGTAGCTGGGTATCAGCTGAAGAGGGACTGTACCTCAAAGGGTGCTCCAGCACTTTCCTTTGAACTGTTACCATGTTAACCCGACCCAGCTGCTGTAGATTCAGGGGACTGAAAAGTCATGCTTTTTTTTTTGTGTGTTTGGTCTTGCCCTTCAGGAGACATATCTGTCTTTTTTTTTTTTTTCAGTCTCAACCACATTAATCTCTGATGCCATGTTTCTTGAGAATTGCTCTTTAAAGGATTTTTAAAAGCAATCAGACAACTGAATAATTTCTTCTACATAAAAGGGTGAACTTGAACTTTCTCATTCTCCTCTCTCTTGGTAAGAATTGGTATGAGCATCTAAAGATATTTTGCACCTTCTAAACTAAACGCTACTTCCTGTGGCTATAAACATGAGCAGCTGGTAGCCCTCTTCTTTTCCCCTGTGTTTGTCCAGGGCAACAGCTTTTGTCTCCTGTATTCAGGAAGGGATGCTGACCCCACCTTGGAAAGAGCCAAAGCCAACTCAAATCCAAGAGAAGCAAAGACTCTTTACGTACTTGGCAAGAGCTGGCAGGGGGCAGGGGCAGGGCTGGCAGAACGTGGGCACTCCCCTGACGGCATCACCAATGAAGCCATCCGGACACTGCTCGCAGTGCTGTCCTGTTGTGTTTCTCTGGCAGTCCTGCAGTGGAAAGAGACAGAATGGTGAAAGTTAAATGGAGGTGCTGCCTGATTCAGAAAGAGATCTTTTGGCTGAAGACCTGGCCAATCGGAAGAGCGGCTGATACCAGGTCTTGACCTTTCAAGGTGTTGACAGATTCAGGCAAACAAGCTGACACAGCTGCAAATAAAACTACTATAATTGATTACAATGACCAGCAGCAAGGGTTGACAAGCTGCAGTACAAGTCAAAACAGACATATGAGGCCAGCAGGTGCTGGAGCAGAGGTGTCAGAGCTACTCAGCTGTAGCTGCCAGCCCTGTTTTGAACAGCATGTGTCAGAAGGGAAAAATCCCTTTCGAAGACTCCATAACTGAAAAAAAAAAAGATATCTGCTGGTAAATCCCATCAACAGACTTGAGCCAAGACACAGGTTCCAGCAAGACTGCTTCTGGGACTTGATGACTGGAAAAGAGAGTTGGGAGCTGTCTCACCAAGCTACTTTAGAAGAGTAGGAAGGATGCAGAAAGGGTTTCCACTCTGGCAATTGTGCAAGGGGTTTTGCAGTGTCCCTGAATTAGAACTCTCCAGTTACAGTGCTTTGTAAGGACACAGTACAGATGTGAGCAGCTGTGCCAACCTTGAGACAGCAAGGAAGCAGATCCATGGCAGACATATGTGGAGAGCTACTCTATCAGTGTATATTTGCTATAGGTTTGGGCTTCCTTGATTCTTCCCTCTTCTGATCTAATACCATGGCTCATGGAAACTGCAGACTGACAGATGTGATTGCCATCCCTGGGAAGATGACAGTGTCTATAATAAAGAAGAAGACCTCTGAGTACATGAATAAGCATCAACTGATTCAGGAACTCCTGCTTCACTATGTGCTGCAAATGGTGCAAATAAGCAAGGGTATGAAGGGTAACCAGAGGATGTCACCTATCCAGACTTCCACAAAACAACAACTAAGTTGACAGGATACTTGAAAAAGGTTTCTTTTTACTGAAAGCTGATAAAAAGAGTAGGAAATCAAGGGTAGGATATGGCAGTAACTTTTCAGAGTGGGAAGAATATTCAGATCACCTAAGCCTTGGTACTGATAGGAGTTTTGTTCTCTATTCACCAGTGTTTCATAGAGAGAGAAAATGTAGGGCTGCTCAGCTGGGATGGAAAGGCAGGAGGGTGTGGCTGGGTTATGTATAACTCAGAAGTTTGTAAAAAAGCTGAATGCAATACAAGAATTCACCCAAATTCTCCAATACAAGAACTGAGGAACACTGACTAGAAAAGGTACTTCCCAACACAAAACATAGACTTCTGCTACTTGTTGACAGGAGGCAAGAGAACCTGCAGGGACAAAAAGGGATTCCTTAGAAGAATTAATGGGCAAAAGATTTATAAATGGATATTCCAAGGACCCAAAAGGTATGTACCCTGTGACATACTCTACTACAACAGCTGTGGGTGATGGTGGAGTACAAAACAGAGACTTCAGAAATAGGCCAGTCTAGGTTCTCTCCTAGCCTAGACCTCTCACTGCCACTGATGGAGAACATCCATGGGCTGCAGAGACATTCAGTCAGGCCCTGCATGGGACCTCTTGTGCTACTTGGCCCAGGAGCTAGGAATTGACAGGGAAGCTGTGTGTGGGATTTCAGGAGTGCTCCAAATGGGAGGGAGCTCCCTATCCTGGGGCAAGGGACACCTTGCACTGGAGTGGGGCGGGTGAGCTCAGCTAACCAATTGCTCACCTGCAGCATCCCCTGCAGATTTGAAACTCACTTTCTTCTCCAAACATGGTGTGTTCTCTGAAGAAATGAGTATGAGACGAGAGGAATGAGATTAGGGAAGACATTTAATGAAAACAGTCAAGCTTCACTTGCACAGGCATTCCTAAATTAGTTTTGTATCCACATGCTATGACTTGGATTTAGTGGCAGAATTTTGTTCTGGCAACACTGATGTTTTTGGTTTTGCTTGTGAAAACACAACTGATTTTTTTACCCAGTATTTCTTATTTGAATTTCATAAAGGCTCCCCAATTAGGACTCCTTATTTTAGCTCAGATCCTTTTTGATTCTAGAAGACTTTGATTGTATTGCTTGCTGCATGCTTTATAGTCATAGAGAACCTGTTTCACAGAAATAATTTTTTTTTGTACAAGGCTGTCATTTGGCCAGAGAACTCTATAGCATATGGAATGTGATGAGAAAAAGGGAAAAAAGTTGATTTTTATTCCATAGATCTTTAAACAGATTAGCCATCAATAGCTTTAAAGATGGTTTTACTTAGTCACATTTGCTGCAAGGAATAAAATATTTTATATGTAGTAAACCAGAAGGTTATTTTAACAAAGAGCCTCTAAAATGAAAGAATCTTAGGAGGAAGTTTGAACAGGAGGAAGGCGAGGAGGAGGAAAGAGGTGGACTAAGAAGGCCATGTGGTGAGAACCAGAAGGCTAATGGAAGGCTTATACAGTTTTAAAAATATTTTGCATTTGTCATTATCCAATGAAAAAGTGAAATAAATGTACCACCAGAGACAGGAGAGTGTGGGCACTGAGCACTTGAAGTGCTTGAGCCACCCTGCATCTGCAGCACTGGCAGAGGCCTCGGGTGTGTTGGTTGTAGCCTTCACCGTGTTTGATCAATTCACTTCCCCCTGTTTGTCCTCAGCTCTCCAAACAACACACAGGTATTAACAGAGTAAATCTGCTACTGGTTTCCAAAGCTCAAATATGACTGCAATGAACAGAGCAGGACAGCAAGTGCTGCTCTTCAAATCTGCAGTTTTTCATCTTCTAAACTGAAGGGAAGTGAAAAAGGGCTCTCTTACCCCAGATTATCTGCACTCATTATCTGAGTGCACCTTTGTAGTTTTTTTTCTGGTTAGTGATTATGTAAAAGTGAATTTAACCTATTTAGCTAGACAGAACTTCTGTGGGTATTTAGAACCATATTTTTACAGTGATAGAAAAAGTGGTCTGATATTTTATGTTCATTATTTTGCAACTCCAACTAAACTGCTGAGTGCATTAAGCCCCAGAGACGTCTCTGAAGGCTGAAAGAACACCCCGGCAGCTCATGGGTGATTCTCAGCATTGGGTGACAGTGGTGTGGTAATTTGAGAAAAGTGTTTTGCTTCTCTGAGGATTGTATTGAGCGGATTATCAATAGCAGCCTGGCTTCTAAAGGCTTCTGTTTGAGTCTAGAGCATGTAGTCATTCATCCATCAGTACACCAGCAGCTTGTCTGATGACAGAGTGGCTGGATTGTATCTGCCTGTGTAAGAAAATACCTTAGTCTGCTCTGGCACTCTCCCTGAGTGCCAACAATCAGTGTGAGCATTTTTACCTGTCTCTTACTCTGTTTGTGCACACATGAAAAGAACATGAAATAGTTCTGTGAATGGTGTGGGGGGCATGTGGTGTTACTGGGAAATGGTTGTCAGCACTGAGCTCCTAGACCCATTTGATTGGAAAGTAAAGCTGGAACTACTGTTCTGAGAACACATAACACTTCATGTGATGCAGTTCTTCTCAGAAGATACATTGGAGTGCAAATAATAGTGAAAAGTTTGTTGATCCTCTCCAGGCAGTAGTACTAGGACAAGTTTCCCCGGCACAAGACAAGCATGCCTGTGTAAATTGATATAACTGGAAAACTGAGGTGGAAATCTGCTCCACCCTCATTTAGGTGCATGAACTTGCAAGAGAAGAGCTCATTCTGATGGTCTTCGAAGGCGCCAGCTTCATTAAATCTGCCATTTATGCAGTTTTAGGGAAATGATTTGATCTGAGGGATAACAAAGTGCAATTTAGGCAGTCTGAATCTTCTCCATAGGAAACAGGTAGCACACTGTTTTTCTGTGTACCCTCTAAAATTAAAGAAAGACAGAACCTGCCACAGTGATGCAGAGCACCTGTTAGACACCTAATGCTGGATGGCATGGAGACACTCTGGGGGCAGTCAAAATTTAATACTCAGCCCTACCTCTGGTGAAGTTAGTACAACAACAGACACCCACTAAAAACACAAATGCTCCCCCCCAAATAAAAACCTCAAAAAACAAACAGGGTCTTAAATATTGTCTGTGAAATCTGAAAGGGTCCTCAAACCTTGACAATCTTGCCACTTCAGAGAGGAAAATAGATATTGTTACAATGTACCAGGAATTGTTGGTTTGTTTATTTTTTTTCTCCCTTGTTACTCGTCCTTCTGAGAGATAGTCTTTTAACAACTGTTAATGAAGAAGATTGCACAAGGATGAATAA
Source organism: Parus major (assembly GCF_001522545.3). Classification (NCBI taxonomy): domain Eukaryota; kingdom Metazoa; phylum Chordata; class Aves; order Passeriformes; family Paridae; genus Parus; species Parus major. The sequence continues at coordinate 67,142,532 of NC_031770.1, read as the reverse complement.
GTTATGTAGGTAAAGAGATGCAGGTGGCTCACATGGCTGTGCAGTCTGTATTTAGAGGTACATTTAGACTTCCCCTCATATATGCTCTTGTATCTGAGGTTACAGAACTGCATAGCATTGCCCATGCCAGCACAGCAGAATTTGTTGCTATACCAAAATAATAATCCTAAAAAAAGGAGTGCAGCATAGTGACTTGAAAGCCAAGAGTTGTACATGTTTTATCTTTTCCATCTATGAGGTTTAGGGTTTCAAGCTTTCTCTCTCCAGCCACTGTGGGTGAGATGCAGTGTTAGTTTTCAGAATTTCATATGGAAGAAGGAGATGAGGCATTTAAAGTAAACATAAAATCTTGTGTAATTTTTACTAAAGTAAAGACACCTGTCTAAGCATTAAAAAAAAAAAAAAAAAAAAAAAAAAAAAAGAAAGAAAAGAAGAGAATAGCTACAAAACTCATTTCCTGATGTGGTTTGGGTCAAAATACCCCCTCTATGTCAAAGTTTTGATTTGTAGACCTTGTCCTGTATTAGTGAAGTGGGAGATGATGCCTTGCCAAACACACCAGGCCTGCTACTTTCTCAACCCATCACTTGTGGCAGCCAACTGTGACAAATGTGGCTGAGCAGGTGGGAGAGCAGCAGCAGCCCCTCCTCACAGTCCTGGCCTGAGCTCCTTTGTGCCTCTTACACCAGCTGTGCAGGAGTGGAAACAAAGTGGTTTCATACTGGGGGCCACTATGTTGCATGTTTTCAACAGTAAACTTGGTAGGACAACAAATATAAGGTGAAACATAGCTAAGGGGGAGGGAAATATCTGTACTTGAGAAAATGTCCTGACTAACACTAATGTTTTTGACAATTACTGCATTCTAATACTGTGTTCTTGTTAGATTTTCAAACATATATCACCAATGCTGAATAGGATCTGCAGCCCATCTTTACAGAAAGAAGCAGTGAGAGATAAGCAGCAAGGCTCTTTGTGAAGGCAGAAGTACCTAACGAGCTGGGGAGTTTTGCTAGCTCCCTACTGCTTTTTGCTCATGCTTGATGGATGGTTGTAGATCCACTGGCAATTCTCCAGAACAGCCTTGGCAACCATGTGGAACATATTATCCTCTTGGGCAGAGCTGCCAAATCTGTTCCAACCTTTCCACCCAGCTGTAAACCCAAACGCTTAAACACAAATCACTTACATGACAATATGCTCTATTGTAAAAAATTCCATAAAAGGCTGGAAAGGATACCAGTGGATTTATCCTCTCCACTGCTAGGATCATTTGGTCTTTCTTGTTCCAGAATGGTCACATTTATTTATTTTCTTACGAGTATTTAGGTGCCTTACATAAAGACTGATCAAATATATAGAACTGAAATGATAACAAGCCACTTAGAGATTTTAGGGAGACAACAAGAAATTTACCTTCACCCTCTGCTATAATGCTTTCTCCAGTCTTCTGTTCTGTGTTTTCATGCATCAAGGAAGATCTCATCTCCGTTAGCAGTAGATGTCTCACGTAAGACACTGATAACTCAGTCTAATTTTGCCTGGATAAACATCTTGGTATTTTTAAAGAGCTTTCAACCTTTCAATCCATTTTGTTGTGTTCATTTGGAGTCACCTCAAACAACTTGTTTCCCTAGACTGTACAATCAAATTCTTAGGTATGGTAAAGCCCTGTGAATTGTACTACTTGCACAATCCTATGCAATGGTGACAGTTCATTGCTTTAGGAAAGCTGTTTCACCTAAATATGACACTCTTCTCAGAGGTGACCATCACAGCCCCTCTGATGATCAGCCATTTGAACACCACTCCCATGTCTGAATTTTCAAATGTCAAACCTTCAGCAGAGGTGCTCTAAAGAAATTTGTCAGCTGTGGGGTGCAGTCTGGGGGATGGTGAAGGAGGTAAAACATTCCCCTCTTATCTTCCTATCTTACTAGCAGAAAAACATGATGGGCTTTATGCAGGGGAAGTGCACATCCCTGGGTCTGCAGACAGCCACTTGAAGCTCTTGCAGTTTCACCCAGTTAGCATCACATATATGCATGTTTCCAAAATCAAAATGCATGTTTCCAAAATCAAAAGCTAGAGCCTGAAAAGAGATTCAATTTTTTTCCTTGTAGCCAGGATTGAGAAAATGATGTTAAAAATCCAAAGTCCAAGATCAGCACAATGAATTGGTGTTTCTTCCCCTACTGGCCTTGCATGCATCACCAGATGGTATCTTTGAAATTAAACATTATTTGACATCTCTCTTTTAATATATCATTAGTACAGCTTACGCTGTGCTGGTTATTCTTCTTCTAAGCACTTCACTGGTTTTCTATCCTAAAAAAATGGACTGTGTGTCTCTTCAGTTTTAGTCACAGGACCACGTGACTGATTTCTCTACTTTATGTAGGCATCTATGCAAGAAAGGCTCTGTCTGGTTACCTAAGAAGATTGTTGATTCATTGATTGTGTCATTCAATAAGCTTTTAATGACTCGTGGATTTGATTTGCATTCTATGAATAAACTGAGAGAAGTTTTGAAACAGAACCTCAAGATATGTATGTCGGCAGAAATTAAACATATGAGCACTCTACCTTAAGGCATCATTAAAAAGGGCTTAATTTTATTTGATTTTGAATTCAGGGCACAGGCCAACGAAAATTTCATTAATTTGTATGCTGTGGGAACTACATTTGCCAAATTGATTTGAGGGATTTGCATAACGTGATGGCCTCAGAGCATCATATGGGGCCCGACCCTTTCTTTTCATCCCTTCTGAAGCAGAGTACTTTTCCCTTTTCATACTGTCTTTTCCATTTATTCAGGTCTAAACAGATTAGTTATTACTTAGACTATAAAAAAATATCTACTAACCAAATACAGTGTTATTATTACTTTCATGTTATTATTGCTTCCAGCATTGTTAGCAGAGTTAACTTTTAAAAGTGATGGCTTTTTTAATGTTTAAAACATTCCATTATGATGATAGATATATGGATATATATATATAGATATAGATATAGCATGAAGATATAGATAACTTTGACTTAGGGGAAGATCAGTTCTCCTAAAGATCCACTTCTAAAGATGTGTTGTATCTATGGCTCAAAGTTAAGATAAGATATGATTACGGTGGAGAGTTCATAGGTGATAAAACTTTAGAACACTGTTGCATCTTGGAAGCAGGTAGATAGCAAGTTCATAATCATGGAAATAGAGGATGACAACTATAGCAATGTGGGATAAATAAAGATTTAATTTTTAACAGCTCATTAAAAAATAACTGAATGCAGAAAATCTTGTCTATCAGGTGTGGTGGTTTCCACTACAAGAATTATTGGAGTAGGTTACCTAAAAATTTGAGAATCGAGAGAATGGTGAGCTCTCCATACCGTATGGTCCTATCTCTTCACTCCCAGCTATAGAGGTATTGACTCATTTCTGCCCCAGCAGGCTTTGGCCAGATCCCTACATGTCCTTCTCCAGCTCTTGCTGCTTTGTCCACTGGTTCTAATACAAGTTGCATTACCAACCATCAAGTCACCTTTTCTTAAACTTAATTAATTAATTTGTCTCACATGCTTCTTCCTGCTGTAATTCAAGTTACATCTTACTTCTCTGGAAATTTCCGAATCTTCAGGAAGGTCCAGTTACTGCAGTCCCCATGGGCATCTCTGGTTCTGTTTTATGCTATCAAACATTTAAACCTCCTTTTCAATCTGCAATTTTCCTCTGCCTTTCACTTTTACTTCACTTAAGCCTTTTCACTGTTCCTTTTTATTCAGAAGTAAATGACCTGAGCTTAATGGCATTTAAAATCCTTCAGAAAAGCTGTCAAAGGGCAATTTGAACTCAAACAGTAAACTAGGGTTTAACTTTTAGTTTTATTCCTTACTACCTAGCTGGTTCCAAGAGAAGAAACACCAATCAGGAACGCACATTTACTTTCAGATTATTTCTTCCTGATACTGTAAATTTTCTGGTTTGTTTGTTTGCCTTGAACCTGTGACTTCAGCCTTATTTTTGTAGAAGATAGGAAACAGGTTTTCTGATGTGTTTGTAGCCTGAGGGTATAATCACTTCCTAACTCATATATTCTGATCCAGAAACTCTGTGGTGACCAGAGTCATCAGAAGCAGATGTTTGACAAGCTCTCTATCTTGTTCCCAAGTCTTCTATCAGAAGTTTCCCCTTGGCATCATTGTCACTTGACACTAAGGGGACAAAAATCCCATGAGTCAAAACCCCTTGTGCATATGAAAGAGAATAGCTGAGAATGCCTGGTGGTCTAAAACCACTTTTGAAAATTTGCTGAACAGCTGCACTGTCTTCTTCTCACAGAAAAAAAATTGTAGGAAATATGCCGTGGAACTTGCTGTATTTGTATAACTGAAAACTTGATAGTGGTTGCAACGATGCGGAGTATGCGAATATTATGAGTCCATTTTATGGAGAGATAAACTGAGGGCAAAGGTTTATGACTTTTCAAAAGTAACACATGGCAGAGCAAGGGGCTCTGGGCTCGACTCCTGCTTTACAAGATTGCAAAGAGCATACTAGTGCTTAACTCTTGCTATGTGGCTGAAATACAGTATTAACTTGAATCATTTTTTTAGTGTATTAGTGCCCTGATTGCCTGCTAGTAGTTGGGATTAGTTTTACAGGGCTGATTTTTGCTCTGGAGCTACAAATGTTTGACTACCATTACTAACACACAGCTTTCTGTATGAGGTGATTCTGAGTCAGATTGAACATATGGGAAATTGTAACAGTACCTTGGAATTCAACACACTCTTCCCCTGGTGTATTGTTTCGACCTTCTCATGTTGTTCCTTCACAGCAGGAGACTGCCATGCAGCTGAACTGCTATGGGTAACACATGCATATACACTCTCAGGGGTCACTCACCATTGTAAATTGTTTATATTATACACAGCACTGTATTCATAAAGGGGAGAAAGAAATGTGTTTGAATTTATACTTTTTTTTTTCTCCAGAGGTATACAAAACTCTTCCCATATTTCTGATGGACTAAAAATTTTCCACATGCTAACTCTCACAAATACTGCATGAGGGAAATGTTTAGAATCTGCAGAGATAATTTACGTGAGAATTAATTTTGACCAGGATAATTCATTCATGTATTGATCTTGGCCCTACTTAGGATCCTTCTTCAGCAGAAAGCTCCTGTGGTACAGACACTGCTTTTGCAGTATATTGAAACTGAGCACTGGTGTTAAAAGTCAGACAATCAGGGAACAGAGGAATTCCTTACCACACAGATTCCTGATCCATCAAGGCATCTGTTTGCATTACCATTACAGTTGCAAGGAGAGCATTTTCCTGAGCTGGTACGATAAAATCCCTCTTGGCATCCCTGCAATGAGAAGAAAAGTATTTCTTATACATATGTAGCTGGAGAGTTGGGTTTGGTGAGAGGAGAGGAAAGCAAGACTGCAGCCATCAGGTCTCCCCAGAGCCCTCTGTACAAGCCCATCATAGCAGACCACACACACACTGCTGAACTTGAGTCTGTTCTTTCACTCTCTGTCCTGGTGCTTTGTTTTTTGCCTTAGAGTGTTAAAGCTGTCAGCATTCCTGCCTGCATCCTGTCCCTGACAAGCTATGGGTGTGGAGCTGGCAGATTCTTGCTGCATGTTGTACTAGAGGATGAGTTAACCAGAAATTGTAATCCTTATTCGGTAAAGAAGGTGTATTTATAGGAAAGGAATAGCTTTTACTAAGAAAAAGA